>NC_061087.1:19899442-19914442 GCF_015104395.2 Macrobrachium nipponense
GCTTTTAGCGAGATTGGGAATTTTAGGCAATATTATTAATAACGTCATCGTCATAATTATACCTTCAAAGCATTTCGTTAAAAGTCATCATGAGATGTTTTTATTTATTCTCTTTTTCTAAGCATTTATATTATTACTAATTGAGGGACTTAGACATAAGGTAATAGTTCTGTCAAAACAGTACCAACGCGCGGCGATTATGTACAGTTGAATTTATTAGGTTGTAATTTTCATCAAATGTTTTTATATTATGAATTAGATGAGCAAATAACTTCACTTTTGACGCCGATACCCCTGATAATTGTTACGCCATATTGCAATGTTAAATCCACCAGTTAACTGAAAATTATGATTATCATCTGCAAATAATCAACACAAGTTTCAGTCCGAGATGCAGGAATCGGACGACAAGAAAATTCAATAATACTTAATTTAAAGTAACCAAACTCCATCTCCATTTGACGATTTTTTTAAAATAGAAAACGGGTAAAAAATACTTCGGCGCAATCGAGTTTTCAGTACAATGTATAAATGTATGAAACTTTCAGCCATGGCCCTTGGAACTTTTAGCGGGGGGCCATAAATCTTTCAGCCACGATCCTGTGTTGGCCTGTGTTGTTGGTACCTATAGATTAGAGACAACTTTAACCTAAAATGAAATAAAAACTACTGAGGCTAGAGGGCTGCAATTTGGTATGTTTAATGATTGGAGGGTAGATGGTCAACGTAGCAATTTGCAGCCCTGTAGCCTCAGTAGTTTTTAAGATCTGAGGGCGTGCAGAAAACGTGCGGACGGAAAAATTACAGATGGAAAAAGCGCGTAAGGAAAAAGTGCGGACAGAAAAATGCGGACGGAAAAATTACGGATCGAAAAAGTGCGGACAAAAAGTGTAGGCAGACATACAAAGCCATCTCAATAGTTTTCTCTTTCAGAAAAAAAAAACTAAACAAGAAGAATGGAAAATCATTAACGCCTAAACAAGGAGAAGCGGAGCTTTGTGGCCGGGCGAGCTGGTGTCAAAGGTTCTCCTGATCCGAACCTTGTTCGAACCGTAAAAGTGGTTCGAACGCGATCCCGATAAGCCATAAAGGGTTCGCCGGTATTTACCGCTTTTGATGAATTGCTTCGGTTAGAAGGCTACCTACGGTATCCAGCGACTGGGAAAGAAGAGGAGAGAAGAGAAGAGAGTGGAGAAAGGCGCCCTGAGAAATCAATGTAAATGGGTTGGCTGTTGTTGTATAATGATATAATTATTCCTAAAGTTATTACAATAGGAAATTAATTCCTCCTCATACTATATTTCTTTTATTTTGATGATTTACTTACATTTTTATCTTTTTTTTTTATTAATTCAGTGAGTCAAGAGGTAACATTTCGTTTGTATTACCGTTGTAGTGTGAATATGATGCAACTAATCAATGCATGAGCATGAATTTTACAAACACACACACACACACACACACACACACTCACACACACACACACACACACACACACACACATATATATATATAATATATATATATATATATACATATATATATATGTATGCATATTGTTTATATATATGAGAATGATAATATTAGATATGATAGATAAGATATAGAATATAATATTATATATATATAATATAGAATTATATAGAATCAAATATCCGATATATATTATATATATATATAGTATATTATATATATGGCATACCATAATACAATCATAGATATATATATATATATGATATAGTCAATATATATTATATCTATATATATTAATTATAAACAATATATAATATTAATATATTAATATATAATATATACGATATATTTATATATATATACATACACATTCTTGAATCCTCACAGTAATTGAAATTGGTGTTAAACCGTTACTTTCCCCATCGCGTCAGAGATATGTTTATTTATTTATTTCAGATGGGGAGTGGGGGGGGCGGGGTTGTGACCACAGATTGGCAGGCTGAAACTGGCGCTAGGCCCACACACCTCGTTTTGTTTGACCCTAGAAACAGTTTGATCCTGCCAATCTGTGATCACAATCCCCCCCCCCCCCCCCCCCCCCCCCCCCCCCCCCCGAAACTTGAAATTCCCCTTCCCCCTATTGAGAACCACTGAATAGAGAATGAAGAAAGAAATAATAAGATAGCGAAGAAAGAAAAGAGGTAACAAGTAGAAAGAGACCTGCATTTATGTGTATGCTTCCATAATGCATGACACAAATTTTTTTTTTTTCATGTGCTGAAGAAGTTTTGATTAAGAATTTCATGACATTTAGTTCTGTGGGTGAATATGTGCATATTTAATAATAATAATAATAATAATAATAATAATAATAATAATAATAATAATAATAAAATAATAATATTATCATTATTATTATTATTATTATTATTATTATTATAAATAGCTGTTCCCGAACTCCTCACTAACTAAGAGACAAGGTAAGAACACAACCCAGAATGCACTTTAAGAGGAACACGACAAAAACTCAATCCATAACGAAGCTACAGAAAAATTTTATTCCAAACTGAATGATATCACGGAATATAATTATAATAATCATTTAAACTTGATTGCCGTTGTTAAATAACGCCGAATCTAGCAGCGGCAGCCCGCCGCGTTATGTAATCACGGAATTGGCTAACTAAATTCCGGTTGCGTAACTGAGAAGACACTGTTAATTACAGCGATTCTTTTTCGACAGACAGCGCAGGGATTCATGTCTTCCATTACGAAAACGTAATTGCTTCGTGGCTTTGATGGGCCTTTTCATCAAACTCTCGGTAAATGCAATTGAATGTAATTTGTTAGGGGTATAACGGTCTCATATCCGCACCATGAGATTAACTGGCAGAATAACTGTTGCTGCCATCCAGTCAGCAACGGCAGTCTGGCCTAATTCCGAGGACTTGAAGCTCCTCACTGTAATGCTACGAGGGAATTCCTTGTAATGCTCCAAAGCTCGATGGGTGAGGCGGCTCTAAAATTTTCCATAATTCCGACTAATAAATTCTCCATTTAGAGTTCACAAAATCATTCGGCCCAAACCCGTCTAATGCTCCAAAGCTCATTAGGCGAGTCGCTGGAATTTTCCATTCACAGCTCTGGAAATCAATCAGTAATTCCTACTGATAAATTCTCCATTCAGAGTTCCCAAAATCATTCGGCCGAAACCCGTCTAATGCTCCAAAGCTCAGTAGGTGAGCCTCTAACATTTTCCATTCAGAGCTCTGGAAATCAATCAGTAATTCCGACTAATAATTCGGCTAAACATTTAGCTATTTAAAAATCGGACAAAATCGTCTGTACATAGCTCTGAATTTCTCCATTTAGAGCTCTGGAGATCAATCAGTAATCCTTTCTAAAACTTTGAAGTTCTTCATTATAAAGCTCTAAAATTCTCCATTTGGAGCTCTGAAAATCAGTCAGTAAGTCGAACTAGTCTTTGAAGTTCTTCGTTATAAAGCTCTAAAATTCCTCATTGAGATCTATGGAAATCATTCAATAATTCTGACCAATACTTTGAAGTTTCTTATTATAAAGCTTTACTAAAAATTCCCAATTAAGAGTTCTGAAAATTAATCAGTAATTCCGACTAATACTGTGAAGATCCTCATTACAAAGCTCTAAAACTCTCCATTTAGAGCTCAATAAACATTTATCAATTTAAAACTCAGACAAAGTCATCAGTCAAAACAATAAAGCTTTAATTCATCCACTGGAACCTCCAGAGTTCATCCGATTAAAGCTTACAAATGCATCCGTCTTAAACCGTCTTCATTTAAACCTGTAAAAAGCATCCGTCTTAAGCCTTATTCACTTAAACCTCTAAAATGCGCCTTCGTAACCCTTATTCATCTGTCTTAACCTCAAGTTTATCCGTCTATGATCCTAATTCATTCGTCGAAAGCGCTAATTTCCGGTCAGCAACATCTCTTCTTTGGAATCTAATTCCATTACAGCTCTTTCCCCGATTCCGATCTTTCTAGAACCCGAAGGCCGTCTGCGATTAACTTAATTCGGTTCATTGCCTTATAATATTGCCTTAAATGCAGATGCTCGTAATCCTAAGTGCACATTGGATTACGAAGCATCCGCAGGTGTTTCACCTGTAGCGGGAATTGTGAATTTACGGTTTAGTTTTATTGTGGGACATATGAAGGCTCTGCCCTGTTGATGTGTACAAGTTCGTGTAAATATTCCTTTACACATACTCACATGCATATATATATATATATATATATATATATATAATATATATATATATGATATATAATATAATATATATATATATATATATTGTACGTATGTGCTGCGATTATATTATTTTAAATGTTATGACCTACTGCTTTTGGAATATAAAAAATATGGACTTGGAAACTTGAGAACCACTAAAATATTTACGACACACACACACACACATGCACAAGCACACACATACACACACACACACACACACACACACACACACACATATATATATATATATATATATATATATATATTATATATATATATATATATATATTAATTTCTAGAGGCAAACGAAGTAAAAAAGAATAAAACACTTTTATAAATAAAAAAACTGACATATACGGTTGGTCTTTAATCATTTCTGTCCCCCCCCCAACTTTGACTAATCTATAAAAACAGGTCGTTTTTACCCCAGAATTTTTAAAAGGCGTGAAAGGGGCATCTTATGTAAGATGTCGCGGCAGCGGGTCGTCCATCATTGTACGACACGTCAGTCTTGGGCTATCACGTGACCCCGGGAATTGGTGACCCCTCTGGCCCATATTAGGGTCTTTGGCCTCCGATAAAAATAAAACGGCAAGAAATTCTTTCAAGTGTTCAAGGCCAAACGTCGTCTTATATATAAATGTATATGAGTATGTTTATGATGTATGTATATATATATATAATATATATATATATATATATATATATATATATATATATATATATATATATATATATATGTGTGTGTGGTGTGTGTGTGTGTGTGTGTGTGTGTATGTGTGTGTGTATACACAGACATACACACACACATATATATGTATATATATATGTATATATATATATATATATATTATATATATATATATATATATATATATATATAATATTATATATATAGGATATAGAGATAGAGAGAGAGAGAGAGAGAGAGAGAGAGAGAGAGAGAGAGAGAGAGAGAGACTTCCGATGCCGGAGCTGAAAAGTAGATCAAATGGCTAAGAATTGCTCTCAATGAAGTCCTTAAGAACAATTAAATTAACTTTGAAAATTTATCTTTAAAGTCAGAGATATAAAAATTATTTTCACTCGTTTTATACCTCTCTCTCTCTCTCTCTCTCTCTCTCTCTCTCTCTCTCTCTGACTCAATATGAGTAGGATAGTATGTTGTATTTAATTCATGCACAAGGTAGAATTAAAGTGAAAAGAGTTTGATTGCGTTGGAAATACATCCTTAGATATTTTATCTTTTAATTATTCCTGACCTTTTGCATAATTTTTTTAAATGAATAGAAGCCTGCGAATTTTTCTGTTCATCTCGTATCGCATTGTAAGTGCCTTAACGAATCGTCATTACGAAAAAACGGTGTATCAGTCAGAGATATAATTTAACAAGGAGTGAGCCAACATCGAGGTTACTCGAGGCGCGTGCTAAAATCTACGGTCAAATAGAGCATTGTTTCGCCAACGAAAATTAGAATAATTACGCTATATTTTATTAGAAATAACTTTTCTGTACCGTTTAGCATACACATTATTTATTTTTTACTTCTTCATTCTAATAAACAATAAATACCCTGCCCTAAAATTCCTGTATCTTTAACTCAATGCAAAACACCTTTTTCAGACCTTTTTAGGCTTTCCTACCACCCCAACCAGAACAACAACAGCAACAAGAAGAACAAAGTAGTGCTTACTCCCCGAGTAAGCGAAAACAAAAACGCTTTCGAATATGACATGAAATACGAACACACAAATCATCTATGTAAAGCTCGAGTGCTTGTTTTTGGTGGCCTGTCATTCAAGTAAGTGGTTACTCAGTCTATGGTAACATTCTCCCATGTTCACGGCTTCATGCGGAAAAAAGGGTAAAAAGAATTAAAGAGCTTAACAAATAGAATTAACTCTTACGATTAAGAGGCGCCGTTGTAAAGGCATTGCCTCGAACCATAACCAACCAATACTATACAACGATCGACTACAGGAATAGACAAATCTGTGTTTACAAGTTTATTAGATATTCAAAAACTAATTTGAGCTAATTGCACTCAATTTATTAACTGCGGTGTCGTAGGTACCGAAAGATGGTAGTTGAAGTGACTCGTAAGAGCCGTTAGAATTCTGAAAATCCCAAATTACTGAAGAGATTTGTGCTGGTTGCTGGAACTGGCCTTGGCTCCGCATTCCAAAAATTAAGTTTTATTATTATTTTTTTTTTGGAAACGATCCTTGTCATCCAAGGTTAGTCTAATTGAACCATTACTTAAAACTTTAGCGTTGAAACGGGATCTCCGATATTATCTCCTCCAAGAGTTAGACACGGTAATTCTTTAATAGCAGTTAAATGGCGGTGTATCAATGCTAAACATTATGTGCGTAGTGCCTGGAAAGAAACTTCATTAAACAAACGAATGAATTATTTGAGATTTATTAACTGAGGAATGATTTCGAATTAGTATTTATAAATTTCCGGCTATTGAAATTTGTATTTCGTATTTCGCTGCAGAAAGCTTGAAAGAAAATTACCAGGGAAAGTAGTTAAATAAAACGGCGAGAAGGCATACAAAATAAAAGGGAATAAGTGAAATATAAAAGAAATGAAGGGAAAAGGAAGGGAGGGAATGTCAACATGGAAGACGAGACATTATCAACTCTAATGAAAAAAAAAATAATGATAATAAAAACGTAATAGCAAAGGAAACGAGAAAATAGCAGCGGAAACTATCATAAAATAAACTTTGCGAAAGGCTACTAACGAATACAGGAAGTGTAACAAATGAAAAAATGACATGAAATTAAACAAATCAGTGAGAATCCCAAAAAAGAAGATATTTGAGACGGAGAAAAAGACAGCTGAAACGAAAAGCAATGAAATGTAACGGAGAGAATAACAAAATGAAACGGAAAAGAGAGTGAATAACCAAGGAAATTTAATAAAGAAGCGGAATAGAGTACCAACAGAAATGAGACGAGCCCGAGGTACTAACACACGAATGAAACGGGAAAGAGGATTACGACTAAAATGGAATAAAAGGGGAATAGAAATATTCCTACATAAATACAGCATATATATTATGTGTGCGTGTGTGTGTGTGCGTGTGTGTGTGTGTGTAAGGAAGGAGAAAACTCAAGAGTAAAGAAGAAAAAAAAAACGAAGGTTGGCGAAATGAATGAAATTGAGTCGTGAATACAACGAAAAAGAACAGAAACCCTGAAATGAAAAATAGATAAAACTGAGAATAACGATGGGAATGGGGCGAATTGACGTGAAGAGAAAGAAAAAAAACATAAAGAAAAGAAACTGAATTAGGAAAAAAGGAAACGAAGACGATGGAAGAGAGAAATCGTGAATAAATAAGCGGGTCATTTGGAAGAGAGAGAAAGAGAGAGAGAGAGAGAGAGAGAGAGAGAGAGAGAGAGAACAATCAGAAAAAAGTAAATGAAAACGGCGGAGAGAAATCATGAATAAAGAAACGATCATTTGTGAGAGAGAGAGAAAGAGAGAGAGAGAGAGAGAGAGGGAAATAAAATAAAAAGGAAGACGATGGCAGAGAGAAATTACGAATAAACGAGTCATTTGAGAGAGAGAGAGAGAAGAGAGAGAGAGAGAGAGAGAGAGAGAGCTGAAGGTGGATTCAGGTGGCGGACTCGCGCAGGACAGATAAAGCGCTTTTAGAATCTGAAGGAGGAAATTCTAGAAAACTTTCACTATAAGGGTAACGAAGGAGGAGAAAGTTGAAAATGAAACGCAAAAAATAATGGAGAAACTTCGAGCGCTTTATGATGCGCTTCCAGATAAGGCCAGGCATAAAATAAAATCAAGTGTGTATAAGTTTATTAAAATACGCCCCGCAGGAACAAAAAGGGGAATGAGGTTATTAAGGAAAGGGCCGAGGAGAGAGAGAGAGAGAGAGAAGAGAGAGAGAGAGAGAGAGAGAGAGGGTTGGGAGTATATCCCTGTGAAATAAAAGAAGAAAGGCAGGTTGGATTTTTTCATCATGAGAGAGAGCAAGAGAGAGAGAGAGAGAGAGAGAGAGAGAGAGAGAGAGAGAGAGAGAGAGAGAGAGAGAGAGAGAGTTGGGTGTATATCACTGTGAAATAATAAAAGAAGAAAGGACAAGAAAGTAGTAGGTTATTTTCTCATCAAGAGAGAGAGAGAGAGAGAGAGAGAGAGAGAGAGAGAGAGAGAGAGAGAGAGAGAGAGAGTTGGGTGTATATCACTATGAAATAATAAAAGAAGAAAGGACAAGAAGGCAGGTAGGATTTTCTCATCAAGAGAGAGAGAGAGGAGAGAGAGACAGAGTTAGAGAGAGAGAGAGTTGGGTGTATATCACTGTGAAATAATAAAAGAAGAAAGGACAAGAAAGCAGGTAGGATTTTCTCATCAAGAGAGAGAGAGAGAGAGAGAGAGAGAGAGAGAGAGAGAGAGTTGGGTGTATATCACTATGAAATAATAAAAGAAGAAAGGACAAGAAAGCAGGTAGGATTTTCTCATCAAGAGAGAGAGAGAGAGAGAGAGAGTTGGGTGTATATCACTGTGAAATAATAAAAGAAGAAAGGACAAGAAGGCAGGTAGGATTTTTTCATCAAGAGAGAGAGAGAGAGAGAGAGAGAGAGAGAGAGAGAGGAGAGAATACCTCATTGTGAAATAAAAGAAAATACAGGGAGACAAGTGGGAGCATTTCAACATGAGAAAAATAATATGTTTAATACCAGAAAGCAGACAATGTTTACTTAGATAACCAAAATAGACAAACATTACATAGACATAAGATAGAAAGTTGATACAGGAGAGAGGAAAAACCTTTTCCAACACAAACAAACAAACACACACACACAGAAGGATGCTCCGGAAGACTTTTCGATTTGTCCCTGCTGAAATCTTGGCAATAACTTGCAAAGACTA
This sequence comes from Macrobrachium nipponense, assembly GCF_015104395.2. NCBI lineage: Eukaryota > Metazoa > Arthropoda > Malacostraca > Decapoda > Palaemonidae > Macrobrachium > Macrobrachium nipponense. The sequence goes on from NC_061087.1 coordinate 19,908,597, forward strand.
TTTAAGAGAAAGAGTAAGAATTTATGGCGACAGATTTTGAGTCACCGGAACATGAATGGTGAAGCGGTATCATTCTTCTTGCGTGAGGTCAGTGAGATTTAGAAAAGTTGGATATCAGGTCAGTGAGATTTAGAAAGGCCGGGTCGTAAATCAGCGAATATTGGCGATTTCTTCCTCACAACCAAGAAATGAAAGGAATCAGAAAAAAAAAAATGTTTTTTCATACTCAAAAGATTGGAAGTTAGTGTTTTGTCTTTGCATGTTTTTTAGTGAAAACGGAACATAAGGAAAATAACCCACAAACTCAGCAACCTGCACGCCTATGAAAAGCGACAGATTATATATAATTATACGACTCAATGAAAAGAGTTCTAGAAACAGAATGACAAGCTTAGAGAAGGAGATAAAGCAATCACAGAACCGAGCAATCAGAAGGTTTCTGCTTTAGGTATTGCAAAAATAAAGAGTACACGATAGTGAACTAGATATTATTCAGAAGATGAACTCGTATTTATACGGAACAAGCCCACAGAGTCCCAGTGACCTGAAATTCAAGCTTCCAAAGAATGTGCTGCTCATTAAATAGAAGTGACAAAAGGAGAAAGTAAATACGCGAAGAAGAGACCACTTATTGAAAAAGAAAAAATATATTAACAAATTATTTATTTAATATTTATATATATAATGTATGTATTTAAACTTGTTTATGTGATTGCTCTCTCTCTCTCTGACACCAAGACAAAAGATGGAAAGTTAGGCTCTTCCTCCTTCCCCTCTCCCTTCCCCTTCCCCTCCCACTCCCCCTTCCCTCTCCCTCCCCTCCCCGCACCTTCCCCTCCCCTCCCCCTCCACTTCCCCTCTCCCTCCCTCCCCTCTCCCCTTCTTCCACTTCCCCTCATCCCTCCCTCCCCTCCCCTTCCCCCTCCACCCCTCCCACTCCCCCTTTCACTCCCCACTCCCTCCCTCCCCTCCCTTCCCCTCCCCTTTTCCCCTCCCCTTTCCCCTTTCCTCTCCCACTCCCCCTCCTCCCACCACCGCCACCATAACCTGACGTTGATCCAAGAGTAATGCCGATTCACAGCTTCATAACCGGAGTCATGAAAGATTGCTGCTTTCATGCAAGCTCCGAGAGTCTTCTGCAATTGCCCTCAAAAAAAAGAAGAAGAAAAAAAAAAACAGACAGGGCAGTAGCATATGCTTTAATCTTAGCAAGTGATTTCCCCCGAGCCCTGTAACTGTTCTGCTATTTTCATGTGCCAAGTAGGTACCGAACGCGTCTTCAATGCTGCTTGGATGTTGTCATTGAGACGGCAAGGAAAGGAGGTTCGTGTTTCTAACTTCATTCCTTTACTCTTTTGCCGTTTTTTTTTTTTTTTTTTTTTTTGGGGGGGGGGAGGGTGGGTTACACTTTGCTGTATGGTTTCTTGTCGTTGCATATTTTTTTTTTACGTTTTGAGACCCACATTCATTTCTTTTCTGAGATATGTTCCATATTTTTTCTTAATTCTCGTGATTGCTGTTTGGTTTCTGCCATTGCGACGCGAAATTCTTGTACATTTTTTAATCCGTTTCATCTTTTTGTCTTTTGTCACTTCATATTTTGTCCCAGTTTTCTCTTTTTTTTCATACCTCTTAGTTTTTTGAAGACCTATGCGTGAGTTTGTACTTACATAGATTGCTTAGATTTTTAGTGTTATTCATTGTGATTAGGTGCTGTTATTGTGACTGGAAATTCTTAGTTTTGACAAAAGGTTTGATTTCTTAAATCAACGATTTTTGCTGCTTAGTAAATAGTAATGGTGTAACTGAACTTTCTTCTTATTTAATGTTGCTATGGTCGAGGTTCTGTTTTCTTATAGATCCTCTTTCTAAGGGACAGTAATCTAAGGAGTGATATATTTTTCAAATCTCAAAACAGAAGAATATTATTATTACACGATTTTGTCAAACTCCTATTTTTGGAAAATGCACAAAACTGTAGCATTCCATTCCTAACATGGTTCGTTCCTCTTACGTGTATTATATTCATGCCGATTAATATTGATTTGCAATGCTAACCCTCCACTTGTACGAGTATTGTTATTATTTTTTTCTATCTCAGTCATCCTATTCGACTAGGTGGTATTCATAGTGTGGGGTTCCGGGTTGTATCCTTCCTCCTTATGGACACCAGAGTAGATGAGGAAGAAAGAGGAAAAAGAAAAAATTGATAAGGATCAAGACTTGAAAATAGAAATAAGAAGGATATGGGATATGCCAGTGGAAATTGTACCCCTAATCATAGGGACACTTGGCACGATCCCAAGATCCCTGAAAAGGAACCTGGAAAAACTAGATGCCGAAGTAGCATCTAATGGTACGCAGAAGAGCTTACTTTTAGATCCAGGGCACATTATTAACATTATTATTATTATTTAGTTTGCGTACATGTGCATAAGGAATGTCATGAAAAAGGTTGTTAAATTAAATGAAGACATAAAAATACGTATGGTTATAAAACAAAGAAACGTAAAAAAACCAAGAGTCTGATCATACAAACTATAAATACCTATGAAACTGCGGATGAGATATAACATGGACCAAGTACTGTTAATTAAGCATATAATAATTCTCCCTTAATGATAATTCGAGCTACTGCCGGTTTTGCCAGATGGTAATTGAAACGGCAATTATCAAAGAGGGGAAATTATAAATTCATTTACAGTCTTCTAGACGAGAGAAGGGTCCTTAGAGACCTCTCGTGGAATCTCCAAAGGAGAGCCTTCAATGGTGTTTATTTATTTATTTGTTTATTTATTTATTTGTTTATTTATTTATTTATATTTATTTATTCATTCATTTATGTATTTATGAATTTATATTTTTATTTTATTTATTGATTGATTGATTTTTCATTCATTCATTCATTCATTTATTTATTTAAGTATTTATTTTTGAATTTTTAACATGGTATATATTGATTTATTCATTTGTTTATTTACTATTTGTTTTATTTATTTGTGTATTTATCTAGGTTATTTATTTATATATATATTTAGGTTATTTATTTATTTATTTATTTATTTATTTTTTGTTTTAAAAATTTTGTTATTTTTATTTATTTATTTATTTATTTATCTGTTTATTCCTTTATTTATTTATGTTGTTTTCTGTGGAAGGGAAATAAATGAACTTTGTTTTGCCCCACCAAATCTGTTCAGATACTGGTTTCAGTGGCATCGTTGACCATAATTATTGCGACGCCAGTTAGGCAACCACGCTTGCATCGATGGTGAAACAACAGACAACTGGAGTCAAATGAAATTACCGAATATTGGCTCCAGAAGACAGCGTAAAGGTTAAAAAAGAAAAAAAATATATAATTAAAAACGGTGCAGCAAATATTTCTGGAGAAAGAAAAATGTTTTCTATTGCAAATGCCAACATTTTAGTTACTTTACAGATTATTTTGTTTTACTTTTCAGATTATTGTGTCATAATTAGAGAAATTGTTCTGCTCAAAGAATCAAAGTGAAAAAACGTTGCATCAATTATTTCTTTGGGAAGAAGAATGGCGTGTATTGCAAATGCCAAGATTTTTGTCACTTTTCTTATTTTTTTTTTCTTTTTTTATAATGTGAGAAATTAGTCTGTAGCCAGTGCAATGGCCAACCTCGTATGAAAGTTTATTTATTGAATAAACTTTCAGTATCTTAAAAAATACGAGAATAAGTAGATATCCCTATTTGAAATATAAGGTTCGAAATAACTTAACGCAAAGGGCAGTTACAATAGCACAAAATTAGTATCAGTGGAGATTGGCACTTTTGCATGCCGTACAAAGAATGTAAGAAGTTAAGTATATCTTAGTTTAACCAGACCACTGAGCTGATTAACAGGTCTCCTAGGACTGACCCGAAGGATTAGATGTTTTTACGTGGCTAGGAACCGATTGGTCACCTAGCAATGGGACCTACAGCTTATTGTGGGATCCGAACCACATTATATCGAGAAATGAATTTCTATCACCAGAAATAAATGCTTCTGATTCTGCGTTGGCCGAGCCGAGAATCGAACTTTTGGACCACCGGATTGGTAGCCGAGCGCGAAAACCACTCATCTAACTATAAAATGTAAGAGAAGATATAAAAATGAATAAATGAGAAAAAACATGTCTTAGCGAGCATAGCTTTGCGATGAATAATAATCTTGATGGGAAGTCTTTTTTTTTATAAAGTAATCTAAAGAGAATTTTTTGTTTTTCTTTTGTTTATTGACGTTTCATAGTTATATTTTTGTTATTAGTAGGCTATCATTTATTTTTCACATTGCTTTGCTCCTGCAGGCTGTTTTTTTCTCTTGTCATCAATTTTTTATTTTTACTTTATAATAATAATAATAATAATAATAATAATAATAATAATAATAATAATAATAATGATTGCAGGTCCACAATAATAAGAGCTTTCGAACCTTGTACATGGTTCGAAAGCTCTTATTATTAAAGACTTTATAGTTCACATGCGATATTATTGTGGACCTGCAATCATTTTCATCAATTTCGACACTGAAAACTGTTCCCAGATAATAATAATAGTAATAATAATAATAATAATAATAATAATAATAATAATAATAATAATAATAATAATAATAATATAAATATGTTAACGTTTTTATAATATAGGCAGGAAAATACATGCATATGATATAATAATAATAATAATAATAATAATAATAATAATAATAATAATAATAATAATAATAATAAAATCTACTGACATTTTTATAATATAGGGCTTAAAATCTTTCGGAATGTGTAACCCAGTTAATACCATTTTAGACTTGTTCCTTATGAACATATGCATGGCATACTGTAATAATAATAATAATAATAATAATAATAATGAATAATAATAATAATAATAATAATAATAATAATAATATAATCTATTGAAATTTTAATATTACACGGAGAAAAATCTCTCGAATCTTGTAACACAATTAATACACTTTTAGTCTTGTTCCTTATGACATGCTCATCACACTGTCTAATAATAATAATAATAATAATAATAATAATAATAATAATAATAATAAAAGTAAACGGCTCCCGACAGGCATCCCACTTTCCAAAGGAAAATCGACTCGGGGTAAGTCTTCCTTCACCCACCCTTCTTCTTCCCCCCCCACTCCCACCCCCACCTTAGACGTCTATTAAGGGTCCGATATCCTTGTGATGTTCAACCACAGCTTGAGCAAATTAATCTAATTGCAACAGGAGGCGAATTCCCTAATGAGGTTACTCCTTGAATAGGGCCAAGACTTCAGTCTTTCCAGCCGCCAGCACTGATGAATCTGCCTGATTGGTTTTGCGCTATCTTGGGACTCGTAATTGTTGTGGGGGGTGGGGGGTGGGGGTGGTGTTTGGGAAGGGGTTGTGAGGGAGTTGGTGGGCGATGACCTCGTGAAGTATTAGCCTTTATGGGATTTTTTAAAAAAGATTATTATTATTATTATTATTATTATTATTATTATTATTATTATTATTATTAGTTGATATTTGGCATTCAGTACAGATTGGGTTGCGAAGTTCGTTCTTGGGAAAGTGAAAGTTTTCACACACACACACACACACACACATACATACATACATATATATATATATATATATATATATATATATATATATATATATATACATACGTATTATTATATATATAATGCATGTGCGCGCGTGTATGTTTGTGTATATATTTATACAATTATACATACTAAAACACACCAATGTAATACACGTGCGTATTTGTATACACTCCTTACGTATTACCAGTTCATCCTTATTTGCAAATTAAAAAAAAATAAAT
>NC_061087.1:19924442-19929442 GCF_015104395.2 Macrobrachium nipponense
CTGACAGTCCGGGGTTTCCTCTTCTTACTTTCACTCCTTCTCTTTCTTCTTCTTATCCTTATCTTATCATACTATTATGTTTCTTTCCCCTTCTGCATTCACGCTTGGTTCCTCTTTTTATATTCGTCAAATTTTTACCCTGCCATGGTTGATAACTTGTCCACTTCGTGACCTCATTCATAATCAGAATTATTCATTGTTTTTCTATTTATTTATTTATTTTTGCCCCGTACCTTCTTTTATGTTCATAACATCTTTTTTTTATGTTTAACTCTTTTCCTAGTTGATAAATTTCATTTCTAATCAGAATTATTCCTTATCAGTGTTTGATGCATACACCGTTTTGCCTTTTTTTCTCCTCGTTTCTTTATTTTCTAAACATCGTTTTGTTATGTCACCTCCTCCCGCCCCCACGCCCCCACCCTTCATCATTTTCCTTTCGTATCAGTATTATTCCTTATTGTAGTTTGATTTATATAACTTTTTATTATTTGCCTTTTGCTTTTTTCTCTGCTTACATATTTATAAACTATCTTTTTTCATTTTTAATACCTTTTCCACTAAGTAATTTTCATTTCAAGCCAAAATTATTCCTTATCACTGTTTTATTTATATAACTTTTATCAAATTTTTGTGCCTACTGTTTATTTATATTAACATTCTTTTTCATGTTAATCTCCTTTTCAACTAAATATAAGTTTCACTCATAATTTTTTTTACTTCCTCTGTAACTTTTTGTTATATTCGAAACATCCTTTTTTTTATGTTTAACTCTTTTTCCACTTTATAATTTTTATTCCTGACCAAAATTATTCCTTATCAGTGTTTAAGTTATATACCCGTTTTTTTTATTCTTTTTTTTTCCTTTAGTGTGTGTTTTTTTCTCTTTCTTTTTTTTGCAGTTTCCTTCTTTCTGTCTTCCTTTTCTATCAGGTTGAATCGATATTACGCTTCCCTGCACAGTAGCTCATTAGAACTCCCAAACTTACCTATCCTTTGACAAAGTTAAGCCCGCGTTACTCTCTCCTCTCTCTCTCTCTCTCTCTCTCTCTCTCTCTCTCGGAGAATTTCTGCTCTGATATTTACATTTTATTTTTGGAAAGGTTTAGAAAACTGTTGATAATTTTTGCTTAAACGAAAAAAAAAATGTGGCTGAGAAATGATGAAGTATCATTTTCTACTGCGTAGAAAAAAAATCATTATTAAACCGATGAAATTGTGTATTTGATTCTTCTAGATATCATGGCCCTTTATTTTTCTATAGATCGTGGGTACTAGGAATTACATCTTATGTTTTATCAGTATAGTCTTTTCAATAGTTAATAAAGGTTAAAGTAAAGCATAGCTACGAGTATATTACCTGAATACAAGTACATAGGATCCCCTTACTCGTATTTTTATACATCATTAGAAATATGTTTTCGCCAAATGAAAATAATGAATGTTAAGGTAAGAAGTGTAATAAATAAAAATGAGTAAATGACGTCACTCAAAATGAGAGATGAAAACAGACAAGCTTTCGACGGGACGAACAAGACAACCAGACTAATATTTTTATTTTATTTTTAAAAGAAAATCCCGTCGATTAGAAAGAAAGATGCAATCGTCGAAGACTAATCCATTCATTTTCCTCTGGCAAATTACGTCTTTATGTCCTAATAGTAACCATTTGCCCCTCCCAGTGTTTATTACCCGAATCAAAAATATAAAACCCGGGTATTACTTGAGCCAAAAACATTTCGGCATTGTTGCTTCTCAAATTGGGGCCCGGATAATGTACAAGCCATTTCTTTCCCATAAAGCTTACTGAGAAACATTACAAGCAATTACAAGGAGACGAAAAGTCTAATATTAAGTTACCGGTCAATTACCAGGTCCCATAAACATTGCGGATGATAAATAACGTATACTTCGGAGTAATGAAGATGATACATACGGTTGCTTCTGTAGGAGAAGTAAAAGAAGAAGAAAAGAAAAATAGTTAAGTGGAGAGATTGATGAGGCTGCCAGATCTCAAATTGAGACGAGAGACAGATCATGGTCCTTCTCGTCTCATTGGATCTTTAGAAGTTCAAGCGAAAATGCAATACATTACTGTCCTAATACATTTTCTACTATTTGTCTATACATATCTATATAACTTTAATAAGTGGGATCAACTCTCTCTCTATTTCACTTTACTTCCTATTACTTCTTCCCAATGAACAACATATTCTTTGGCAGCTTGAATTTCAAGTCAGTGGTCCCTTTTGTGGGTTTGTTCCATGTGGGTAGGTTTCATTTACTGAATAATAATAATAATAATAATAATAATAATAATAATAATAATAATAATAATAATAATAATAATAATAATAATAATAATCCGAAGGGTCACAACTTGCTGGATCCAGTACCATATGGATAATTATTTTAGGTGTTTGCTAGTTCTGATGTGGATGTTTGCTGGTGATAAATGGTAATAAGAATAATCTTATCAAGAAATAAGAATTCTTCTGCTATTTATTGGGCCTGACGCACCTTGGCCGAAGGTCCTATAGGGCAGGATTCGTCGTGGATCTGTTTTGTTTTTTAAGGGAGTTCATCCAGTGAGTGCTTAATAGCCGGTGTTCAGTAAATCTCTTGGAATGGGGTTGCAAGCCCCCTACCCTTTTCTGTGACTTTCAGGTGACGCTGGGTCGACTGGTGGGGGTGGTAAGTCACGATCGAACTGCGGAGCTTGGGAACGTGAGTCCTGTATTTATGTATGTATGTATATACATACATGCATACATACATAATACATACAGTTCATATATATGTATAGATGTGTATGAATGTATGTATACATACATATATACAAATATACATATATATAGTATATATATTTATTTATATGTATGTATACATGCATACATGCAAACAAACGCATACATACACACATATTTACATATATATTTACTGTATGTATGTATGCTCACACGCACACAGATATATATATATATATATATATAGTTTATTATATAATAATATTATATATATATTATATATATATTATATATATATATAATATATCCCTTTTGCAACACCTACCATCCCTTTCATTAAGCATCATCAGTAAAGACGACGAAATAAACAACAGAATGTATGTCACGTAGTAAAAACAAGGTCTTTACCCGACGCTTTAGACTGTTTGTTAGGGAGAAAACCTTTATCATTGTAAATACCCCGATCGACGTCCATTACAAAATAACGAGGTCAGTCGTCGACTTCATAACTCACGCCTCTGGTCAACAAGCCTCTGCGTTGGATAATAGAGGCATCATGCACTTGAAATACCACCGTTTTAAAAAAACAAGGTCGCTTAGCCTTTCAAAAGGGGCCAAAAAAAAAAAAAACGTAACCCATTGTTAACATTTTATTGTGGGTGTTAATGATTCAAGGTCCAGTCTGAATATCACATAACAAATAAAAAAAAAGAGGGGAGGACATAGGTGACCTTGTGCCATTTCCGAAACTGTTGCCTTGGCACTATGGCACTATGTAGGTCAATCATTGGCACTGTTTTTATGTTTTATTTTTTCATGGTAACCAGGGAGATGTATGGCTTTTCAGCCAAATGTCATCGAAAGGTAACCAATATCAGAGTGAATGTTTGGAAAGTGGATTAAGCTTTGTGTGATTGTTTAAGCACAGGATTTCACCCTTTAATATTTGATGTCTCTGTCTGGAGGTCATGGATGTACTTGGATGTTGTTGACATCTCTTATTTATTATTATTATTATTATTAATTATTATTATTATTATTAATTATTATTATTATTATTATTATTATTATTATTATTATTATTATTATTATTATTATTATTATTATTATTATTGGGGAAGCAAATCCACATTTATATTATTGTACAAATGTAAATCTATACAGGAATATATTTATATAGTTACATAATTGAGAATGTGTTTCTCCATTGCAAGACTTATACTGCTATTATTATCATTATTATTATTATTATTATTATTATTATTATTATTATTATTATTATTATTATTATTATTATTTTTGTCTATCACAGTCCTCCAATTCGACTGGGTGGTATTTCTAGTGTGGGGTTTCCGGGTTGCATCCTGCCTCCTCTTTCTCTTCAACTCTGGTGTCACATGGTATTGCGACATCAATGAGTGATACTTCCGTCTTAATTTTGTCAATCAACGTCACGTCTGGTCATTTGCACGTATCACCCTGTCTGTTCTGATACCATAGTCCCAGAAGATCTTTGGCTGACCGTTTTCTATCTCTCCTTCAGGTTGGTGCTCGTACCACTTATTACTGCAAGGTAGCTGGTATTTCTTGGTGTTTATTATTATTATTATTATTATTATTATTATTATTATTATTATTATTATTATTATTATTATTATTATTAGTTAATAAACAAATTTAAAGCTCAATAACTCTGCTAACAAACTGTTTAGAATAGAATACCCACATGAGTGCATAAAAGTCAGATGAAACGGAGACATATATTATGTAGTAAGAGATCATGAGCTGAATTACTGGCATATAAGTAAATGACTAAACTCGTTAAATTGTCAATAATCAAGAGAGGAAATAATTTCTGTGAGTAAGTGAACTCCATCCTAAGACTTTGAAGGTCGTGATACGGAGGCTATGACGTGCCTATGGGTCTGAAAATAAAGCCTTACATAGTCACTATCTAAAAGCTTAAGGAAAATATATTTAGTTATTCATGTGACAAATTAGCTACAGATACTTTTCACCATTTGAAAGTAGCGTATTTGAGTGTTCCAAGTTCATAAGTTTTTTTTTTTTTTAAGTAGGGAACTAAACTCCATAAAAAAAAATTTATTTAATAGGTTTTAGACGAAACGTCAATATTGCTTTACGAATAAAAAAAAAGAAAAACGTGATTTTATGCGTATTCTTTTAGAATATATGAATTAGCGCGCTCGCGTATGTGTAATGTGTGTATATATATATATATATATATATATA
>NC_061087.1:19934442-19964442 GCF_015104395.2 Macrobrachium nipponense
TCCCTCCCCCAGACTTCATAAAAACGGGGGCCACTATTCATGTGGCTCAGCCATTAAAAAACTTTAGATTAAGCTCACATTATACGAAATATCTCTCGGAACTTCCAAACGAAAGTATTATTACGATTTTATCAAATGAGGGTCTTTATGGGTACCTTTTTCTCTCTCTCTCTCTCTCTCTCTCTCTCGTCTCACATCTCTCTCTCTTCTCCCGCTCCTCTCTCTCTCATCTCTCTCCAATATATTTATTTTCTTTTTTTATTTTTTTATATAATATAATATGAACTTTCGTCGAGAATTGATGAAATTCAATCGCCTTTGGTTCAATATTTGATAGGTAACTCGAAGGTACTTGTCGAACTTTATCTTTCTCTGTGTAATTCCTGGATTGAATGTTATTCGTTATCGGTGGTAGGATATATATATATATATATATATATATATATATATATATATATATATATATATATACATACATACATATATATATATACATATATATATATATATATGTAAGTGTTTACATAATAAAAATATGGAATGTTAGTCCATATATATAAAAGTCTAAAACTAAAACAAAGAGGTCAACCAGATTGCTTGCAGGAATGTGATCAGACTAGAGACGCTAAAGATGACGTATACAATAAAGTAGGCTAAGATAACATGTCGTCACCTGTAGTCATTCAATTGTTTATAAACCTTAGTCCAAGCTCCCTGCTTGAGACAACTACCCCGACCTATTATTCAAACGGCCTACGTGATCTGTAGCGTGTCTCATTTGATTGTGTGTTCGTATGAAACATGTCATCTGATAGTATGTTCATATGTTCGAACTACTGTCTGTTCCTTCATAACTTGTAACAGAGATGGTAGACAGGCAGAAGAGAGTTAGCTATCGTCATTAGAAGACCTGTACCTCTTTTACCTAAGCTCATGTAGAGGAATAGGATTAGCCATCATCATTGGCAGAAGCGATCAAGCTATCGTTATCAGAAGACTTGTACAATCATAACCTAATCTTCATCATGTAAAACTTCAGAAGAATTATACTATTTTTATATACCTTGTGTTTTCTACAAGAACCTCACCGAACCATGAGTTTAACACACCGTCGTAAAGATAATACCGACTTCGTAAGTGATCTACAAAACCCCAGCACTCCATTGAAGATGGAAGTGCAATACCAACCGACTTAGCGTATAGGTTATCGCTAGTCTAACATTACCTCATAGGGCGCCTTATCATACAAGGCACAAGCCCTAATAATTGGTGGCCAGCGGACCAGAAGAACTCTACAACGTCCTACGAAGAAAAAACAGAATAATAAATCATGAAGTCAACGACGACGAAAGCAGCAGATTCTTCAAGCAACCTAGTATCATCATTAGTGAGCGACTTCAGAAAACAACAAGATTCGTCAAGCAACTTAGTATCATCGTTAGTGAATAACTTCAAGAAACAAAACGACGTGTGTCCTTTTCCTACGGCAACGGAGCTTCGTCTCTCATTAGAATCATTCAAGAAAACATCGTTAGTGAGCGTTTCCGGCACTGCAAGAAACAAACCGAACGCGTCTGCAGCATCGGATTTTTAAGGGCTCGAATAAATCGAAACAACGCGCACGGGGGAAACTGAAGCCAAACCAGGTCGTCCGCTAAATAGAGAAGGAGGACCAAGGCCGTGTGTCGTTATCGGAACACCGTGACTTCCCACAAAAGCAAGCTAAGTACAATTTTTTATTCATTTGGAGTAACTTTGAGTGTTTCCTTTACCAGGTCGAATTCGTTATTCCTGTGGCTGAAGTTACGAGACATTCTTAATCTTACTTTTTTACAGAAATTATCTATATCATTGAGATTTCGCTACTGCGAGTTTTTATCTTTGAGTGTCTGTTTCCAGAAGTTCTACTGAAATATCATAATCATATACTATGTTAATTTTATCATTTTGGGTGATTATTAATCCCTTACGTAACAAATCATATGCGTTTACGCAGTGGACGTCTGTATTTATACAGATGCATGGATAGGGTCGTTAAGCACGTAGTGATTAGAAAACACACAAAAAACAAGTGGAACACCCGTACAAATCTATATAAATTAGAGGTAACACTATTTCGGGTCATGACAATAAATGCTGCTCCTTTGCAAGTCCCGATCGCAGTTTTAGCCTTGAGTTTTTTGAGTTTATATAAAATATCGAACCTCAATGACTCAACTTAACTTTAAAAATATGGCTGGATTGCAAGGAATAACATGTCTGTAAAAAACTTTCATCAGGCTATAATGCGCTACCAGGATCCCTCACTATCTCAAATTTTAGCAAAGAATGAAGTACAAACAGTTAATATGGAATGCGGTAGTGATAACTTGTCTTATTAGTAATCGCTCAGTTCCTAATAGTTCGTCATTCATTGCTTTTATACGTAACCACAACATAATGCTAAAAACACACAATACGTTGCCGATGGTAATAAAGAGAAGGATCCTAATTATTACAAGAAGAAATAGAAACAGTAGCCTTTCAGAACAAACAAGCAAACTCGGTGACTGTGTCACCTAGTCAAGCGGTCAAGGTTAGTTAAATCTGCCGAGTTTTCAAAGCGAAGCAAATTCCACACAATAAGCGACTCTAGCAGAGTGGGGAAAAGCGATGTTTGGTTCATACATACCGATATCTTTTTGAACTAAAAGGATTTTTCCTATGCATCACACGACAGTAATCAAGTAATCAGAGCAGGTTCTAGTAAATTTTAATACATTAAGTTATAATAAATAACTGGTGGATTAAGCCCGACTGTACGCATGGAATCTCTTATATAAATGCATGACAAAGTTGAAATATATTTTTTGCGTGTACGCAATAGGAATCTCTTATATAAATGATCATAAATAACAAAGTTGAAATATATTTTTTTGCTGTACGCAATAGGAAATAACGAACTAAATATATCTTTGCGTGTACGAATAGGAATCTATTTAAAGTGCACATATATTAATCATAATTATATGAATCCGTATACATATGTATAAACAAAATCAGGTAGCCTATAATCAATCTGTTACCTTATATCTTACCATTATCTGAGTTAGTATATTGAATTAATGAATCAGATATATAACATTTAGGCATGAAAATCAACGAATCAATCAGAATAAACATTAATAATGTTATCAATTCATATATGAATTTTTATCAGTTAAAATATGATTTTTTTATCATGTTAATCTTCGATTCTATGCAATTATCAGAGTACTTAGTATTTTCTGTAGCATAAGATCTTAAAGAGATGAAGTGAAAAACTGTATCATTATATATCATGTGATCACTATTATTTACCAATATCATTGTTTTATATTTTATTACTTGAATCAATTCATGTACACCATGAATTTTTATTTACTTATATATATATATTCACATAGTGTCTGTATCACACTCCCTATAAGTTCAGATGCAAGTCAAGTTTGAGTAATATTCAGTAGTTGGTTTTGGTAGCTGACCGAGCTAATGTAAGTGTTTACATAATAAAAATATGGAATGTTAGTCCATATATATAAAAGTCTAAAACTAAAGAGGTCAACCAGATTGCTTGCAGGAATGTGATCAGACTAGAGACGCTAAAGATGACGTATACAATAAAAGTAGGCTAAGATAACATGTCGTCACCTGTAGTCCATTCAATTGTTTAAATAAAACCTTAGTCCAAGCTTCCCTGCTTGAGACAACTACCCGACCTATTATTCAAACGGCCTACGTGATCTGTAGCGTGTCTCATTTGTTAGTGTGTTCGTATGAAACTATGTCATCTGATAGTATGTTCATATGTTCGAACTACTGTCTGTTCCTTCATAACTTTGTAACAGAGATGGTAGACAGGCAGAAGAGAGTTAGCTATCGTCATTAGAAGACCTGTACCTCTTTACCTAAGCTTTATCATGTAGAGGAATAGGATTAGCCATCATCATTGGCAGAAGCGATCAAGCTATCGTTATCAGAAGACTTGTACAATCATACCTAATCTTCATCATGTAAAAACTTCAGAAGAATATACTATTTTTATACCTTGTGTTTTTCTACAAGAACCTCACCGAACCATGAGTTTAACACACCGTCGTAAAGATAATACCGACTTCGTAAGTGATCTACAAACCCCAGACACTCCATTGAAGATGGAAGTGCAATACCAACCGACTTAGCGTATAGATTATCGCTAGTCATAACATTACCTCATAGGGCGCCTTATCATACAAGGCACAAGCCCTATATATATAATATATATATATAATATATATATATATATATATATATATATTATATATATATATGTATGTAGATATATATATATAATATATCAACCAACAATAATGAATAACATATATATATATATATATAATATATATATATACATACATCCCTCTCTTTCTTTCTTTCCTCACTATACGCTAATTCCCAAAAGGTCCCCGGATGGAGTTGTTTCATTAAGTGTTAGAATTCTGGATCTTGTCAATTATTCCGGTTATTTTGGATGATGCTTTTACACCCATATTGTTTTTTTTCTAATCAGGTTACGATCACCATTGCATTCCACCCACCAGACACAAAATCACTACTTAGATCAACAGAATACCAGTCTGTTTTTAGCCAAGCAATGGAACCATGTTAACTCTGGATTCACCAACCACTTTCATCCAACTACCAGGTACACAGTCCACTTCTTAGGCCACCAGGGACATAGGAAATCCATTTTACTTTAAAGTGAATGGTTCCAGATAAACCTTAGGCAGGGTTCATTGCTGAAGTTTTTATACAACTTCCAAATCCTAATGTCATTTTAAGTCATTTGCACTGAAGCCTCATCAATAGCACATCCATTTCCGCTGACATGGTTGTCTCGTTCAGTATGTCGCACTACCCGCTTACAAAGTGTAAATACTAATGAATACAATTTATATCCTTAGCAAAGGGAAATTACAAAAGCAGAACAGAAAGGACAACAATTACTTGCCATATAGTGCATGCAACTGTTTATGATTTACAAAATTACCCACAACAAATTCTAGTCATGCTCAAACTATCCTTTTTTCTTTCTTCAAGGGTAAGAAATATTTCATTATGAATAATAATGGTCTAGATGGTTTCATTGGCGACAAATATTCATTGCTACCCAATGAAAATGTTTTACATTTCAGAGGTCTGCCTGTTAACCTTTCTGCTATGAATCATTAGAATCTGTACATCTGTTCTTGAGGTATCCCATTAGCACTTGGCTACAAGCTCACACACAGAGAGACGAACACACTGACAAAAATGCAGCATTGCAACTTTTTGTGACTGGAAAATTTAAGAGAAAATTATTCAATCCCTATAACCGCCATTTTTTCATCATTGTTTCTATTATCCATACTCTGTTCTACATCCCCTGTTTTTTCAGAGCCACTGGGTTTTATTCTACAGCAGCCGATCTTTAGTTATGAAGTCTTTTGCTCTGCTGCTCAGTTTTAAATAAATGATATATATATATATATATATATATATATATATATATATATATATATATATATATATATATATATATGTATGTATATGTATGTATGTATATATATATATATATATATATAATATATATATATATATAGTATATAATGTTGTATATACATATGATGTATGTTTATGTATATATATATACTATATATATATGTATATAAATGTTGTATATACATATATGTGTTTATGTATCATATATATATATATATATATATATATATATATATATATATATATATATATATATATATATATGTTATATATCATATATATATAATCTTGGTTTATTATTATTATTATTATTATTATTATTATTATTATTATTATTATTATT
Source organism: Macrobrachium nipponense (assembly GCF_015104395.2). Taxonomy (NCBI): domain Eukaryota; kingdom Metazoa; phylum Arthropoda; class Malacostraca; order Decapoda; family Palaemonidae; genus Macrobrachium; species Macrobrachium nipponense. The sequence continues at coordinate 19,940,324 of NC_061087.1, forward strand.
ATTATTATTATTATTATCAACCGTTTTTCTCATTCCAATGATTGTGTCAGGGTCCCTAAATTGAAGATCCTATTACATGAATTTCTTATCATTCTCTCCTTATCACCGTATCCTTCCCATTCACTTTATCCCTTTGGAATCCTTCGCCTCCTCCTCCTCCTCCTCCTCCTCCTCCTCCTCCTCCTCCTCCACTTCGCAGGGCTCCCACCGTCACCCCTTTAATCTCTAACTTTCATTCCGTCCTAACAACCTCATTCAGGCATCCATCCCGTAGGAGGCGCATCAGCAATATCCTCCGATATCCTTCTGTAATGTCCTCCGTCAACAGTTCCCTCCTAAAGGAGAGCGTCGTAGCTTCAGCGGGGGAAATTAAGACCCCATTTCGAGGCCTCATCTCGCGACCAATGAAATCCCCCGAAGTTTCATCTCCCTTCGTCCTCATTGGGCGTTTTGAGGACATCTTTGAATAGCAGGATTTTTTTTTTTTTCTTTTTTTATATAGGATTTCGACCTAGATTTGGCTGATGATCTCTCCATTTCTATGAATACTCATGTTTTTTTTTTTTGTGGGGTGGTGGGGGTGGGGAGCCGGATTGTGAAGTTTTTTTTTTTTTTTTTTTTAAGGCTGTCTTTGAATAACAAAAATCTTTCCTTTTTTTAATGTGACTTTTTCCAGGGAAATGGAAAGGGAGAAGGGCTGGGTTTTAGGGAGGGGAGGTTTTTTGAATGCTATTTAAGTATTAAAAAGGAAATTCCTTTTCTATGTTTGTCTTCTCTTTCTGATGTGCTGAATGAGTTTTACTGAAGGCTGTCGATGGATGATATGAATGTTTCCTCTCTTTCATACATGACTATTCTTGAATAATAAAGGATATTATATTTGGTAGCATCCTCTTCTTTTGGGAAAGGTGGATTGCAGTCAATTTTAGAAGATCTGTCTTTAGATAAAATGGATTTTATTGTGTTTTCACTTATAATTTTTCTTTAATAGTCTAGTATTTTTAGGTATTTTATATTTTGAGGGGGCTAGGGGGCGGGGGCCGGGGCAGGGTAGCTGAGGTCATCGAAGATACATTTATTACTATCAGAGATTTCGACGTATTTTACTAAGCAAAGGTTTGATCAGAAATTTCCCCATATTGTTTTGTGCGTTATTTTATCATTTTTCCTTTCTTGTTGTGTGTGTGTGTGTGCGCGCGCGTGTGTGTATCTAATTCTTAGGATGTGCAACGCAAAGCCCTCTATGAAACTCCGGCCGTTAGGTATTTCCTGTGCTTTATTTTCCACAAATCTCCACTCTTCTACCTCTTGTCCCATTCTCATTCTCATCTGAGTAGATCTGGGGTCTCAAACTCTTCTGTGAAAAGGAAGTCCAAACTAGCCCCTTCCCCCATTCATCTTGCTGCCATCTACATAAAGAACTTCCCTATTTTCCTTCATGGAATCACCTGTAATCTTGCTCTGTCATCTGACTTGGGGGTGTTTTTCTTAAACCCCTATCATCAAATCGACAAAATCTTTCACATGAAGTTGAATTGTTGTACAGTTCCTGTCATGTACACTTCGTCTTTTACATTAAGTTGAATTGTTGTACAGTTCCCGTCATGTACTTCTGTACACTTCGCGGTGAGCTAAAGATAAGAAGACAACTGTCAGGCAACTCTACGAAGTAGCAGCAGATGCCCCGGGGTAAGGCAAACACGAAGGTGTTGGCAACTTGGCAACGCTGCCTTGGGAACTCAAGCCGCTAAACAATCAAAGGATGTTTGAGGAACTTTCTATGTGCATAACGCATAATACTACAATACCTGATGTATCAAACGCTATATTCTTATAACCAGAGTAATTAAAACCTTTCTATCATGACGTGGCTATACTCTCTCTCCTCTCTCTCTCTCTCTCTCTCTTTGTGTATGTGTGTATGTGCATAATTTTTTTGGAATAAGGGCATTCCTTTCTTCCTTTGCTCCGTTGAAGCTTTCCGGTAAGTAACTTATTTGATAATGGTTCTTGTTACCGTCGAATCAGTTTCTTTGGGTATTCCACTGTCAGTGATATTGAAATCATATTAATGTGAAATTGAGGGGTTCTTTTTTTTTATTTTTACAAAGGCATTAACTTACTGAATTTTACGACATGCCAGAGGTTGTCTTTACAATTATTTTTTTTTTTTACAAAAGCATTAACTTACGGGGTTTTACGCCAAAATTTAATCAACGTCTTTAACTGAATTCCACCTTCAGAGAACCTGTAATAAATATCACTTTTCCTAAATATTTGAAAGCTTCAGTCTTCTGTAATTCCAAACTTCCTCATTATTTCTGCCTAATTTAGATTCTTTCATTTTGAATGGTTAGTTTTAAACCGAAACTCGTGCAAACTGAAAGTGAAATTATCATCAAGTATATTATCATCTTGGTTACTCGGTTGGTAATAAATGCATCGTTGTCATACTTTCACATTTACCAAAACTAGAATAATGTAATTCTCTAATCCTTCCTCCCCTTCGTCTGCCAAGTTGCTTTTTAATGCTTTGAGTAATGAGATCTGATCTACATTGCGTATTTCTTTCTGGATATGAAAACATATATTCTCCTGTTTTGAAGGAGTCGTTCTGTATAACAATGTTTTATTCCCCTACTTATTCCGTTTACTTAATCCTTCTCTCATTAGCTCTTCTTATGACATAAATTTCAGTGTTATGAAGATCCGTTCTTTTGCAACATTCATCATTCGTTGTGTCTCGATGAAGTGTTGGACTCATAATGAGCATTTCGTTGTTTTTCCTCTCTCTCTCTCTCTCTCTCTCTCTCTCTCTCTCTCTCTCTCTCTCTCTCTCTCTCTCTCCTTACAACGATTCCCATCCTTCTCAGAATACTCTATGCTTCTGCATTTCCTGGAAAACGTTGGCAGAACTGCCGTCTCTCGAGTAAATGGTCCATGCATATATATATAGTATATGTATTTATACATAAAAGTATGTATGTGTATACATATATATATATATATATAGTAGATATGTATATATATGTAATATATATATATATATATATATATATATATATAATATATAATATAATATATATAAAACAGATGTTTTTTTTTCCCTTTCCTTCCGCATGTACTAGAACTACTACTACCTCTTCTACCCCGATTTTGAAGCAACAACAATTAAAACCAGGAGACAACCGTACGTACTCGTAGCGCCATTGCGCCGGGATAGTCGGATGAATAATATCTAGAGCGCGGCATTACATGGAAATTCTGTTGAGACGTCTAGGCGCCATTTCTGTCTCTTTTCATTTGCAGTAATTCAAATTTAGAGGCTGAAACGACTTACATTTTCAAGAGCAGTTGAGACAGCAATGGTCTTTGTAATTTCGGAGCGCTAATTTAGTTGATGAGAGTATATATAAAAAAACAGAAAATAAAAAAAATAAAACAACGAAATGTTGCCGAGTAAAGTAATGAGTAGTCGTGTCAAGGAAATGCAACGCCTCTTCTCTCTCTTGATTTATGTCATCTCTATGGTATTTAGAATGGCCGTTTGGTCCGTGCTCTAACCTTTGTTTGGGGGATTCAGGGTGCTGCTCGGAAGACTTTTATGCTTTGTTTGTGGATTTGTGATTCGCTTCGGGATAATATAAATGCTTGGAGATTTTCTTTCGTATATATATATATATATATATATATATATATATATATATATATATATATATATATATATATATGTATATATATATATATGTGTGTGTGTGTGTGTGTGTGTGTGTGTGTGTGTGTGTGTGTGTGTGTGTGTATCTACAAACATTACGAAATTAATGAAACAGTTTTACAGTTGTGTAGCAGCCTCAGATAATCAAATATAAAGCCCCTGCTGTTGAGCTAAGCCGTCCGGCTGAAGGAAGAGACGGTAGTCTTAATGTTTGTCTCCCCTGAGGGAAGAAGAAGAAGACAAGAAGAAATGAATAAGAAGAATAAGAAGAAGAAGAAGTTGCTTTGTTGTAAATCAGATTCATGTTCGGATACACAACAAAATGGCCACCCTGGCTGGCCTTCTAATGATAACGTAACCGGAGAACTGGCTTGGGCGGGGGGCGCGTGGGGTTTATAGCGGGGTTGGGGTGGGGTGGGGGGTGGGGGGGGGGGGGGAGTGGGGCTCTAGAAAAAGACCCCTCGGAAAAGGTGTAGCTTAAAGTAAGACCGTGGGAGGTGACTCTGCTGATTACAGGGGTCCCGGACTCTTCGTCTTGCATAATTTTGGCGATGAAATTCACTTAAGTTTTATAGAATGCGGCGCCCCCCCCCTCTCCCTCCCTCCCCCCGTACCCACGGTGTTGATGGGCGATAGATTTGAGTTTTCATTATGCCCTTGGATGCTTTGCTTATCAGGTAGAAGGCTGCTGTTGTTGATATAAGTAAATTACGCGTTTCTCGACTCTTTGAATAAGCTTTGCTCATGCGAGGTAGTTGCGATACCGCTAAAGAGAGACACTGAGGTTTTTTCAGATGCTTTGCTCATTTGAGGTATTTGCGATAATGTTAAAGAAAGATGCTGTTTTTTTTTTTATCTTGCTGGAAAGATTTTTTAAGTTTCTTTTTACATGCTTATCTCATGCTAACACAGTTGCTGATCAAGATATATCATCTCTTTTTGTGCCCTCGTGGGGTATTTATTTCTCGTTGAGGGCAGATGCCCTACCATCTTTAGTCTGTCTTGAAAACTGCCCCTGACCGTCCTCCTCCTCCTCCTAACCTAACCTAACCCCAACTCCTCCTGTTATCCTAACATAACCTAACCTAACCTCCTGACCCAACCTAACTTCCTCCTCCTCTGTTATCCTAATTTAACCTAACCTCCTCCTCCTCCTCCTCCTCCTCCTCTCTTCTCTCTCTCTCTCTCTCTCTCTCTCTCTCTCTCTCGCGGCAGCCTCCCCCGAAGCCGCGAAGCGTTCTCTGCGGAGAAATAAAGCTACCCCACTGACTAGAGAGAGAAGAGAGAGAGAGAGAGAGAGAGAGAGAGAGAGAGAGAGAGAGACTCAGTCTCGTATCAGTCCCAAGTAGCGACGTATTAGGGCGATAAAGTGTACAATTACTGGGGGCATTCATCAGGTTTTAAGAGCTAGCTTCCGAGAGCGAGAATGCTGACGAACAAGCTTGCGAATGAGGTGAGGCAGCAGTCTGATCATAAGCTGAGGCAATCATAATAATGAGCTTGGTGGATGGAGGAGAATGAGGAGGAGGAGGAGGAGGAGGAGGTGGTGGTGGTGGTGGTGCTGGCGGAGGAGGAAGAGATCAGGATGACGATGGAATGAGGAGGAGGAGGTGGTGATGGTGTTGGTTTGGTGGAGGAGGAAGAGATCAAGATGATATTGGAAGGAGGAGGAGGAGGAGGAGGTGGTGGTGGTGGTGGTATTGGTGGTGTTGGCGGAGGAGGAAGAGATCAGGATGATGATGGAATGAGGAGGAGGAGGTGGTGATGGTGTTGGTTTAGTGGAGGAGGAAGAGATCAAGATGATATTGGAATGAGGAGGAGGAGGAGGAAGTGGAGAAGAAGGTAGATGAGGAGGAGGAGAAGGAGGAGTAGATAAGCAGGACGGTGACAGTCAAATGAGGGTAGAAAAGAAGCGAGAAGACGAAGGAAAAGTGGAAATATGAAATGAAGAGGAATAGAAGAGGGAAACGGAAAGTAAAGAAATAAGAAGGAAGACAAGAAGAGTGTGTAAAGACGATGATAATTATAACAAGGAAGGAAAAACAAGAACCACGATGATCAAAGAGATAAATTAAGAAAAGTAAGGATAAGAAAGATGGAGAAGAGAGAGAGGGAGAGAGAAGAGAAAGATAAAGAGGTGCATTAACCCCCAGGGAATAAACTAGTCCCTGGTAGATTGCAGGTATTTAGATGTTAAGGGATCGCTAGGAACCCCCCAAAAGGCGTACCATCAGCCGGACTAATAACGGCGGTCCGTCTCCACCCAAATATCGGTCCAGGATGATCTTTGAATTGATCAAAGACACGTTTTTTTTTTTTTTTTTTTTTTTTTTTTATTTTTTTTTTTTTTTTTTTTAAGACGGACCGCGGGCGCTGGAATCGAACGCTTATCAGCAAACATTTTTTTTCTTAGGGAGGTAGTCAGATTGCTTCTTATTAATTCATGTTTTTTTTTTTTTTTTCATGATCCGAAGTTTGTGAGTTTTGTTCGTATTACTATAAATTTCAGTTTTTTTTTTTTAAATCTCCTTCGTAAGAGAATGTTCGAATCAAATAGAGCCTTGTTTCACCAACGAAAATTAAAATAAATATGGTATATTTTATTTGAAATAATTTTTCTGTCCTGTTCAACATGCACATTATTTATTTATTTATTTTTTTATTCTAATAAATAAACAATAAGTATCTTATCTTAAAATTCCTGTCTCTTTAACTCAATGCGAAACACATTTTTCAGACCTTCTTAAGCTCTTCTGTAGACTTTTCCTACCCTTCCCCCTTAACAACAACAACAACAACAACAACAAAGTATTCTGTAGGCTTACTCTCCAAGTAGGGCGAAAATAATAATATTCTTTTTCATTCATTCTTTATTCCAGACATTTTCATGACAAATACTGGAAATTCTTGTTCTTGAAAGTTCAGTGATTAATTCTGAAATTCTCTAACTCCCGAGTTTCATCAATTCTGAAAAATTCAATTTTCGAAATTCTCATTACATAGCAATTCTTTTCTTAGGCCAGGAGTTCACGAGCCACTCTGTGGCGCCACAGAGTGGCGTCGGTGTGTGGCGGGGATGTGTGGCTTCCCATAGATTTCCATTGTTTATAAGATGTGGCGGGGATCAGCTTATAAACCGCATCCCCGCCAGACACCGACGTCACTCTATGGCGCCACAGAGTGGGTCATGTCCTCGTGGCCCAACTCTGTTGGTGAATTCGTATTGCGAGAGAATTCTTAGAATGTCCCTCGAAACTTCAGTGATAAGATATTTGGGAGAATCTGCCTCAGTCCAGTATCAGAAAAGATAATTATCAGAATTTCTCTTGACGCCCAGAAGTAAGAGAATTCCAGAATTTGTCACGAAACTTTCAGTAATAAGACAGTTCCAGAGTTTATAATCCAAATTCAGTAATAAGAGAATAGCGGAATTTGTCACGAAAATATTTGGAATAAGAGATAAGTGAAAAACATGTATTATCACTTTCCGTACTGGGGTTCCAAAGAGGTTGGATGAAGATAATTCAAAGGACGACTCGGTCGAGTTATTATTAGAAAAAAAAAATTGCATATAAAATGATTATTGCTACTTCCGGCACTGGTAATGATAACAACAATAATGATGTACTCGATGCAAAAAACGGTAGTGGCATTCTCGTTAACATTACTATTTATTTTCTTCCTAATATCACCTCTCTCTAAGTTTTTCATTTACGCTGTCCTTTAAAACCACGTCTTTGTATTACAAATTTCTCATTCTCAAAACTTTTTACCGACCCCTTTATAGCAATTCGCATGTTCGACTTCCGCGTTCGTTCATCATTTCCTGTTTAGCCTTTAACCTTTACGGCCCTAAACGTGAGGGAATATTATATGTATGGGTAATAGACTATTACGTAATATATATATATATAATATAATAGATATATATATATAATTATATATTATTATATATATAATAAAGAAATAATATTAAATAAAATATAAATATAATATAAATATAAATATATAACTATACATACCTATATACATAGTATAAATATAAATATAAAATATATATTATAAATAATCTATAATATATACCTATATATTAATATATATAATATATATAAATATTAGATATATATTATATTAGATATATATATATTAATATTTATATTATATATATATAATATATATATATATATATACACTATATATATTATATATGATATAATTATATTATATTATTATAATTATCATATATGTTTTGTCTGTGTGTGTGTGTGTGTCGTGTGTGTGTAAAAAGATACACACACACACACACGCACACACACACACACACACACCACACTATATATATATATTATATATATATATATATATTATATATATACCGTAATATATATATATTTATATATACGTATATATATATATATATATATATATACATATATAATATATATATATATATATAATATATATATATATAATATATTACCAACAGTTCCAGCAAGACAACAGCTTACATGATCAGTTTATTAGAGACGTTTTGTCTTGCCTGCATTAAAACATTGGCACATCATCATCTGGAATAAAAATTTTATTCTTTTTTTAAAAAACAGTAAAATAAAGTAAAAGGTACAATCCAAAAATATGAAATTTTTAAAAGAAGCTTATAAGTATTAAAGACTACCTATCAGTTCAGAGAACAAGAGCAGAATGACTAGAAACGTGAGGACCGACCAAACTACACTTCAGGCCAACGAAAGGGGAGTGGCAGAGACGTAATTGTTTAAATTAGGCGATAAGTGTTTAATGTAAAGTGACTCAAGTGTTGTTAGGAAAGGATGCTTGGGTTGTTGAGGTAAGGATAGAAAAATGTGTTTTTTCCATAGGAATCTTGCATTTTTGAGGCATGTGTTCGAATACTCGAGAGTTCGGGATTCGATATCCTGGATCCCGTCCTATAGAGCTAGTCCCATGTGACTATAATAAACGGACTTGCAACAATCTAACCGTGTTGAGCCAATATAAGTACCAAGGCATCTTGGGCATTCATATTTATAGATTACATTGGACAACATAAAATCTTGAAGCTTATCCTTGTAATTGAAGAGCTACCTATCTTTTTTGGATTTACCATTGGGATTAGGGTTAGTCTTAGGAAACCTAATTTTTTTTTTCAATAATGTTTTTTTTATATTTAAGCGTAGTTTTTCTGCCTGTGGATAAAGGGAATTGATGCGTACATATTAAGTTTAGGTACGTTGAAACTAGTTAGGGGGTGGGGTGGAGATACGTAATTAGAAACACCATTAATAGATATTAAGAACAAATTGTTTTGGGTAGGAGTTAGCTGTAAAAAATTTCAGTAAGTACTCAATTTTCATTATGGAAAGCAGACCAGTCAGACGTATATTTAAATGCTCTGTGTACAACGTAATGACAGAGTTAGCTTTAAAGCCATAAAAACACGAACTGTAAAAATTATTTCCCAATCCAGTAAAAGTACTCTTGCGATATACACTAGTATTAAAACGTTGTTCACTCCTAGTAATTTTTACATCCAAGAAGGCTATTGAATTGTTGTTTTTCAGTTTCTATGGTAAATTTCACGTTTGGATGAACAGTGTTGATATATTCAAGAAACTCGTAACATTGACCAACTGTGTTTAAACAGGGTAAAAGTATCATCACGTACCTTCTATAAAATGCTGGTTTAAAATTATTCTCAGGGCAACTATTTAAAAAAATTTTCTTCAAGATGACTCATAAAAAAGTTAGCAAATAAAGGTCCTAACGGTGATCCCATAGCAACTCCCTCGACCTGCGAGTAAAGCTGTTTGTTAAAAACGAAGCCGAATCTTGCACAGCAAGCTTCGAGTAGTGTCCTTAAAAAGGTGTCTGCTAAAACCGTGAAATTCTTCTATATCCTCATAAACTTTATAAGAATATGTCAATGGTTTCTGTAACTGGAAACGTTAGTGAACAAACGATTTTCGATGTCAAAACTAGTATAATTAGTTCACCATCTTGTTTGAATTATTGTTTGTTGAAATCAAAACAAAACCATTTTTTAAAACATATTGTGAGTTTGAGAAAATCAGTCAGTAATTGAACTATAAATTTTGGATATCTTAAACGAAGGGCTGTTATAAGCTGACATGATAGGTCTTAAAGGTGTACCACCTTCCTTATGAATTTTGGCAAGCCATAGAGAATACTGAAAGAGGAGCCGGTAACTAGTCAGTTCCTGGTAAACATTATCACTAATTATACCTTCTTGTTTAATTTTTTCTTAGAAAGCGGTTTATTTTATCCTCCGTTTGTAGATATCTGCAAAGTTGGGTTCCCCTATACATTTAAATTTGGTTTTCATCAGCTAGTATTAGGGTTCATTTTATTCAGATAATCACCTCTATTAAGAATTACCACGCCTTTTCCCTTATCAGGTTTACATATTATTAAGACTTTATTTTACTCAGTTTTTTAAGGATTTCCATATCTTGCTTTTCTAAAGAACGGGGCCCAATTTGTTTTTAGCTTTTTTGTATACATCATGTAATGCCAAGGAGATTTTTTGTTGCAAGGAACTCATGTTTTTACATGACCTAGGTTCTTAATTCTTTGGAACAATACCTCAAAAGGAAAAAAGAAATGTGGAGTATTCGAACACATGCCTCAAAATGCAAGATTCCTATGGAAAAAACACATTTTTCTATTCTTACCTCAACAACCCAAGCATCCTTTCTAACAACACTTGAGTCACTTTACATTAAACACTTATCGCCTAATTGAAACAATACGTCTCTGCCTTTACTTACCCTTTCGTTGGCCTGAAGTGTAGTTTGGTCGGTCCTCACGTTTCTAGTCATTCTGCTCTTGTTCTCTGAACTGATAGGTAGTCTTTTAATACTTATAAGCTTCATTTAAAAATTCATATTTTGGATTGCACCTTTTTACTTTATTTTTACTGTTTTTTTAAAAAAAAGGATAAAAATTTTTATTCCAGACTGATGATGTGCCAATTTTTGGGGCACGAAACGTCTCTAATAAACTGATCATGTAAGCTGTTGTCTTGCTGGAACTCCTGTTGGAATGAGTAGCTGTCTGCCCGCTGTCATATATATATATATATATATATATATATATATATATATATATATATATATATATATATATATATATATATATAACATTCATTGAATAGAATGGCTTTCTCACTGTTAACCAGCTTTTTTGAAATTGCTTCATATTTCTAATTATTTTCTTTACTTCATTGTTCAGGGTACTAATGGACACATAATGGGTTCTTCCATTTACTCCAGTATTTTTACACGCGACAGCTGTTTCGTCAACCTATACGTATTGGACGTTTTCAAGCGTACTGATACAAATATTGTTTTGTTGTTTTTTGATTTAGCTGACCTTGTGTCAGCACGGGCTCTTGCTCACAGAGCAGCCCGTAAATATACAAATATGAGCCTACATGCGTTTCGTGACGTCATGAGGACGGAAAGGTAGTACAATTGCCAGATACCTGTTTTAAGTATTTATAAAAGACTATAGTGGAACATAAAATAAGACAAATAAAAATATATGTTAACAACGAAATTATATAAAAAGTTGAAAGTAAGTTATTATATACACATTATACATAAATATATATTAATTACATATATGTTTAATTCACTGAATGTCAGTGTGTGCGCTCCTGGTCCGCCGTGTGGGGGTTTTGTCCCACGCGGATGAAGGTCTGCCTCCTACACGAGGGCAAGGAACGGTCTGCCTCACGTTGGATGTTAAGGCTGGGACGTTGCATTGCGATGCTGACTGCTTCTGATATCAATAAACGATTGTAGTTGCCTTCCTTGTGTATTATTTGGTGTTTGTGAGAAGTTCTTGTAATGATGTGGTTTTTTTTTTATTGTGGGTATCCACAAAGTGCTGATGAATGGCTCCTTGGTTTCTGTGGGCCTGCATGCGACGTTGAGTGTTGGTGTTGTGTGTCCGATATAGCATTTTTGGGGGACTGACATTGCTCGTCAGCACAGACAAATTTGTATACTATATCAGATTTAACCTCTTTCTCCGTCGATGGGGCCGTACTATTTTTCATTACCAAAGAGGCCGTAAGGTTTGGTTTGCAGTAAATCCTTGCTGTTATTTTGTTATATGGCGCTAGGGGGGTGGTTCCTCTTCGCAGTATACCAAGGATGGCTTTCCTTTCATCAATGTGGTGTTTGTTGTATGGTATCTGATGGTATATCACTATTTCTTTGTCTTTGTCTTGTGTGTTGTTCCTCGGGGTCGGATTATGGAAGGCCTCTAATCTCTTTTTGACAACTTGCTGGATCATGTCGTCTGGATATCCGTTATTTGTGAGCAGCTGTTTGAACTCTGTTGATTTCTTCGTTAGTCGCTTTCCACGTGGAACAGTGTGTTTTATGGCACGTTTTTTATGTATGCATTTACCACAGATCGTTTATATGCATCAGGGCATTCTCCTCTAGCATTTAAGCATCTTCAGCGTCTGTCTTTTTTAGTGTATACGGTGGTATTGTATTTGTTGTTCTTTTGGTCACAAGTACGTCCAAAGAGGGAGCATCTTCTCATCACTTCTTTCTACCGTAAAATTTAATGTAGAATTTGCTTGGAGTTTATTTACTAATTCTTCTATGTCATTGTCGCCCTTTGTTGTGATAAAGATATCATCGATATATCTCCCATAGATTCTGGGTTTTGGGTGTTCTTCAATGTGACCTCTTCTGTGTGTGCCAGTATGCGTTTGCGAAAAGAACCCCGAGGGGGGAACCCATTGCCACGCCGTCCTTTTGTCGATATATTTCGCCCTATGTGAGAGGAATGGGGCTTCCTTTGTACATGCTTCAAGCATCTCTTTTAAGATTTTTTCGGGGATCGGTAATGGTGATTTCTCAGAGCGGTATATCTTGTCCATGATGATTTGTATTGTTTCATCCACTGGTACGTTAGTAAATAAACTTTCAACGTCCAGGGATGCTATGTCTTCGTCGGGTGCTAAATCTAGGCCTGAACTGCCATTACATACGAAAAAACCACACCCTGAATCCAAGAGGATTAATACAGAAGTATTAATCGATAAACTACTGCGACTGAAAGAAGAACGCAAAATCGACCTTAAACAAGAGTGCATCGCTGAATTATTGGGTGAGGCCAATAGAACACGTGGTAACTACTTTAGTCGCATAGTCAGTCCACAGTTAAAAAAAGCAGCAAAACGAAACTGAGAGAAAACGAAACCATATAATACGCAAAGGAGATAAAACCGCGAGTGTACGTCATTAATGAATAGAGATGAATACGACACCAAAATGGATAATATACTAAGTGATAATAATAAGTTTCAGCCACTTAAAAAAGACCCAACAAATGACCTCAAAAAAAGAAAATGATGAGGACTAACAGAAAAAAAGCGACACAACAAGAGCAGAGAAACAGTAAGCTTTCCAAAAATCATCGGAGACTTTGCACCCGGATACTGCTACGGCACAGTCAAGATTCACAAACAGGAAACCGCTACGGCCCATTATCCCAAATGACATCCCCATGTATAAAGTGGCTAAGAAATTGAACGAAATTATAACGCCGTACATTCCCCTCAACGTTCTCGCTGAAATCATCGACGGAATTCATCGACCTACTGCAAGACACCGCACCCGACGAAGACATAGCATCCCTGGAGCGTTGAAAGTTTATTTACTAACGTACCAGTGGATGAAACAATACAAATCATCATGGACAAGATATACCGCTCTGAGAAACCACCATTACCGATCCCCGAAAAAATCTTAAAAGAGATGCTTGAAGCATGTACAAAGGAAGCCCATTCCTCTCACATAGGGGCGAAATATATCGACAAAGGACGGCGTGGCAATGGGTTCCCCCTCGGGGTTCTTTTCGCAAACGCATACAATGGCACACACAGAAGAGGTCACATTTGAAGAAACACCCAAAACCCAGAATCTATGGGAGATATATCGATGATATCTTTATCACACAAACCAAAGGGCGACAATGACATAGAAGAATTAGTAAATAAACTCCAAGCAAACTTCTACATTAAATTTTACGGTAGAAGGAAGTGATGAGAAGAGCTCCCTTTCTTGGACGTACTTGTGACCCAAAAGAACAACAAATACAATACCCACCGTATACACTAAAAAGACAGATGCTGGAAGATGCTTAAATGCTAGAGGAGAATGCCCTGATGCATATAAACGATCTGTGGTAAATGCATACATAAAACGTGCCATAAACACACTGTTCCACGTGGAAAGCGACTAACGAAGAAATCAACAGAGTTCAACAGCTGCTCACAAATAACGATATCCAGACGACATGATCCAGCAAGTTGTCAAAAAGAGATTAGAGGCTTTTCCATAATCCGACCCCGAGGAACAACACACAAGACAAAGACAAAGAAATAGTGATATACCATCAGATACCATACAACAAAACCCACGAAGAAGATGAAAGGAAAGCCATCCTTGGTATACGCGAAAGAGGAACCACCCCCCCCTAGCGCCATATAACAAAATAACAGCAAGGATTTACTGCAAACCAAACCTTACGGCCTCTTTGGTAATGAAAAATAGTACGGCCCCATCGACGGGGAGAAAGAGGTTAAATCTGATATAGTATACAATTTGTCTGTGCTGACGAGCAATGTCAGTCCCCCCAAAATGCTATATCGGACACACACCACACTCAAACGTCGCATGCAGGCCCACAGAAACCAAGGAAGCCATTCATCAGCACTTTGTGGATACCCACTAATAAAAAAACCATCATTACAAGAACTTCTCACAAACACCAAAATAATACACAAGGAAGGCAACTACAATCGTTTATTGATATCAGAAGCAGTCAGCATCGCAATGCAACGTCCCAGCCTTAACATCCAACGTGAGGCAGACCGTTCCTTGCCCTCGTGTAGGAGGCAGACCTTCATCCGCGTGGGACAAAACCCCCACACGCGGACAGGAGCGCACACTGACATTCAGTGAATTAAACATATATGTAATTAATATATATTTATGTATAATGTATATAATAACTTACTTTCAACTTTTTATATAATTTCTGTTGTTAACATATTTATTTATGTCTTATTTTATGTTCCACTATAGTCTTTTGTAAATACTTAAAACTAGGTATCTGGCAATTGTACTACCTTTCCGTCCTCATGACGTCACAAAACGCATGTAGGCTCATATTGTATTGCTCGTGCTGGCATAAAAGCCAGCTTAATCTTCAACAACAACAACATATTTGTATCAGTACGCTTGAAAACGTCAATACGTATAGGTTGACGAAACAGCGTGTCGCGTGTAAAAATACTGGAGTAAATGGAACGAACCCCATTAGTGTCCATTAGTACCCTGAACAATGAAGTAAAGAAAATAATTAGAAAATATGAAGCAATTTCAAAAAAAGCTCGGTTAAACAGTGAGAAAGCCATTCTATTCAATGAATGTTGTAATCCGTGAAAAATTGTGCCCTAGAAGTAATATATATATATATATATCATATATCTATATATATATATATATATATATATATATATATATATACTATATATATATATATATATATATTAGATAAATATATATATATTATATATAATATAGTATATATATATATATATATATATATCTTAAAGGCCCAACAGTAATCGGGCGGGCTGTTAACCTTAGCTTCTTCTTGCAGTTCAGAGACAGATTGCAAAACGCTGGATTCCTCGAAGATGCTGAACTGAAAAAAAGACAAAGGATAGCGGTTACCACCCGTGCACTTTGTGGTCATGGACATGCCCCTCGAAGATGACGAGTTTTGACAGACATGAAGCATGCAATGCCTATTGTGTGCCAATCGGTGTGAACAGAAAATGACATGATGATCTGAAGAACAGTTGCAAAATGGGGGACTCACTGATTTTGATTGACAGTTGGAAACCAACGCCTGGAAGAGGTGTTGCAGGTCCATCGGACAAGATACTGTAAAAAAGAACTTTGAAAAGGTTAAAATTTTAAGTGACAATTACTTGAGTCTAGAGAAAGAAAAGTGAGGTGCGGTACACATTCTTTATTGACTAACTTTAATATTTAGTGAATGTCATAATTATGGTCTCTATTTCAGATGGATTCGAAGTCAACCAATGGGTTTATTCTCTGACTGGTTTTTGAGAACTAATAAAACTATTTAATGTTTGGACACTTAGGGGAAGAGGGGGTACTTACTTAAAATATGATTTTTAGAGAATATGCTAGTTTAACGTTTCTTTTGAGTCAGAGTTAATTAATTTTATTTCATTTTAATGTTTGCTAATTTTGGGAAATAAAAAGTATATTTTTGTAACCATGGGAATTTATCTTTGCCTAGTTTGACTTTCAGCCAACTCCAAAGAGGGCATGCAACGGAACAAGGGTAGGTTAAGTTGCCAGTTAGATATTTTGTTTCATTTTGTTTAAAACGAGTGTCATTTGACCTCAGAAAATTCCTAATAGATGTATATATATATATATATATATATATATATATATATATATATATATATATATTATATATGTGTGTGTGTGTGTGTGTGTGTGTATGTATGTATGTTGTATATACACTATATATATATATATATATATATATATATATATATATATATATATATATAAATGTGTGTGTATGTGTGCGTATACATATCAATTTGCACACGTATGTGTTCTAAACCCCTTGATAAATATAATCTCCACAAAAATAATCACGTATGTCAACATACAGAGGAAAGAAATCAAATAAAAGAAAATACTATGACAGAAGCCAGAGGAATCCTTCCACTGAAACAATAATTCCACTAAAAAAAAAGAAAAGAAGTAAACGATAGGGCCAAGCCATTCCCCCGACGGATTATATTCGTCCATCCCCTATCCTATATTTCTCTCAATGGCCTTGGAAGCCTCCAAGGAGCCCATAGCATCGAAGGAACGTAGGATCTTATAATGAATCTTGAGCAAGGGATAGGCCCACCCTTCTCCCCCTCACCCCTATATCTCCCCCCTCCCCCCCCCCCACCATCACTTGGTGGCCTCCTGGCGTTTCCCCTTAAAAAGGTCTTCTTCGTGTAATAATATTTGGGGGGATTTTTTTCGGATTTCATATTTTTCCATTCTTTTTATGGGCAGAAGGAGGAGTAGTTGTAGAACATGCACGCGTACAAACTCTCTCTTTCTCTCCTTGTATATTTGATACATTATCCTTACTTTTCTGTATGTATGCGAGTCATAAAATAAATAAGAATTTCCATGCCTTTCTCTCTCTCTCTCTCTCTCTCTCTCTCTCTCTCGTCTCTCTCTCTCTCTCTATATATATATATATATAGTATATATGTATATAATATACACACACACACACACACACACATATATATATATATATATATATATATATATATATATATATTATATATATATATGTTCATATACATATGCACCACTTGTATATGTATGTGCGTGCGCGCGCTGAGTGACTGTGTGTGAGATAGCGACTGTATACATTTACGCTGTATAACGCAGCTCAAATCATTTATTATGTCACTCGGGAGGAGGCCGTTATCTATGTAAATTGAATGTGCGGCCGTGAGGACCGCGCGGAAAAATATATTTTCTGCAAAAATAAAAAGATATTCATGAGGTTTTTCTCGCATCATTGTCTACGATGTTATCCGTCCCATATCGCCTCCTCCCCCACCCACTCCCACCCCCTCCCTCCTTCCCTTACTCCCTCCTCCCCCTCCTCCCATACGGCCGTAGCCTCCTCCATATCTCGGCTGATAAAGAAAATTCCCTTATTACCTCGACTAAAGGGATTTCGTTTTATTTCCGCTATTTTTTGTGCCTGTCTGCCCGTCTGTATGTATGTAAGTCGTATGGTCCGTTCTGTCTCAGGGTTAATGATACTAAATTTGGATTTTTTATTTTTTTATTTGTTTTTTTTTTTCTATCTGAATCCCACCCCCTCCCTCCTTCCCTCTCTCTCTCTCTTCAATCTTCTCTTCTCTCTCTCTCTTTCCTCTCTCTCTCTCCTTTTTATCGTAATTTTCATTGACTTTGATTATTTTAGAGAACATTATAACATACTCTGCGTATATATATATATATATATTATATATATATATATATATATATATATAGATATATAATATATTGTAATTAGTGCCAATGATTTGGGTAACTGCAAAAGAAAATGCAATATAAATAATTATCTTACCAGCACGAGATTTACTTTTTTCTTTGGATCAACTGATGTTTCATCTGTCATTCTGTTAGTGATTATGCGATATCTGACGAACGGATTTAAAAGAAACTTGATGAAAACATTTAGAAGATCAAGTCTCTTTGATGATTAACTTTTGAGAGGGTATCCGTGATCAGTCTGTTTATGATTATAGATTTTGAAGAAACTTGGTGAGAATATTTAGAAGATCAATTCCGTTTGAAGATTAACATTTAAGTGGTATCAATGTAGATATGGAGTTTTTATCGTAGAAATCCTCTCTGCATAGCTCCATATGGTAAAACAGCTAATCTTATGTAAACCTTTTACTTGTAGCATATGGATAGATGTTGAGGTTTTTATGTCTTAAGGTTGTTTTTCTCAAGAAGAGGATGAAGGCTGATAGGTTGTTAAAAAGCATGAAAGGCGCTGTATATATATAGGAGAGCTCGACTAGCTATTGCCGAGCCGTCTGTATATGTATTTAAAGCAACCGATGGTGCGGGAGTTTACGGCACAGGAGGTTCATCCATGATGCGTATTAATATAGAATATATTATGCCTTGGCTGTAATTTACAACCCAGGGGAATTATGTGATGAAAAGCACATACCCTGACAGGAATTCATGTGTAGGTATACATACATACATACATACATTTTATATATATATATATATATATATATATATATGCATATATGTGGGTATAATATAATTATATTATATATATATATAATTATATATATATAATCCATATCCATAACCGTATATATTGTATACAGAATGTATACGCTGCAGCACGCAAGTATACACACACTTACTTAAATATGTCTGAAGAGAGACATTTTGTGTCCCAGTATTACTAACCCAGCTCGATGACAGCCAGCGGCGTCTCATTTCATTTTATTAAGATCGCGTGACCGGTTATAATTCTCCGTTGAAAACTGGATGAATAATTGTCATTTGTCACGCGCCCAGACAAGAACCTGAAGGAAGTGTTGACAAGTAAAATAGTGGTGTCGGTCGAGTCTTCTATTCTTATATTGCGGGGTAACTTACCCTCGAGATCTTATCAGGGACCATCCTTGATGATTTTGAAGAATCACTAATGAATGCTTGTTTGGGGAGAGAGTGTGAGGCTGTGTTGGTTGTTTTGTGCTCGTGTGTAATATATTTGTAAAAAGGGAAAGAGATACAGAGGGAGGAAGAATGTATAATTGCGTAAACGCGTGGTTGTTATGTATGTATAAGCTTACAGGGACTCACACTCACCTTTAATGTCCAATTCGCTCTACTTCGGAATTAATATATTTTCATATATGTTAGCCGAAGCGGGAATTTTTTCAGTTCATAAAAATTTCGTCCTCTCGTGAATTCGAACCAGCGCACAGAAGAGAAATCAGGACTTCAGTGGAGTTACCGACTCGACCAACAAGAGAAGTAGCCTTAATGCACACACATATATATATATCTACATATATATGTATATATATATATATATATATCATATATATACTATATATATATATATATATATATATATATATATACCATACTTTTGGCATATAAATATTGAAATATTTATTGCGGATGTGTTTACGTATATTAGACGCAAAATGAAATGTTGAATAAAGAATTGCACATCATCGTATTCACCGGTCATACAGACAGTGCTATAATTAGACATCGGTAAAATTAAAACTCCTTTTGTAAGGACTGAGCTGTTTAGGAAATGAGTTACACACACACAAACACACACACACATACACAGAAGCACCCAACAAATGTTGAATAGTTCAGGGCTATTTTTCAAATCCACAAAAGAGGATTTCTTCATTGACGGAATTCTGTTTGTGTGTGAAAATCTTTTTAGGAAAGCATCTATTCTGAGCTTTGTACATTTGCTTTGTATTATATATGCTATTTGAAGCTGTTTGTTGGATGTTGTTTATCAAAGGCCGATTCCTCTTTTTTTTCTTCTTCTTCTTCTTCTTCTTCTTCTTCAATTCTAAAGCAGTTACCTTATCAGCTCTATGAAACGGTTCCTATTCATTATGTAATTTTCTTTGGTGTGGAACAGCTACATTGACAATTTTTTTCGTGTTCTCTGTCCTTTTTTGTTGTGCACGTCTATTTATCTTTTTTGCATGTCTTTCTTAAGTTTGTTATAAATGTTTGAACCAACGAGATTCGTCAGTATCGATGAGCGGATCATTAGTTTGGTTTAGAAATTTTGCATTTGTCAGAAGTGGGTTCTGTTGTTATTACTGCCACTAGTAATAATAATAATAATAATAATAATAATAATAATAATAATAATAATAATAATAATAATAATAATAAACACACCCCAGAAACGTTTTTGAAGAGGAGTGTCATCTACAATAATAATAATAATAATAATAACAATAATAATAATAATAATAATAATAATAATAATAATAATAATAATAATAATAATAATAATAATAATAATAATAATATATAGGGCAGAGGAAAACACCTTCAGCTTCCTCAAAAATACAATGCGCTACTGGAGTACAATACTTATAAGCTCTGGAATAAGACTAGCAGAGGTTAATATCAGGAGGGGGATCTTCCAGGGCGACTCACTGTCCCCACTACTCTTCGTAGTAGCCATGATTCCCATAACAAAAGTACTGCAGAAGATGGTTGCTGGGTACCAACTCCAGAAAAGAGGCAACAGAATTAACCATCTGATGTTCATGGACGACATCAAGCTGTATGGTTAGAGCATCAAGGTAATAGATACCCTACTCCAGACTGTAAGGATTGTATCTGGGGACATCAGGATGGAGTTTGGAATAGAAAAATGTGCCTTAGGCAACATACAAAAGGGCAAAGTAACAAGGACTGAAGGGATAAAGCTACCAGATGGGAAAAACATCAAACGCATAGATGAGACGGGATACAAATACCTGGGAATAATGGAAGGAGGGGATATAAAACATCAAGAGATGAAGGAAACGATCAAGAAAGAATATACGCAGAGACTCAAGTCAAAACTCAACGCCGGAAATCTGATAATAGCCATAAACACATGGGCAGTGCCAGTAATCAGATACAGCGCAGGAATAGTGGAATGGACGAAGGCAGAACTCCGCAACATAGACCAGAAAACCAGGAAACATATGACAATACACAAAGTACTACACCCAAGAGCAAATACGGACAGACTATACATAACACAAAAGGAAGGAGGGAGGGGACTACTAAGTATCGAGGACTGCGTCAACATCAAGAACAGAGCACTGGGCAATATATGAAGATCAGTGAAGGCGAGTGGCTCAAGAGTGCATGGGAAGAAGGACTGATAAAAGTAGACGAAGACCCAGAATTATGCAGAGACAGGAGATAAACAAGCAGAACAAAGGACTGGCACAACAAACCAATGCACGGACAATACATGAGACAGACTAAAGAACTAGCCAGCGATGACACGTGACAATGGCTACTGAGGGGAGAGCTCAAGAAGGAAACTGAAGGAATGATAACAACGGCACAAGATCAAGCCCTAAGAACCAGATATGTCCAAAGAACGATAGATGGAAATAACATCTTCCCCATATGTAGGAAGTGTAATACGAAAAATGAAACCATAAACCGCATAGCAAGCGAATGCCCGGCACTTGCACAGAACCAGTACAAATAGAGGCATGATTCAGTGGCAAAAGCCCTCCACTGGAGCCTGTGCAAGAAACATCAGTTACCTTGCAGTAATAAGTGGTACGAGCACCAACCTGAAGGAGTGATAGAAAACGATCAGGCAAAGATCCTCTGGGACTGCGGTATCAGAATAGCTAGGGTGATACGTGCAAATAGACCGGACGTGACGTTGATTGACAAAATCAAGAAGAAAGTATCACTCATTGATGTCGCTATACCATGGAACACCAGAGTTGAAGAGAAAGAGAGGGAAAAAATGGATAAGTATCAAGACCTGAAAATAGAAATAAGAAGGATATGGGATATGCCAGTGGAAATTGTACCCATAATCATAGGAACGCTAGGCACGATCCCAAGATCCCTGAAAAGGAATCTAGAAAAACTAGAGGCTGGAGTAGCTCCAGGACTCATGCAGAAGAGTGTGATCCTAGAAACGGCGCACATAGTAAGAAAAGTGATGGACTTCCTAAGGAGGCAGGATTGCAACCCGGAACCCCACACTATAAATACCACCCAGTCGAATAGGAGGACTGTGATATAGCAAAAAAAAAAAAAAAAAAAAAAAAAAAAAAAAAAAGATAAATAATAATAATAATAATAGGAACACAGAATTCCTACGGTCGAAAGAAAGAGTTTCGATATATTCATAAAACATTTCCTTAGAAAAAAAAATACAGAATTTATGGGAAAGAAAATGAGTTTTTTGTATTCACTTTTTCGTGTTTGGTTAATGGGACGTAACATTTTTTGGCTCCCACAAGATAATGGGAACTTGGCTGGTTGTACAAGCAACAACAAAAAAGACAAGGGAAATATAACCTCTGTTAGGGATCAGAACAACAAAAAATAATGTTCAGGGGATCAGGAGAACAACAAAGAATAATGTACAGTGATATGAAATACCCATAAGAGAAGAGGACCAAAGATCCACAGTTATTCTTTTTTTTATATATATATTTCTTCAATAGAAGAGTATTTGCACTCATAGGGCTGATACTGCCGTCAGTGCACCTGATGTAGCACGCTGTAGGCATTACTTAAGTTCCTTTGCAGCGTCCCTTCGGCCCCTAGCTGCAACGCCTTTCGTTCCTTTGACTGTACCTCCTTTCGTATTCTCATTCATCCATCCTACTCTCCTCCATCTCCAAACGGTTGATTCATAGTGCAACTGCTTTGAGGTTTTCCACCTGTTACTCGTTTCAAACCTTTTTACTGTGAATTTCTGTTTCAACGCTGAATGACCTCGTAGGTTCCAGCGCTTGACCTCTGGCCTCATTCTGTATATTTCAAAAGAATCTTAGTGGAATTTCGTTTTGAGTAATATGGGATTATGGTAATATTGATAGAAAAATAAAACCACTGCAAGAATAGTGGAATATGAACAATATAAATAATGACAAAAATGTTATTAGTGACACTAAATTAAAGTGAGAGATGAAATTCATTTATACATTATGTAATATACTTCCTACTGTTAATTTTGGTATTAATATGAAAGCGAAGAAAGCTCTCTAAGGAGAAATTTACCCATTTACGGCCACTTTTATATCCATGTAATTGTAAAATAATAAGTATTGGGAAGGAAGATGCCTGATGTCCAAAATTCTTAATGCAATCCTTATGTTTTGTTTACTTCTTTTTTTTTTTCTTTTTTTTTGTGGGTGGCAGTATATTTGAGTGACAAAAGGGACACTTTAAACATTTTTTGTTCTGCATAAGTTTTTTTTATCTTTATTTAGTGTTGTTGACGAAATTTAGATGTTCTATCAGCACCACAATCTTGAGGAAATTATATATAAGATAAGTATTAACATTATAACTATAATATTTAAAGCATAAAAATGATAATATGTACAGCACTGACATTGGCGATGGCAATATCGATGACAAATTTAGCCTCAAAACACAATGGAAACTGAACAAAAGCAGAATGTGATGGTTGTGCAATACCAACATATTCATTTATTTATTTATTTCTGTCTACTTGAAGTTGACACATATATATATTTATACATTCGATCACCAAAGAAATACTAAAACAATTCAGGCAGGTGGTTGATGGCATTTCATTGTGATGAATCCTGTTCTCTATCTCGTGATAAAATAGATCGTATTTTGAATTCTATTATTTTCCTTCTTGAGCTAAATCACACCGGGGTTCCTGATGGATCCAGAAGTTGATTTCTTTTTTTTTTCTTTCTTTTTTTGCCCGCCGTGAATGAATCATAAACCTGTGAGTCATGATCCCTTTTTGGCTTATAAGGTGTGGTTGTTATTGTAGTGAACGGACGGAAGAATGTGCTTCGTGATATTTATGATATTTAAGAATGAATATATTATATATATATATATATATATATATATATATATATATATATATATATATATATATATATATATATAGTATATATGATATATACAAACACACACAC
>NC_061087.1:19974442-19979442 GCF_015104395.2 Macrobrachium nipponense
CATAATTTATTGATTCAAATTTATCAGAGTTAAATACCATCCTATTTACCTCTGCCCAATCATATACTTTGTTAAGGTCTCTTTGTAGAGCGTTCCTATCTTCATCACAACAAGTATTTCTCTACTTATTCTTGTGTCATCTGCGAAACTACTCACTACCAGAATCCTTCACATTATTGTCTATGTCTTCAATCATAATAACAAACAGTATTGCAGCTAACACCGTACCTTGCGGCACACCGGATATTTACCTTGACTTCATCCGATTTCTCGTCGTTTGCAATAACTATCTGTTTTCTGTTGTGTAAAAATTCTTTTAACCATCTTCCTACTTTATCCACGATATTGTGTTTTCTAATTTTCTTCGCTAATATATTATGGTCTACTTTATCAAAAGCTTTTGCAAAGTCTAAATAAACCACATCTGTTTCATTTTCCGCTTTTCATATTTTTGAATATGTTCTCACGGTGGACTAACAGTTGGGTTTGTGTACTTTTTCCGGGTACGAAACCATGTTGGTCCTTTATTAAACCAAACAAATTATTTTTTTTTATTAAATCTTTTTCAATAATATTTTTCTTCATTACCCTTTCATACACTTTCATAATATGTGATGTTAGACTCACAGGCTATAATTACTTGCCTCTAGTCTTGATCCACTTTTGAAAGTAGGGGTAATATATGCTAATTTGTGCTCATCATACATCTTGCCTGTATCTACACTTTGTCTTAATAATATTGCAAGTGGCTTTGCGATAGAATGAACTACTTTCTTTAACAAATAGCGAGGAATTGCCATCAGGCCCTGCAGCAGCTCCATTTTTAATTTCATTAATAGCCTGCACAATATCAGCTTCATTAATATCTATGTCAGCTAAATATTCACTATTTTCATCCCTTACTTTTATATCATTATCTTCATTATCTATTCTAGGGGTGAATTCTCTCTTATATCGTTCTGCCAGTATGTTGCAAATTTCCTTTTTTTTCATTCGTTAATCTCCCTTCAATTCTCAGAGGGCCTATTTCTATTCTTCTTTTATTCATCTTCTTCGCATATGAGTATAATAGCTTGGGTTTTGCTTGATATTTAATAGGGTTTTTTGTTTTTTCTTCCAAGTCCCGTTTTCATTTTCTTTTGATTGTATAATCTTTTGTTCTGCATTTTCTATCTTACTTTTTAGTTCTATAACTTTCCATGCATTTTTTTCTTTTGCAAGACCTTTTTTCCACTTTCTGATTTTCTGGAACAAGATCCTTCTGTCTCTTGGTATGCATGAATGATGTTTACTTTTCTTCTTCGGTATATATTTTTCCACTATTTTCTCCAAATAATTTTATATAATATCTCCGTATTTACCCTTATGTCATCACTTACGAAAATGTTATCCCAATCTTTGTTTAATTCTTCATTAATTCTGACCATTTTATATTTTTACTGTAGAAGTTGTATTTTCCATATCCTTCCCACTTTTTCATTTCTTGCTTATCTCTATTTTCACTTGCTTTGGAATGAACTGTTAATTCTATGACATTATGGTCTGAAATATTCGCATTATAAACTATTATTTCTTTAACATAATTCATCTCGTTCACAAATACTAGGTCTAAAGTATTTTTCCTTTCCTGTTGGCAGGTGATTTATTTGTTGAATGTTGTATTGCTAGTAGCATATCTAATAGCTTTTCAAATTGCCTCTTATCTTCTGCACTACTATTACTCTCTTTTTTATATGTATAAGTACAACCACAATCTCCTATTCGTTCTTTCCATTCTACGAAAGGAAAGTTGAAGTCACCAGATAGGAGAATAGTCCAGTCCTTGTGATTTCTACATATATCATCCAATTTTTCAATTATTAAGTCAAACTCTTTAGTATTAGGAGGTCTATATATTACTATGTTCATCAATTTTTCAGATTCAAATTCTACCGCTATTAGTTCACATTCTGAGTTACTATATTTCTCATATATTTTTCCTTGTTTTTTGTCTTTCCCATATATTGCGGTTCCCCCTTGATTCCTATTTTTTCTATCTGATCTATAAGTTTGGAACCCTTTTATTTGATCATCATTCCCAGTCTCTTGGGAATACCAGGTTTCACTTATATTCATTATATCTATTTTCTTTTCATTTTGGGTTAGTTCTTCTAAGTACTCTATTTTTCTTTTTGAGTTACTCGTAACTAAACCCTGCGCATTCATCACTATGATGGTTTGCGTGTTTTCTCCTTCATTTAATACTGGTAGTAATAAGGATTTTCCATGTCTCTTTCGTGTTCTGGTATGTTGTTCTTTTTTTCATTTCCAGAAATTCTGACATTAAAAAATCCAACTTTTCCATAATATTTGATCTTCCTTCATCATAATTATTCATTTTGTGTCTGAATCTGCAATTTTCTCCGTTTCTGCAATATCCTCTTGCATAATAAATACAGTTATTATCTCTTGAGTAGAATTTCGGAGCTGATGCTTTGAAATTTTTTGCTGACACCTCTGCATATCTCATTGGTGGTTTGCTTTTCTCTTTTACCTGATATTCTTGATTTCTCTCTTTATTTGTTTCTTTCTTATTTTGGATTTTATTACTTGGTTGGTTATTTATTTGATTATGATTCATGGCTACAGGGTGCATATATTTGCATTTTTTGTCGAACTTACATCCTTTTCCTTCTTTTAGGTTTTTACATATTTTTGATGCAGATCTCTGCAATCATCCCCATATCCATCTAAGTATGCACATTTACCATATATTTCATAGTTTTGACATATCTTAGGATGTTTGTAGTAACATCTTTCTCCAAATCTGCAATTCCCTCTTTTCAAAAGGTTGAACAGATTTTGTCTTTCTTGTCTATTTTTTCCTCTTTCCCGTCATTGTATAGATCTGGGTAGAGCCTCTTCGGGATTTGCTTTTCTGTTGTCATATCGTAATTTATTTCTTCGTAGGTATGCTGCTTTATTGCCTCATATGTAGTATCAATGAGTATCTCTGCATCCATACTTTTATCTTGTTCTTTGTTTTCCTTATTTTTTTCTGTCATTTCATTTTGTTTACTTCTCTTCCATTTTCCTTCTTCCTTTTTCTTCTTTTTTCTTCTTCTTCTTCCTCTTCCTCTTCTTCTTCATCCTCAACTATTTGTACATTCAATCTTGATTTAATAACATTGTCTATCCATGATAGACATGTTGAACAAAAAATTCTTGTATCTTTTCTCAAATCTTGTATTACCTCGCACACTGTGGATGGGTCGGAATGTTGCATGCAGCACATTTTCTGATTAAGTTTTGTGGATTGACTATGCTATACCAAACCTTACACAGTTTGCATGCTTTTGGCATTCTTTTTCCTAATGCATCAATTAGGATATTCACAAGATTCACCTTATTCATTTTCTTTGTCGGAATATGTTGGTTTATGTATATTTTCTTATGAGTCTCTTGACCACTTGGATTTTATTTGGAACTTCTTCAATTATTTTCAAGATGTTTTCATTAGATTTGTTCCAGTTTGAAGGATATCCTTCTAATATATCTATGAAATGCTTTTTGTATCTTTTTGGTTAGGACTGTTGCTGATTTCATAGATGAGAAATGCCAGTTCCCTTCCTGCTACCTCATCGTATTGCGAATCTGCTAGACACGCCAAATTACGCCACCTCTTCCCGCAGTTGGAACTTACTGCCATCTTGTTCTGATTTATAGTATTACACTTGATAAACTAACTTAGAAGACGCTTTATCCCTACATTCACACTAATCTTATCACCGATAGTTCACGAACACTTCTAGATATTTCTCAAATTCTAGTCGTATGTTAAACTTGTGATATCTGTTGATTAATCTGACTTCACGCGGGTACGACTCACCAAGCAAGATGGCTACTTACGAGAGAGAGAGAGAGAGAGAGAATTGTTTTAGTGTTGAAACTATGATTTTTTAACTGAGACATAAAATACTGAGAGAGAGAGAGAGAGAGAGAGAGAGAGAGAGAGAGAGAGAGAGAGAGAGAGAGAGAGAGGACTGGTAGGTAACTGTAAAATGAAGAAGCATCGAAATGAAACATAATTCGTAAATTGAATTTTTTCAAAGTCAGAATCATAAGTGTAGATTGTTGGGGGCAGGGGTTATTATTTACATTAAATGTACCGTACAAAAATTAGTTTCAGGAAATCAAATTAATAAAAAAAAATCGAAAGCAATTAATGAAGTGATTCTAGTTATAAATAGACCGTCATGAAATGGTATCTCTCTGTGTTTACCGAAACTGTCGACCGGAACAAAAATTGACCCTCCTACCTTTGCAGTCTCCGAAATTGAACGGTCAACATACTTGTTGTCCAAGGAACCCAACACTCACTCACCCAGACATTCTCTCTCTCTCTCTCTCTTCTTCCCCATTCACCCTCTCTCCCCACTCACCCCCCTTTCCTTATAGTCTTGCCCTGCTTATGTTCCTTCAGTTCAGTGCCTGTTAGATTCTTGCATTTCCCATTTGCTTTTATCTATATCCCCTCCCCCTTCCCCCATTCCCTCTCCCTTCCAGTCATGCCGATTCATCTTCCCCTTTCCACTTCTCTTCCCAGTATATTATCTTCCCCTTCACACTTCTCTTCCCAGTCTCTCATCTTCCCCTTTCCACTTCTCTTCCCAGTCTCTCATCTTCCCCTTTTCACTTCTCTTCCCAGTCTCTCATCTTCCCCTTTTCACTTCTCTTCCCAGTCGATCATCTTCCCCTTTTTCAACTTCTTTACTTTCCCAGTAACTTTCAATTATACGTCCTCTTTCCCACTTCTCTTCCCAGTCTCTCATCTACCACTTCTCATCTCTTCCCAGTTTCTATCTTTTCCCCCTCACGTTTCAGGTCCTCCCTTATCGTTCCTCTTCTCCACATTCTCTCCCCCCAGTCTCCCCCTTTTCACTTCTTCCCAGTCTCTTATCGTCCTCTTCTCACATCTCTTCCCAGTCTCTCATCTTCCCCTTATCACTTCTCTTCAAGGT
>NC_061087.1:19994442-19999442 GCF_015104395.2 Macrobrachium nipponense
TAATAATATGTTGTCCTCAATTAGCCGATCTAATTAGTTCACAGTTGTAAATTTTGATTTTTTTTTTGAGAAGTCATAGCGTTTATTATTTAAAATCTAACATATATCCTTTTAAATATTTTTAGAATTTTTAGGCATTTAATTTCATTCAAACGTACTATGTGCTTTCACGTAGCAGATTTGATACACTACTTCCGTAGGGGGTGTTAGTGTCATCAGTGTATCTCACACGGTGCACTGTAGGCATTACTTAACGGTTCTTTGCAACGTCTCTTCGACCCCTATCTGCAACCATTTTCATTCCTTTTACTGTACTTCCATTCATATTCTTTTCCTTCCATCGTAATTTCCATCCTTTCGAAACAATCGTTTCAACATCATCCTCAGCACTGAGTGATGATGACCTCAAAGGTCCCAGCGCTGGGTCCTTGGCCTAAATTTATAATTCCAATCCCAGTTGACACATTCATGAAAGCATGAAGCGCTTTCAGTGGCGTGGTTAGAATGGTCTTTGCTTGCCACCTCGGTGGTCGCGAGTTCGATTCACGGGCATTCCATTGAGGAGTGAGAGATGTATTTCTGGTGATAGAATTTCTCTCTCGAACGTGGTTCGGAAGTCACGTAAACCCGTTGGTCCCGTTGCTGAATAACCACCGGTTCCATGCAACGAAAAAACTCCATAGAAACATGAAAGAATGCATTTGCGAACTCATATATTTTTTAAATTGATTATTCAAATTAAAGATCCTAGTTACATTTATTATTCGTGCATAGGGAAAAAAATATAAATAATTCCTCTCTCCGACAACTAAACAGTCCCATTACGCGGCAAAACACAAGTAAACTCGGGCGAAATTATTCTTCCTTGTTTTTGTGTGAACATATCTCCTGGCCCCCGGGAGACTTAATGCTAATGTCCTCTTGCGGGAATTTAAAGGTCTTCTCGAGGTCCACCTCGTGTAGGGGTAGGGAGGCTCGAGGTCCACCTCGTGTAGGGGTAGGGAGGGGAATAATGTCTTGCTTCTGCTCCGGGGCTGTTTTGGAACGAGGTGGGGGGACCAGGAGAGGTGTATTTGTTTGGGGAAGGAAGGGAATGAGGAAGAGGAAAGGAGAGAGGAGAGGAGAGGAGAAATGTCTCCTTGATCGATCAGCATTGAGAAGCCCACCATGTAGGGAATGTATGGAATTCAGGCTTTGTCGAGTCCCTTTCCCCTACGGACTACAGTGTAGTCGCTCATGAAGCGCGCTTTCTCTCTCTCTCTCTCTCTCTCTCTCAGACACGCCCTTTATATATATATGTATATATATATATATATATATATATATTTTAATATATATATGATATATATATATAGTATATATATATGTATATATATACGTTATATATATGTATATATATATATATAATATATATATATATATATATATGTATATATATGTATATATATATATATATATTATATGTATATAGATGTATTTATATATATATATATATGTATATATATGTATATATATATATATATATATATATATATATAATATATATATATATATATATATATATATATATACAGAGAGAGAGAGAGAGAGAGAGAGAGAGAGAGAGAGAGAGAATATATATGTGTGTGTGTTTGTGTGTATTTGTGTATATATATATAATATAAACACACACAAGGAACTGATGGGACTTACAAAGGAGACGTTGCAATACGGTGGTCACACTTTGATTAAGTGTTTGACAACGTTTGTGTGGCTGAGAGGAATAATTGTTCCACTCTATAAAGGTGAGGAATGTAAGACTACTTTAAGAATTATATTGGTATGATTTACATAATATACCTGGGAAGGTGTACGAGTGTGATTTAGTGTAGGAGGTAAGACTGATCACAGGAGGATTGATTTGAGAATGGTGTGGGTTTAGACCAAAAAAAAAAAAAGTATGTATGGATGAAGTGTTGGCTCTAAAACATTTATAAAAGAAGTTTCGAATTAAGGGGAAAAAGCTTCATGTTTGGGCATACTCGGACCTAGAAGAAACTAACGATAGAAATGATAATCAGCCATAGTTTGGAGGTCGTTGTGGATGTAACCTATGGTTTTGATATGAAATTGCTGATAGCAGGTTAGAAAATATTTGGTGTAGGTTAAGTATTTTATGTCCCTTAGCTTCTTGATAGTCATTGTAGCTGGAACGATGTTAGCAGTCAGAGGAATAAGGTTAGACGTAGGTGAAGAGTTATTTAATGGAATTGTGAATTAGATGCTGATTGGTTTCTGCAGTACTAATGGGAAGTAATGAAAAGACTCCTCGAAGTGTCTGAAGCCGTAAAAAGTTTAGAGTAAATATCAACAATTAAGGGTAAGGTTACAAGATTATATGAAAGCTAGGATAAAGGGCAACGACTTTTAGTCTGGATGGAGGACTGGCAATGGGAATTATGAGAATAAACATAACGGATGAAAGCAAGATACCAAAAAATGAAAGTCTGACAGCAGGTGAAGCAAGAAAGGTAGCAAGGTGTGTGATAAAGATTGAGGATTGACTAGGGGTATTCATGAAAACCTTGGTGGGATACGTACCTATAGGGATTGTTGAACCGCCTCTCCTTTATAGAAGTGATGAGTGTGTATTGAATGAGAAAGACATAAATTGAAGGCATTTAGTTTCTTTGCATTGGTGAGAAGTGTGGAGTTTACATAGGTCAAACATTACTAAGAAAATGTGGAGATTACACAGGTCAGACACTGTTGAGAGATGTGGTTATTATACAGGTTATCGTAAATGAAAGGGTGGATCACACTGGCCTGGGGTGTTTTGAAAGTGTGGAAAGAATGGAGGATGATTGGTTGGTGAAAAGTGTGTAATTTGGAAGAATTCGGTCGAAAAAAAAAAAAAACTAGAAGGGGCCGGGTAGTTGTTGCAGTAGAATTATTGGAAAGGAGAAGTTAGTATCTAGGAGGTACCTGCAAGATGGAGATGAGTGGCACAGTGAGTTTAGAGTTGTTTGACAAGCTATTTATGAGCCTTTGTGGAGGCGAATGAAACAGCAAATATTGTTAACGTCTTCTACTCTGAGAGTTCATACACTAATTAGTAGCTGAAGTGTATGCAATATAGTAATCTCTCTCTCTCTCTCTCTCTCTCTCTCTCTCTCTCTCTCTCCTTCCCTCTCTCTTCCTCTCTCCTCTCTCTCGACTCTCCTCTCTCTCTCCCCTCAAAGGTACTCTTGACTACTCGCCCATTGCTTCCAAGTATACTGAATTAATTAACTAGAACGAAATGCGGATAGAGAACAATAGATTTGCTCCACTTCGGAAAAAACTTCTGAGTGTTTTGTTCTCCATTATTTCTCTGTAGAAAAAGATAAGGTTGAAGTTACTGTACTGTTTGTTCGTTTTTGTTCGCTTGGAGTTATAGGGGATCCAGTGGTTCATAGCCAACCTATTGTTCTCATACAGAGTTGAAATCCCATATGCAATCTTTTAAAATACTGTACACAATGCTCTTTTAATTACCAGGGCAGCACCTCAGTGGCGTGATCGGTATGGTCTTGGCCTGCCACTTCGGTGGCCGCGAGTTCGATTATCGGGCATTCTACTGAGGTGTTGTGTATTTATGGTGATAGAAGTTCACTCTCGACTTGGTTCGGTAGTCACGTAAAGTCGTTGGTCCCGTTGCTGAATAACCACTGGTTCTATGCAACGTAAAAACACCATACAAACAAACAATTACCAAGGTCTTCAGTTGTAAAAGAAATATCTTTCAAGAATTTTGCCCTTGTATTTTTATGTAAAAAATATCTGATTCATAATTCATTTATTCTTGTAATGAATTGTAATAACATGAATGAAAAATACGTTATGCTTGCTTCTTGTCTTCCGTATTCCAAATGTCGAATATTAATGGTATTTATTCTCTAAGGCCGTGTAATAGTACCAAATATTTTAGCTATAGGTGTGAACACACTCAAAAATGATAACATGCAATTGATGGATGCCGCCGGTGGTGTCGAAATGGTGGTAAAATAAATCAAAAGCTCTAATTTTTGCCTAAAATCTCTGATGCTTTGTATTCCAATCGATCGGAAGACCCACAGAACTCTTCTTTTTGAAGGTAATTTATATGTGACGTCGTGCATATAAATATATTAGTCTTCTTTTCCAAAAGGCATAATTAAACCATAAATAGGAAAATGCCTTTTTTTTCATAAGGGAGCTTAAACTAACTTCAAGTATTGCACTGTTTTTATTTTAATTTTTGTTTGTTTGTCATGAGGGAGCTTAAACTAGCTTTAAGTAGTGCACTTTTTTTTATTTTACTTTTTTTGGGTCATGAGGGAGCTTAAACTAACTTCAAGTATTACACTTTTTTTATTTTAATTTTTTTTGGTCATGAGGGAACTTAAACTAACTTCAAGTATTGCACTTGTTTTTTTTTTTTTTTGTAATGAGGGAGCTTAAACTACCTTCAAGTATTGCAACTTTTTTTTTGTGGGGGGGGGGGGGGGTGCCGGGGGCTAATGAGGGAGCTTAAACTAACGTCAAGTATTGCACTTTTTTTTTTCTTTTTTGGTAATGAGGGAGCTTAAACTAACGTCAAGTATTACACTTTTTTTATAAGGGAGCTTAAACTAACTTCAAGTATTGTACTTTTTCCGCGCTGGTTGGTTGGTTGGTTTAGATTAGACAAGTCTAGTGCCTTGCCCTAAGCCTGACTGTGGGCGTGATAAGGGGCGATTGTGAGTACTAGAAGGCTTGGTATGGCCCTCCAGACTCTGCCCAACCAACAGAGCCATGGACCTGCTGCTCTCTTTTAGCGAAGTGTCAACTCCCGGTCCTTAATGCAAACGGCATTTCGTTTTTAGTCTTCCCTCATGACCACAAAACAAAAATAAAAAAACAAAAAAAAAAAAAAGTGCAATACTTGAAGTTAGTTTAAGCTCCCTCATGACCACAAAAAAAAAAAAAGTGCAACACTTGAATTTAGTTTAAGCTCCCTT
>NC_061087.1:20009442-20024442 GCF_015104395.2 Macrobrachium nipponense
ATCCTATTTAAAAGTCATCATTTACGTATCACAGTGTTTTTGCCATTTCAGTGTGTTCATAAATATATTAGCCCGCAACTTCCCCCCCCTCCCCCCACCCCCCCCCCTCTCTCTCTCTCTCTCTCTCTCTCTCTCTCTCTCTCTGCTATGTGACTCTCCTTGATCCTATTTACAAATCATCATTTATGTATCACACGGTTCTTGCCATTTCAGTCTGTTTATAAATATATTACCCCGCAGTCTCTCTCTCTCTCTCTCTCTCTCTCTCTCTCTTCTCTCCATTCTTTGGTGTTGGAATTCCATTTTTATATAGAAGGAAGTCGACGTCTATCTCTCGCTCGTGTCACCATTTGCACGAATTGTTAAATACATCAGGTATTAAAACCCCGTTGTGTTTTTGAAATTTATTAAAAATGCTAAAATGCACTACAGTTTCAAGAACAAGAGTTCTCATCTGTACTGTTATCACCTGAAGAGGAGATCAGCAGATCTTGAAACTAGTGAATTTTAGCGTTTTTAATTTCCAAAACGCAACTAGTGAATTTTAGCGTTTTTAATTTCCAAAACGCAACGGGATTCATTTAGTCTTGCAGCACGACAAGTGTACGTATTATATTTATTAATATTTCCAACTAGCCTCATATTGAAGCAATATACTCGATATCTTCCCGAACACTGATGAGATCCAGCGGTACGATTTTTGCTCTTGAGGAACCAGCATAAGTTTTTGTTTTGCCGGTCGAAAAATCTGTCTCGATCAGTTCTCGGAACTGTTGGATAGAGCATTGTCTTTCTTTCAGCAACAGCTTAATTGGTTCGTGAATGGATGATAAATAAACCGAAGGATAGTAATGTGTATTGGGAGCTTGACGTGAGATGAAGGGGGAGAAATAATGCCGAAATTGCAGTTCGGACTTGATTGTAGAGAGAGAGAGAGAGAGTTGGGGGGGGGGGGGGGTGGGGGGGGGGGGGTAGTTTGATTGGTCTTTAACTCTGATTTGAAATCATGAATATCGTTCAAGAAATTTTCCCCGAAGAATCCAAGACCTCGAGATGTCAATTTAATACTGGGCAACTTGTGAATTTGATATTGCGAAATGCCTCGTAATCGCAAGATTAGAAATTGCTAAATGAAATCCAGACATTAAAAATAATTTTTATAAGCACGTCAGAGAGAGAGAGAGAGAGAGAGAGAGAGAGAGAGAGAGAGAGAGAGAGAGAGAGAGAGAGATAACCGGTTGACTTTATAACGTTTAATGTGTTGATATAAATTGGATAAGATAAACGCCGACTTGGAAACATTTAAAAAAAGGATTCATATAAGCACAGCAGAGAGAGAGAGAGAGAGAGATAAGCCATTGGTTTAGTGATGTTTACAATTTTTGTTTTGCCTCCTGTCCAAATTTTATAGAACCCAAAGAAAATCTGTTTTTTTGCATCACCCCATGATGCGATCAAACACGCGCGTATGCGAGGACTGTATCGTTCGTTTGCTTGTACCCTCGACTGTCTCACGGGAAAAGATTGGTTTTAATTGGCGAAAACGATACTCGATTTTTCCGTATCCATAATGAAGGAGAAGACGATGTTACATCTTAAATATATATTTTCTAAATATTTCGATATTTTAAGGCTTTACGTATCTTTCCAATACAAATTCTTAGGGAAGGTGACTTTCATCTCTCTCTACTCTCTCTCTCTCTCTCTCTCTCTCTGTACTGTTGTATATTATATGTTATCTAGGTTTTTATATATATGTATATGTAACTATATAAGTATTTACATTTCACCAATCTCGTCATATCTCTCTCCTCTCTCTCTCATCACAAACCAATCTCTCTCTCTCTCTCTCGTTTTCTCCCGTCTCGTCTCTCTTTTTTCCTCTCTCTCTCTCTCTCTCCTCTCGCTCTCTTTCTCCTCTTTCTTTTCTCTTCTCTCTCTCTCTCTCTCTCTCTCTCTCTGTATATTTATATATTAGCCAGATTTTTATAAATCTATTTATATCTGTATGTGTGAATCATGACTATATAAGAATATACATAAACAATAGATTTCCTCTCTCTCTCTCTCTTCTTCTCTCTCCTCTCCTTCCTCTCTTCTCTCCTCCTCTTCTATCTCTCTCTCTCTCTCCCCTGTTGTATATTCATACATTATCATGGCTTATATATATGTATGAATCATAACTGTATAAGAAATTACATTCCGCAACCGATGATCCTCTCTCTCTCTCTCTGTCTCTCTCTCTCTCTCTCTCTCTCCTATGAGTTTTTTACTCCTCCGTAATTGCTGTGGGACGGTCCCTTGTTGACGATTCGCCTTGTCTTAATTTCGGGTCCTCCTCCACCTCTGTCCTTTTCGTCAAGTCCCATATCGTGATCTATGATGTCATTTAATTATCTCTCTCCCTCTCTCTCTCTCTCTCTCTCTCTCTCTCTCTCTCTCTGTTGTGCTGCGCATATAAATCCCTTTTTAATGGTTCCAAGTCGGCGTTTATCTAATCCAACTTATATCGTCACGTTAATGTTATAGAGTCAACCTTTTATCTCTCCTCTCTCTCTCTCTCTGACGGGCTTACACGAATTCTTTTCAATATCTGCAAGTCGACGTTTATCTTATCAAACTTCTCTTCACGTCAATTATCACCCCCACCTCTCTCTCTCTCCCTCTCTAGATAGATAGATAGATAGATAGATAGATAGATAGATAGATAGATAGATAGATAGATAAACAATCAGTCCTTTAAAAAATAAAATCTCATACTTCGTTTCATCTCCAGAAACATCAAAACGATATCCTAACATCCTAAGACACCCTCTCTCTCTCTCTCTCTCTCTCTCTCTCTCTCTCTCTCTCTCTCTCTCTCTCTCTCTCTCTGATTCTTATAGACTTATCCTCTTTCTTTTCATCTAAAATCTATTATAATCTCTCTCTTTCTCTCTTTCATTCTTATAGACTTATCCTCTTTTTTTATCCAAATTGTGTTTTAATCTCTCTCTCTCTCTCTCTCTCTCTCTCTCTCTCTCTCTCTCTCTTTATAAGACGTTCTTTCTTTTTTATTTCCAAATTGTTTTTTTTTAATTCTTCTTTCTCTCTTTCTTCTCTCTCTCAATCTCTCTCTCTCTCTCTCTCTCTCTCATTCTTAGATACTTAACCCCCTTTTTTTATCTAAAATCTGTTATAATTTCTTTCTCTCTCTCTCTCTCTCTCTCTGATTCTTATAGACTTATCCTCTTTCTTTTCATCTAAAATCTGTTTTAATCTCTCTCTCTCTCTCTCCCCTCTCTCCCCCCCCCCCCCCCCCTCTCTCTCTCTCTCTCTTCTCTTATAGACTTATCCTCTTTCTTTTCTATCTATAACTATCTCTCGGCTTCTTTTTTAATCTCTCTCTCTCTCTCTCTCTCTCATCTAATCTCTCTCTCTCTCTCTCTCTCACTCTTATAGACTTATCCTCTTTTTTATCAAATTGTCGTTATAATCTCTCTCTCGTCTCTTTCTCTCTCTCTCTCTCTCTCTATCTTCTCTCTCTCTCTCTCTCTCTCTCTCTCTCTCTCCTTCTTCTCTCTCTCTCTCTCTCTCTCTCTCTCTCTCATTCTTATAGACTTATCCTCTTTTTTATCCAAATTGTGTTATAATCTCTCTCTCTCTCTCTCTCTCTCTCTTTCTTTCTCTCTCTCTCTCTCTCTCTCTCTGCAATATGATATGGTACCCACACTATCAAAAGGATATTGCACAAATAGAGAGTGTACAAAGGTCCTTTACAGCTAGAATAGAAGAAGTTAAGGACCTAGACTACTGGGAAAGACTACAATCCTTAAATTATATAGTCTAGAAAGGAGAAGAGAACGCTACATGATAATTCAGGCATGGAAACAGATAGAAGGAATAACAGAAAATATCATGGAACTAAAAATATCAGAAAGAGCAAGCAGAGGTAGATTAATAGTGCCCAAAACTATACCAGGAAAAATAAGGAAAGCACACAGAACATTAATCCACTACGCACCAGCATCGATAATGCAGCGTCTATTCAATGCGTTGCCAGCTCATCTGAGGAATATATCAGGAGTGAGCGTAGATGTGTTTAAGAATAAGCTCGACAGATATCTAAACTGCATCCCAGACCATCCAAGATTGGAAGATGCAAAATATACCGGAAGATGTACTAACAACTCTCTGGTAGACATTAGAGGCGCCTCACACTGAGGGACCTGGGGCAACCCGAACGAACTGTAAGGTCTGTAAGGTAAGGTCTCTCTCTCTCTCTCTCTCTCTCTCATTCTTATAGACTTATCCTCTTTTTTATCCAAATTGTGTTATAATCTCTCTCTCTCCCTCTCTCTCTCTCTCTCTCATTCTTATAGACTTATTCTCTTTTTTATCCAAATTGTGTTATAATCTCTCTCTCTCTCTCTCTCTCTCTCTCTCTCTCATTCTTAGAGACTTGACCTCTTTTTTTATCTAAAATTTGTTATAATTTCTCTCTCTCTCTCTCTCTCTCTCTCTCTCTCTCTCTCTCTCTCTCTCTCTCTCATTCTTATAAACTTATCCTCTTTCTTATCTAAAATCTGTTATAATTTATCTCTCTCTCTTCTCTCTCTCTCTCTCTCTCTCTCTCTCTCTCTCTCTCTCTCTCTGTGCTTATATTGATACTTTTTAATCTTTTACAAGGTGACGTTCTTATAAAATGTGCAGTATCACATGAGTGTAAAAAATCAACCTTCTCTCTCTCTCTCTCTCTCTCTCTCTCTCTCTCTCTCTCTCTCTCTCTCTCTCTCTCTCTGTGCGTGGTTCTCATAGGCTTATTGTCTTTTTTTCGCTTTCTTCCAAAATTCGTTGTAATCAAGCACTGTCACATAAATTTTGGGGACCTCGACGTGACCTGAGTCGGAGAGAGAGATTCCAGCAGTGCCACGGGCACCTGGAACAATGAAGGAAAAAATTCATATACGTTTATTTTTAACTAAAATTCTCCTACGGTAAACAGTTTCGTATAGGTGCTATGATTGGAAGTGATTGTATATATATATAATATATATATATATATATATATATATATATATATATATATATATATCTATATATATATATATATATATATATATATATATAATTACGCTGGTAATACCTTGATTCTTTTGAAGCAGGAAAGGTCAATTTCAACGTAATTTTCTCATTGCCATGAAAGGAGAGTTGGTTCAACCATCCCTGTATACGTCCTAGAAAAAAACTTGTCTCCGCAGGAGCTCTTCTTTCCTTCCACATCTTTTGCAGAGATCCTGTGACTCGACTCACAGTCCACCACCTCTATTCTCTCATCAACTGCTCGCTCGTTTCTTTGGCTTTCCAGCTTCCATTCGGTTGACTCTTATCGAATTTCTGCAGATCCTCCGTCTTGTGTAATATTGGTGCTTTACCGCCTTGATTTTAATGTTCTTGAAATATTACCCTGAGAATGCAAGTCAAATAGAAAAGTAACAGTAGAAAGACGTCTTTCCATTAGCGATTTTCTGTAAATGTTTGTTCTTACTGACCGTATCACAGACACTTTTCATTAAGGGAGTCCTATCTGTTCCAGGGTCGAAAACAGCAGGAATGGTAAGAGAGATACGAGCTTTTTTTTCTTCAATTTTTGTTTACTATACCGTGAAAGCAAAATGCTACAAAAGGTCAGATCATTAAGGCCTCTTTTTTTCCTTATTACTATGTTTTGTTTATATATAATTTGTATTTTTTATAATTATATTTGTTTTATAATCTTGTCTGGGACAGGTGTAGGAACTGAGCCGTTTAAGCCATCGGCCAATATGCAAAAAAAAAAAAAAAAAAAATTCAAAGTTTATTTCAGGACATTGGCAGAGCCTGATTTACTAAGCCATGTTTTTTCTCTCCGTAAAAAAATAAGGGTAGCCGACCAACAAAGCCATATCTCACTACAATTTTGAGTTAGAAAGAGCCATGGCTTTATTTTAAAATAGCGAAGAGGTCATAGATAAAATCAAGACCCTTGGTTTATTTTATTATTATTATTATTATTTTTTTTAGATTTACGTTTGATTCTTTTTTCTTAATGCTGTGGAGGTGGCTTTGAAATAACGAAGAGGTCTCAACCTTTACCTGATTCCATAACTTAAATTTATCTGTTTAAAAGTTCGAAGTTCAAAAGTCTTGATGATAAATACCAAACTCATAAGCTGCATGAAAATCTTGTAAACTCTTCGAAATTATAGTTTGAAGGGAGAATGCTTTGTGAGTTAAATGACCTAGCCTGACAGTTAAATGACCTAGCCTGACAGGGCAGACTGAGAGACACAGGGTCAGACTGGGTTGTGAGTTGAAGAGAATTGGAGACGTTATGTTCGATGGAACCACGATGGTAGCATTGATATTGTGAAGTACACAAAATTCATTTTTAGAACATTTTCCAGACTTTATGAGCTGATTTTAAGAATTGGTATTAAGAATATGTATGTATACGTATATGTTATGTAAAAAAATAAAATATATATATATATATATATATATATATATACTATATTATATATATATATATATATATATATATACAATAATTGATATTTTTTCATTACCATGATAAAACCTACAGTGGTGTTTGACCTTACATAACCTAAGGATTAACTTTCAACTCTTAGTTAGCATGTCGACTTATACCTTTCAGCTCGAGAATTTGGTGAAGGGAGGAAGCCACGTAGGTAGAAATGAATAAACGAGAGAAAAAGCGAACAGAATAAAAAAAAAAATACCCTCCATGCCCCGTGGGGTAATTAGTGACTATCCTTACCCTCCTTTTCTGACGATGGCGGTAATCAGCAACTCGTAATTCAAAGAGCAAAATACCTCGACAACCCGGGCGATTTGGCCGATGACAGACATTAGCATGGCGAAGTTGCCATTGCAAGATGATCATCTTCCCCTCTCCTTCTTCCTCCTCTCCCCCTCCCTAACATCCCTCCCTCCCCACCGCCGAAATACCAGGTCCCTCCCGAAGCCGTGCAGATTTCCAGGGGAGATGACATACGGGTAATTGAACGGTATGGAGTTGGGAACCAATGAGGAGCCAGTTGGAGGAGAAGCTCGCTCCCTAGTAGCTTCGTGTAAAAACTGGAACCACTAATAATCTCATGCTTGCTCGTGCTTTCACTGCATTTGCTTAAGGATTAGCCGGCCAATCCGCGGGAGCAGGATGCTGTGGGGATGATTGAAGATTTGTGGGCGTGCGAGGAGAAAGGGGCGCGAATTATCATTAGCGTCCATTTTCTCCGTTGCATTGTGACGGATGGGTGTTCCCGGCTGTCGATTGACGTGATGGTGCATGTGGAGTAGCTTTTGGAGTAGTCTGTGGAGTATAGCTGTTTCCGGCCGGGAGTGGGAGTACTCGTTGAATTCCGTCAGCAGCAACCTATTGACGTATCCTTGAACTCCGTATATTTTAATAGTTTTCCATCTCGAACCATCAACACAGCTCTGCTTGATTCCGAAGCGAAAGTTTTTTTTTTTTTTAGGATGGGAGGGGGAGGGGGGGGGGGGGGGCGTTGCATGAGGCAACACTCTCTAAAATGCTTAAAATCCATTGTTACTCTAATTCCTGGAAATTAGAATATAGAAGCAATGTGAAATTGCCTTCTGAATTGTAAGGGATTCCAGAATTTTATTCATTTACTTTTCCTTTTTTTTTTTTTGCTTTTGGTATTTTCGTTGTTAATTGGTTTATCCAATGGCGTCACATCATCCAAGGTCAAGTTGTCTCACAACAGTATATTTTTGAGGGTCTCTGAACTTCCTTATTCTCCGTAGTTTTAACTTTTGGGAGACTTGGTGGAATTGTCTGTTTTTGTATTTGTTTAGTTTAGAGAGATTTTCCTTATATATGATATATAGTTTCCATCGCTGTTCAAAATGAAAAGGTGGTTTGGCATATTGTCTGGAAAATGATTCCAATTATGCGTCTGAGGAAGATCACAAGACTTGAACGCAGTTTTAATGCACAGTGACATAAGCGACCAAGCATTATATCATATTATGGAACCTAACCTATAGAAGTAATAAGATAAAACTCCCAATTTAATTTATTGATTAAGAAGAGACCTTGTCTGTTTTGGCTGTGAAAGTACGATCAAATAAAAGCATACTTTAAAAAGAGTCTGTGCCCTTACACTTTAATGTTTAGGGAAAAAACACTTAGATGTATAAGGAAAAATGGCATATGATTATTCTCTAATGAAAACTACCTTTGACGGAGTTTATCGTTTTCCAATTGGGGCAAAATATCGCTGAATAACGAAAAATGTTGATTACTACTGAAAATTATCTTTGTGAGACTTAGAAAGGGAGGATGAGATAGAAAGAAATGGATAAAAGAAGATTCTGAATTATGACACATATTTGAAAGCAATTGAAATTCTTAAAACAAATCCTACATTTTATTAGGAATTTCTAGTTTGTAAAATTAATATTTTCCTTATTTAGATTCGAGGTATTTATAATTAGATTTATTAATGATTTCTTGGAACATGTTTTATGTGAGATTCAAATATACCGATATGAAAGAAAATTATAAATGAAAATAAATACAGAAGGATACAGAGAGAAATTTATATTTCATTGATGAAGTTAATATCAAATTGGTTGGCGAGAGAGAGAAAGCGAGAGTATATGAAAGCAGTTCATTGTTCGGAAGTACAGTAAAATCTTATTAATTTATGTAAGATTAGAAGTAAGAGTTTTGTCTTACATAAACCTAGTATAGAGTAAAAGCAAAAATAATAATAATAATAATAATAATAATAATAATAATAATAATAATAATAATAATAATAATAATAATAACACGAAAGGAAGGAGGGAGAGGACTACTAAGTATAGAGGACTGCGTCAGCATCGAGAACAGAGCACTGGGGCAATATCTGAAAACCAGTGAAGACGAGTGGCTAAAGAGTGCATGGGAAGAAGGAACTAATAAAAGTAGACGAAGACCCAGAAATATACAGAGACAGGAGAAAGACAGAAAGAACAGAGGACTGGCACAACAAACCAATGCACGGACAATACATGAGACAGACTAAAGAACTAGCCAGCGATGACAATTGGCAATGGCTACAGAGGGGAGAGCTAAAGAAGGAAACTGAAGGAATGATAACAGCGGCACAAGATCAGGTCCTAAGAACCAGATATGTTCAAAGTATGATAGACGGAAATAACATCTCTCCCATATGTAGGAAGTGCAATACGAAAAATGAAACCATAAACCACATAGCAAGTGAATGCCCGGCACTTGCACAGAACCAGTACAAAAAGAGGCATGATTCAGTGGCAAAAGCCCTCCACTGGAGCCTGTGCAAGAAACATCAGCTACCCCTTGCAGTAATAAGTGGTACGAGCACCAACCTGAAGGAGTGATAGAAAACGATCAGGCAAAGATCCTCTGGGACTATGGTATCAGAACGGATAGGGTGATACGTGCAAACAGGACCAGACGTGACGTTGATTGACAAAGTCAAGAAGAAAGTATCACTCATTGATGTCGCAATACCATGGGTACACCAGAGTTGAAGAGAAAGAGAGGGAAAAAATGATAAGTATCAAGATCTGAAAATAGAAATAAGAAGGATATGGGATATGCCAGTGGAAATCGTACCCATAATCATAGGAGCACTAGGCACGATCCCAAGATCCCTGAAAAGGAATCTGGAAAAACTAGAGGCTGAAGTAACTCCGGGCCTCATGCAGAAGAGTGTGATCCTAGAAACGGCACACATAGTAAGAAAAGTGATGGACTCCTAAGGAGGCAGGATGCAACCCGGAACCCCACACTATAAATACCACCCAGTCGAATTGGAGGACTGTGATAGAGCAAAAAAAAAAAAAAAAAAAAAAAAAAAAAAAATAATAATAATAATAAAATAATAATAATAATAATAATAATAATAACCTTTGCAAATCAAACCTTTGTTCTGATGGCGAACTTTTTAATGAAGAGACGGGTCGATTTATGTTTTTTCGGGGGGTTAAAGCCCCCTACTCGCTTTTTCCTTTTACCATCTTTTTCCGATTTCCTCGTATCTTAATTCACAGTGATAATGGATGACCTTTCACAATGATTTTTGCATAAGCAGCTTATTATTAATTAAGTAAATTTTAAACAACCTCGTATTTATGCATGATTTTACGTAATTACTTTGATTTTCTAGGAAAAAGTGAATCTTGCTTCAAAAGTGTTTCCCTGAAGAAAGGCAAAACAGTGATCGCTGCTACATTCAGACGTTTCGTGCTAAAGCATGGAAGAATGTGTGTTAATTCATGGTTGTTTTTAAACATTAGATCTT
The DNA here is from genome assembly GCF_015104395.2 of Macrobrachium nipponense. Classification (NCBI taxonomy): domain Eukaryota; kingdom Metazoa; phylum Arthropoda; class Malacostraca; order Decapoda; family Palaemonidae; genus Macrobrachium; species Macrobrachium nipponense. The sequence goes on from NC_061087.1 coordinate 20,019,783, forward strand.
AACATACTATTTTTTTTCAGTAGTATATGGGGAAAACTATTGCACAGCTGTATAGGAGGCTCATGAGTCGTTCGTCGAAACTCACCACACACTGTCATCCAGCGCAGTCTTGCGAGCACACTCGCTTCTGGGATGCTGTTCAGTCCCTGTCTTTTCAGTACCTCTTTTACCTCTTTCACGGTATCTGTCCTCTTCCCTCACGTGTTGTAATGCAGACATCACTTACGGTTCTTTGCGGCGTCCCTTAGCCGGCTAGCTGAAACCTTTTTCATTCCTTTTAATATACCTCCGTTCGTATTCTCTCTCTTCCAACTTACTTTCCCTATTCTCCTAACAAATGTTTTTCCTCCTGTTCTACCTTTCAAATCTTTTTAATTAGAATTTCCCTTTCAGCGCTGAATGACCTCTTACGTCCCAATGCTTGGCCTTCGGCGTGAGTTTTGTATTCCATGCCATTATTTCCATATGACCGAATCTTCTCATCTAATATGATGGATTAACTTCGCAATACATAAGTTTCAATTTTATCGTTTTTCGGGAAAACTTGAAAATGAGGTTCTTGTAAAGGGGTTTAAATTACCAGAATTTCTAATGAATATCCCATACACGTACTCTATCGGCTTCCAATAGGGACAACTGCCGTAGGGCAGAACTACTCTCCGAATCATAAGAATGAATAACAAGTATAGGGATATCTGATGCTTCGATTTCATAATGCCTTGAGCTTGTACATAATCATTTGCCCAGAGCCGACATTTGAATTTTGGCTCATTTATTGTTGGGAAGTTGTAGGCAGTGGCCATATGAGGCGCCTCGGGCTTTGTGGGGGAATTCGCATTTTTCTTCATTGTTCATATAACCAAGATTTGTGTGTGTGTATATATATATATATATATATATATATATATATATATATATATATATATATATATATATATATATATATATATATATATATCCTTACCGTTTATTAATCCAGTCCTTTTCTCCTGCAGAAGGTCGAGGTATCTGTGGATTCATTTTCATTACAAATACACTAGTTTTTAAGGATCAGTTCAAAACGTATTTATTTCCGGATGGAAGCTGTGTTTAATTTATTTATTTTTCTTCTTTCGGATTTCCGGTCTACGAACGAAACCGTTTTGGAAGGTGTCGTACCTGCTTCATTGAACTGTATGGAAAGTATCGGTTTCTCTTACGGAGTTATCTGCTACGGAAGAGTGTTGGACATGTAATCCCTCATCTAATAAAACAAGGTTGCCAAACTCACTGGGTCATTCCTAGATAGTGACCCAAGAGTGACGCCCATGGGTTTTCTGAATTCGTTATCTATGATATTTCTTGGGGGGTCATTATCTTCATGACATTTACAGTCTTTTGTTTATGTTTTTACGCTCATCCCCAGAGGCGTATACATGCCGAGTTAAAACTCTTGGGCGTCACTGTCTAGGAAAGAAAGATCCAAGTCACTACTTTTTCAATCACATCTAACAGTGATTTGATTTGCTTCTCTTCATGTATTTGAGGTTCTACGTTTATCTACTAGGCTACTGACTGTAATTCCAGCGTCTTCACTATCTTGCACCTTACATTCATTCGTCCTCACTGACGATCTCGGGTACATATTCCTAGTGCTACTTGTGGCATTTATTTTCGTTCCGTTCTGTAGATGTCGATAACTCAGGTTACTCCAGCTCCTTAAATGTGAGCTAGATTTGTTTCTTCCGTCGAGACAACACTGATTTCTCTTTTTAAATCCACAGATAAGAAACAAATGTCTATATTAATAACGGTTATTTCCTTTGTTTTTTATTGGTTGCGCGTAATTGCTCGTTGTACGAGTGAAGCCTTCTATTTAGTGTCGGAAAGGGAGTCTACCACATCCTCTCTCCTCTCTCTCTCTCTCTCTCTCTCTCTCTCTCTGTAGCTCGGTACTTTTTGAAGTATTTGCCTCTAATTAAGGGGAGTCGTTATCTTCATGATTACTATCATAGACTTGCAGGGTTATTACGGCAATGATCCTCTTGCTAAATTACAGACGAGTTAGGACATCAGTATAAACACCCGAAGCCCCAACCCTTCCCCCAATTTCTTCGATGGTTTCGGGGAAGAAGAGGGGGGCGGTGTATGGCTGGTGGTTGGCTTTGAGGAAATTGTATATATGTATATGTATATATATATATATATATGATATATATATATATATATATAGATAGATATATATTTGTGTATGTGGGTATGTGTATTTGATTTTAAATCACGAAGAAATAAAAAAAAGATGATGATTATATGAACAAAATTGCAACCACGAAGTGTTTCAATTTTCCTTCGTGGCTGTAATTTTGTTCATTATTATAGATATATATATATATATATATATATATTATAATATATATATATATATATATATATATATATGTATTATAAATACACACACACACACATATATATATATATATATATATATATATAATATATATATATATATATATATATATAATATATATAATAAATAGAGAGACAGACAGACAGACACGGAGAGAGAGAGAGGAGAGAGAGAGACGATGAGAGAGAGGAGATAGAGAGAGAGATGAGACGAGAGAGAGAGAGAGAAATGGATCTTTGTTAAAGACCTCACAAAGACTAGGCTCTAGAGTCTACAGATGGTATTTTCATTTAAGCTCCCAGAATGCTATAAGAGGATGCCACCTGCAACCACAGACATCAGGTCCAGTCTATTTAGTGAGGCCTGCTGCTACTACCACGGCAGTAGCAGGCTTTACAACCTAGACGTAAATGCAAAGGTAGTTGACAGGAGAGGAGATCGTGTAGCTGGGAGATGTAAGTTACGGGGGATGGAGTTGTGGAACTGTTTTCTAGACTACCTTTCAGCTGTTTTGCAGAGGCATAGTTCCCCACAGAATAATAATCACAAATGTACTAGCAAAAGAGAGAATTATTGAAAGGTAAGAGAGAAAGTTTGCTAGAGTGAGTAAGTCCAGAGTAGATACAAGCGCAGGTTGGTTTGTGAGATATTTAGACGAGGAATGGCTGGAGATGTATATTTGATCATTATTTGGTTGAAGCAAAAGTCTGGGTTGATAAATGTCTAAGCAGGAGTGGAATGTGAGAAAGTGTGGCTGTGGATTTGATAACTTCTTTCAGTTTTCTTCTGAAGATAGAAAGAGAAACCCACAAGACTAACTTGTTTACTTGTAAGTATTTACTATGTAAATACTTACAAGTAAACAATTTATACTCAGTAGTCTTGTGGGTTTATTTTTCCATAATCGAGTTTATTTGAAGGAAAGTGCAAGATTATGTACGAAAAAATAGATTGTTAGCAACGGTCGAAGACATCAAAGTGGACAGTGAAACTAGAAAGTTGGTGGAAAAAGGATAATGGACAGAGAAGAATAAGAGGAGAGCGAGTAATAAGACAAGCAATATTGATAGAAGGAAGGTGAGCAAGAACACGCGTGAGGGTACCATTGTTATAAAGGGAAGAAAATGTAAAGGGAAAGGTTAATGAACATGTGGCGCTTAAAGTTTAAAAAATGCAAATCGAGAACACGAGTACGCTCCTCTGTATGAGGCGGAGGCAACAGGCTTACAAGGGAATAGTGAAGTTACCCATCAAATTAAAAAATAAATAAATAAATCTGCAGAAAAAACTTATAGGCCATCTGGGTCCTTCCTAAGCTAGTGGGGATGAATTTTATGATATGCATGTTCGTTCTAAAAAATAGTTTTTTTTCTCTCTCTCTCTCTTTCTTGTTATAGTTTTGCATGTACTCTGCAGCGCGTGGAAGTATATTCCAACAAATATTGTTTACGTGAAACAGTCAAGTACAACTTCAGACATTCCATTCTCGTCACCGTCGTCGCCGTCAGTCTATCACGTCATGCGGTGTGACTGAATGCCACTTACCCCTTGGCTCCCCTTCGTTATTATACCACGAGGAAGGGGGCATTTGGTGTCTGCCTCTTGGGCAGTTTGTCTGTCAGTTATGCCCATAATTCGGGGAACAAAGAAGTCCCGTTTCCGTGTCTTTTTGACGTCCTGGAGATTAACATCCTATCATTATCGTGGAGTTGCCTGGATTTTTTTTTTTTTTTTTTTTTTTTTTGTCAAATAATGAATTGAGGACATGGGATAGTTTCTTTATCTGTAAGCGGTAGTGGTATCATAATGTAAATTAATAATAGCAAATATTTGCTAGATTGGTATGAAGACTTATTTCACTATAAAGACTTATTGCAGACTTATTCCACTATGAAGACTTATTTCACTATAAAACACTTATTATGAGGATTTATTTCACCATGAAGACATTTCACTATAAAGACGTATATTATATAAAGACGTATTTCATAGTGAAATACGTCTTTATAGTGAAATTTTCACTATAAAGACGTATATTATATAGAGACGTATTTCACTATAAAGACGTATATGATATAAAGACGTATTTCACTATGAAGACATTTCTGATTAAAGAAGTTTATATTTATATAAAGAGTATATTATGAAGACATTTCACTATAAAGACGTATATTATATAAAGACGTATTTCACTATGAAGACATTTCACTATAAAGACGTATATTATATGAAGACGTATTTCACTATGAAGACGTATTTCACTATGAAGACATA
>NC_061087.1:20029442-20081942 GCF_015104395.2 Macrobrachium nipponense
ATTTCTCATCGTTTGCAATAACTATGTTTTATGTTGTGCAAAAATTCTTTTAACCATCTTCCTACTTTGTCCCCTATATTATGTTTTCTAATTTTCTTCGCTAATATATTATGGTCTACCTTGTCAAAAGCTTTTGCAAAGTCTAGATAAACCACATCTGTTTTATTTCCGTTTTTCATATTTTTGTATATGTTCTCACGGTGGACTAACAGTTGGGTTTGTGTACTTTTTCCGGGTACAAAACCACGTTGTTCTATATTAAACCAATTATTTTTTATTAAATGTTTCATAATATTTTTCTTCATTACCCTTTCATACACTTTCATAATACGTGATGTTAGACTCACAGGCCTATAATTACTTGCTTCTAGTCTTGATCCACATTTGAAAGTAGGGGTAATATATGCTAATTTGTGCTCATCATAAATCTTGCCTGTATCTACACTTTGCCTTAATAATATTGCAAGGGGCTTTGCGATAGAATGAACCACTTTCTTTAGCAAAATAGCAGGGACACCATCAAGCCCTGCTGCTGCTCCATTTTTAATTTCATTAATAGCCTGCACTATATCGGCTTCATTAATATCTATGTCTGACAAATATTCCCTATTTTCATCATTTATTTCTGTATCATTATCTTCATTATCAATTCTAGGGGTAAATTCTCTTATATCTTTCTGCTAATATGTTGCATATTTCCTTTTTTTCATTCGTTAATCTCCCTTCAATTCTTAGAGGGCCTATTTCTATTCTTCTTTTATTCATCTTTTTCACATACGAGTACAATAGTTTGGGGTTTTGCTTGATATTTACTAGGGTTTTTTCTTCCAAGTCCCGTTTTTCATTTTCTTTTGATTGTATTATCATTTGTTCTGCATTTTCTATCTTACATTTTAGTTCCATCACTTTCCAAGCATTTTTTCTTTTGCAAGACTTTTTTTCCACTTTCTTATTTTCTGGAACAAGATCCTTCTGTCTTTTGGTATGCATGACCGATGTTTACTTTTCTTCTTTGGTATATATTTATCCGCTATTTTCTCTAATATTTTATATAATATCTCCGTATTTACCTGTATATCATCACTTACGAAAATGTTATCCCAATCTTTGTTTAATTCTTCATTTATTTCTGACCATTTTATATTCTTACTGTAGAAATTGTATTTTCCATATCCTTCCCACTTTTTCATTTCTTGCTTCTCTCTGTTTTCACTTGCTTTGGAATGGACTGTTAATTCTATGACATTATGGTCTGGAATACTCGCATTATAAACTATTATTTCTTTAACATAATTCACCTCGTTCACAAATACTAGGTCTAAAGTATTTTCCTTTCTTGTTGGCAGGTGATTTATTTGTTGAATGTTGTATTCTAGTAGCATATCTAATAGCTTTTCGAATTGCCTCTTATCTTCTGCACTACTATTACTCTCTTTTTTTATATGTATAAATACAACCACAATCTCCTATTTGTTCTTTCCAATCTACGAAAGGAAAGTTAAAGTCTCCGGATAGGAGAATAGTCCAGTCCTTGTGATTTTTACATATATCATCCAATTTTTCTATTATTATGTCAAACTCTTTAGTGTTAGGGGGTCTATATGTTACTATGTTCATTAATTTTTCAGATTCAAATTCTACCGCTATTAGTTCATATTCTGAGTTACTATATTTCTCATATATTTTTCCTTGTTTTATGTCTTTCCCATATATCGCGGTTCCCCCTTGATTCCTATTTTTTCTATCTGATCTTTAAGTTTGGAACCCTTTTATTTGATCATCATTACCATTCTCTTGGGAATACCAGGTTTCACTTATATTCATTATATCTATTTTCTTTTCAATTTGAGTTAGTTCTTCTAAGAACTCTATTTTTCTTTTTGAGTTACTCGTAACTAAACCCTGTGTATTCATCACTATGATGGTTTGTGTGTTATCTCCTTCATTTCATATGGGTAATAATAAGGATTTTCCCATGTCTCTTTCCAGTTCTGGTATGTTGTTCTTTTCTTCATTTCCAGAAATTCTGACATTAAAAAATCCAACTTTTCCAATATATTTGATCTCCCTTCATCATAATTTTTCATTTTGTGTATGAATCTGCAATTTTGTCCGTATCTGCACCATCCTCTAGCATTGTATATACAGTATTTGTCTCTTGAGCTGTATCTTGGAGCTGATGCTTGCAAATTATTTGCTGACATTCCGTAGCGCGGTGATGGCTTCTTTTTTCCCTTCGCCTCATGTTCTTTGTTTCTCTCTCCATTTGTTTCTTTTCCATTTTGGATTTTATTATTTAATTGATAATTTAATTGATTTTGATTCATGGCTACAGGGTGCATATATTTACATTTTTTGTTGAACTTACATCCTTTTCCTTCTTTTAGGTTTTTGCATATTTTTGGATGTAGATCTCTGCATTCATCCTCATAGCCGTCTAGGTATGCACATTTACCATAGATTTCGTAATTGTGACATACCTTGGGATGTTTGTAGTAACATCTTTCACCGAATCTGCAATTCCCTCTTTTCAAAAGGGTGCAGACTTTGTCTTTCTTTTCTATTCTTTCTATCTCTATCCCATCAGTGTGCAGATCTGGGTAGAGCCTCTTCGTGATATCATTTTGTGTTGTCATGTCGTAATTTATTTCTTCGTATGTATGCTGCTTGATTGCCTCATATGTAGTATCAATGAGTATCTATGCATCCATACTCTTGTCTTTGCTTGCTCTTTGTTTTCATTATTTTTTTCTGTCATTTCAGTTTTGTTTTCTTCTCTCTTCCATTTTTCCTTCTTCTTCTTCCTCTTCTTCTTCTTTTTCGTCCTCTACTATTTTGTATTAGGGCTTGTGCCTTGTATGATAAGGCGCCTATGAGGTAATGTTAGACTAGCGATAATCTATACGCTAAGTCGGTTGGTATTGCACTTCCATCTTCAATGGAGTGTCTGGGGTTTTGTAGATCACTTACGAAGTCGGTATTATCTTTACGACGATGTGTTAAACTCATGGTTCGGTGAGGTTCTTGTAGAAAACACAAGGTATAAAAATAGTATATTCTTCTGAAGTTTTACATGATGAAGATCAGGTATGATCGTACAAGTCTTCTATGACGATAGCTTGATCGCTTCTGCCAATGATGATGGCTAATCCTATTCCTCTACATGATAAAGCTTAGGTAAAGAGGTACAGGTCTTCTAATGACGATAGCTAACTCTGTTCTGCCCGTCTACCATCTCTGTTACAAGTTATGAAGGAACAGACAGTAGTTCGAACATATGAACATACTATCAGATGACATAGTTTCATACGAACACACAATCGAATGAGACACGCTACAGATCACGTAGGCCGTTTTGAATAATAGGTCGGGGTAGTTGTCTCAAGCAGGAGCTTGGACTAATGTTTATAAAACAATTGAATGACTACAGGTGACGGCATGTTATCTTAGCTTACATACTTATTGTATACGTCATCTTTAGCGTCCTCTAGTCTGATCACATTCCTGCAAGCAATCTGGGTTGACTCCTCTTTAGTTTTAGACTTTTATTTTATATATGGACTAACATTCCATAGTTTTTATTATGTAAACACTTACATTAGCTCGGTCAGCTACCAAAACCAACTACTGAATATTACTCAAACTTGACTTGCATTTGACTTATAGGAGTGTGATACAGACACTATGTGAATATATATATATATATAAGTAAATAAAAATTCATGGTGTACATGAATTGATTCAAGTAATAAAATATAAAACAATGATATTGGTAAATAATAGTGATCACATGATATATAATGATACAGTTTTCACTTCATCTATTTAAGATACTTATGCTACAGAAAATACTAATGTACTCTGATAATTGCATAGAATGAAGATTAACATGATAAAAATCATATTTTAACTGATAAAAAATTGCATATATGAATTGATAAAGTTATTAATGGTTATGCTGATTGATTCGTTGATTTTTATGCTAAATGTTATATATCTGCGGATATTGTTAAGGTAAAAGGTAACTGATTGATTATAGGCTACCTGATTTGTTTATACATATGTATATGGATTCATATAATTATGATTAATATATGTGCACTTTAAATAGATTCCTATTGCGTACACGCAAAGATATATTTAGATTCTGTTATTTATGATCATTTATATAAGAGATTCCTATTGCGTACACGCAAAAAATATATTTCGATTCTGTTATTTATGATCAATTATATATAGGATACATGATACTTTATATATATAGGATACATGACCGAGGTTATACTACTTCACTTTTAACTAGCTTTCGAACAACTTTTCGTCCATTACACAGTTCCAGACAACCACCTTTAGCCAATTGAAACGGCCTTTTTCAATGGTTAAAACAAGGGGAAAATTGCCTGGGCGGGGGGGTCCAACGTTCTATTTTGCGCTCATACTTATTCTCTGCATCCTAAGCTACACGATTACGTTCGCGATGAATAGATCATCCCAGCACGAGTCCTTCGCCAGCAAAGTAGAGTTGAATATCCTTCGGGTCGTAATTGTCGGAAGTATGTCCCTTTTTGTAGTCGAATTCCGACAGCCGCTGGAGCATTCCGCATTAAAACGAGATTAACGACGAGATACGGTGTCGGTCGAAGAAGTCCATGAAATTCCTTTCACATTGTAGGCGGTTGTTACTTGACTGTAGTCGTCCGCTGCGACGAACGATTTTTTTTTTTTTTTTTTTGAAGTTGCGATGTGAAACTCTCATACTGCAGGATACTGTAACCGGTTCCATTAATCAGCCTGCAAGTGAAATCATACTTGTCACAAGGGCAAAGTAAATTCAGACGACATCCAAATACAGGGGAGGGGAGAGAGCCATTTAGACCAGACTTAACCCACATGAATTCGCTGATATTTCGGAATTCAAAAGAGTCCGCTGTACAAACTTTTTTATCCATGGCATTAACAATGAGTGAACCTATCCAGGTCTATGATGACTTGTAAAAATATCCATATTATAAAAAATAAATAGATATCATTACGAATCTCAAAGAAAATTCGATATTACTGGTAGTAAGTAAAGTTACTAGGACAAAGAAGTGGAAAACGGAGCTAATTGTAAGATTGCCAGGCAACATAAGAGTCAAAGAGAATATTAATCATGATTCTATGTGCCCTAACAAAAGTTTCATATTCAATTTTCTCGTGCGCATCCTCTGAGGTTAACTATTAAAAAATTATTAATAGGTAGGAGATGCAACGAAAAACCCACTATGTAACTAATTTCTATATAAACTTTGGGTTTTTCAAGAAAATGTGACATTTTCCCATGAATGTTTTACTTGAATTGTAATAGGCTAATGTTGCAAGTAAATATTTCATATATACATATCTTGATACTTCTAAATGTCTATGAGGTTCAGAAAAAAAAAAATTAATTCATTTTGTTGTTATAGAAATTCTATTTGCTTTTATATTTGTTCATTAATTTTAAAATGATTACAAGTCCTTAACTAATTGCATTACACACACGGATAAGAATATGTTATGTGGCCTGTCATGTGACCTATGAACCACATGTGAAGTTCATGAACTAAGCATTCCTTTCTCCAGTCAATCTGCTTTTGCAAGCAGAGACGACACACAGATGAAGCCTGTGTAAGCAGATTATTGAGGTGAAAAGGAACAAATGCTGATACGGCAATGATGACGTCGTCACTTGGCAGGAGATTGCTCTCAGCCAGCTAAGAGTTACGTTACTTGCTGTAAGAGATACGACTTTAGTATTTTCAAATGATATTTTAGTGTTTTAATTCTCCACCCGCATGAGAAGAATGTCTGAAAAAAAAAAAAAAAAAAAAAACAACAGTACCAAAATTGAACAATATATTAGTTTCATGTTGGCATTATGTTAAATAAATATTCCTTATTCAAACTATATGGAAAAAGGTTTCCATACAAATTCTATATATATTATTAGCCCTGTATAAGATTCATATAGGATTATTCCATAGATAACATTTTCACTTCTAGACTTCCTGACTTTAAAATCTCTTTTATTTTGTTTTATTTATTATATTTATTATTAGTTTATTTATTTATTTATTTATTTAATTTTTTTTTCATTGACTACGAATATAAATCACCGGGACAGACAATATGTCAGTAGGTTTTGATATGTGTTTTGAACTTTTAGCTTATTTGTCATTACTAAAGCGTTAAGTTAGAGTTCAAATCTTTACGCATATATATTTGGATATTTAATGGTTACGTTTTGCTTAGTTGATTTTATCGTGATTCCTTTTTTATTATAATTTGTAACCCTTCCGACTTCTTACGGAGTGTATTATATTGACTCCACTTGTATCCATATTTATCTTATTTTTTTTATATATTTATTATATATATATATATTTGATAAATTAATGGTTGGCTTGAATATGTTGGAAAAGTGTTCGAGGCGCCCGCGGCGTACCGTATAAGGCTACTTGCGGCATCAATTCTATAGATACAAGATATAAATGATAAAGGTATTTAAAACCGCGAGAACCGCTATAATCCAGTCCGGATCCAACATCACGAGTTGTAACTCGTAAGACATTGACACTTCCTATTTAATTATCAGTTATTCTACCAAACCGATTGACTCTGGGTGATAAAATATATTATTGGTTTTCTTAATGGAAAGGAATTCACACCACGTGTTATGGAGATTATTATTGATTTACACCACCCGAGTCAGATTATCATGTGTTTTTAATTCCATGTTTACTGATTTAGCACTCATAAATATTCCTAACGCACTCAATTGCGGTGTTTGTTTTTAGTGCTATTAATTCTTCTATATAACGTGTCAAGGAACTATTAACACTAAGAAGTGTTTATTCCCTCTGTCAGACTCGTAATTCTGTTAATAATTCTACGTATATTCTTTCAAGGATTGATTTGGCACAGGATAGGCCCCTAAAAAATGACAGGTGTCTTAGTTGTTTGGTCCCTTGTTTCATGACACGTGTTACAATCAGTTATGTGCTTTTTATATCTGTAAGCATTGTAGGCCAGAAAACAGTGATTTGGCTTTCCTGTGAAAAAGGGAGGGAACCCTGGATGACGGAATGCAACCAGTTTATGACGATTGGTATGAGAGAGATTATTACTACTACCTGGTCGTTAGTCATCTGCTGTGTTTCTTCGGGTTTTCCTCGTCACGGACCTACATATAATATTACATTTGATTACATTATTCTGATACACATACTTTAAATATATTTTTGCTTTAGGGTTTCTGCTCGAAGTGTTTATTGGTTTTTTTGCCTAGCCACTGACCCTGTTTCCGTTTCGAAGTGTTTATTGTTTGTGTTTATTGCTGCTGACTCTGTTTTCCGTCCGAAGTGTTTATTGTTTGGGTATGTCTGTTGACTCTTGCTTTGTTCAGTTGTAACAGTTCTGCGCTCCGACCCAGATATTCATGCTCGCGATCTCTTGGGTTAAGGAATTTTCTTGTTTAGATACGGTTTTAACAATAGGCACGGATGTTTCTATATCTTTTAGTCCAATTAATGGTTCTTTGCTGTATGGTGCGGGATTGCGGGATAATGCGTCAGCTATGATATTTGCTTTCCCAGGTAGCTATCTTATCTTGGCTCCAATAAACTGAATGATCATTTGTCACCGAGTTCCTTTTGGACGGTGATTACCAAAGCCTTTGAAAAACTCGTAAAGGACTCATGTTTCAGTAAAGGACTTATCAGGATAGCCATAGATTATGAACTTAAAATGTACTAGTGTTAAAGATACCTAGCCCTTCCTTGCCTATTACTGCATATTTACTTTCAGAGGGCTTTAGTTTTACGTGAATTAAAAAAGCTATAGGGAAGAACTGTTTATCATATTACTGAAGTAGTATCCCCTCTTACCCCTTGGTCTGAGGCGTCTGTTGCAATAAAAAAAAATTCCTTATTTAAATCAGGGATTTTTAAGTTAGGTAAGCTGCATTTTCCGCTTTTAAGATATCGAACGCCTGTTGATGCTTTTCAGACCATAATAAATCTACGCTCTTCTTCGTAAGATCTGTTAAAGGAGCTGTCATCATTGAAGAGTTACCTATTTACATACGATTGTAATACCCACTACAGCGCAAAAGTGCTGTATCCCCCCTTTACGTTAATAAGTACCGGAAAGTTATGAATAGCCGACACCTTACCATGGACTACTTTTAAGACCTTGACCAGACACATAAAACCTAGATAAACATGTTCGGTTTTAAAAAACTCACATTTAGATATTTTACTCTGAGATTATTTGTCTTTGTCTCTGTAGCACTAGCTCTACTTTATGTGAATGTACTTCTAAGGTATTAGAAAAGATTACAAGATCATTCATATAGGCATGTAGGTTATCCCCTAAAAGTCTCCAAACACTATATTGTAATTGGGGCGCAACGTAAGCCGGAGGCATACGTAAAAAATTGATAATGTCCCCTGAGTGTGCTGAAAACGGAGTATGAGGTACAATCACTTAGGTAATGGTATCTGGTAAAAGCTTTTAAGTAAGTCCAAGTTGGTGAAAAAAATTTATTCCAACCTAACAGAGATAAGATGTCGTCGGTACATCGCACTGGAAACTATCGGAAGTCGTTTCCTTGTTTAAGCGACAGAATCTACGCAGATACGCCAAGTCCGATCTTTTATGGCATGACATTTGAGGGAAAAATTATATGGGCTTATTTGATTTCCTAATGACTCCTATTACTAACATTTTTCAACTTCGTCATTTATTTTCTATTTTGAAAGTTTCATTGGGGTTCTACACGAAGGTACGTAATATAGCTTTATGTTTGTCCTTAGACCGTATTTCGTTTTCAATGACATCCGTTTTTTTCTCCCAGAGAATCACTCGCTATGGGAGAAACTTCCTGGTATTCAGGTGAAAGATAAAAAAAAATTTCTGCTGAATCACCTCTGCTTGAATGACTTTACGGATATTACTTTAGATAGATTATCAGAGAGATTCATCCACGACTGGTTTGGTTGGGCGTGATTAAAAATTAGCAACAATAAAAAATGCGATATTTATAACTTCCGTATCCACGATATGTATACTTTTAGGGCTTTGTTCGCGGAAATCGTTATATTTCAGAGTCGGGAAGGATTAAAATTTCATTTCCCAGCAAAGTCTTTTTTACACGCACTTAAGACATTCGAGGGTGTGCATGTTTCTCGAAATTTTGCGTGCAAAGTGCGACTGCGGTTGTGGGAGAATTCTGTTGGGTCATTTGAACAATGTTACGATTTGATGAGACAAATGTATAGTTCCTTTATATAAGTTATTATTTGATTAACTGTCTCATTTTTGTTCAAACGGATTTTAATATGTTTGAAGGTTTATAGGATTTCCCTTTGATAAACACGCCTTATTTTGCAGGATGTAAGATAATATTTTGTATACCCCTAGATGAATCTTACAATTACGCTAGATACAGATCAATGTTTTTATAACTATAGAGGTATCTGTAAGCGCTCGCTTATCCGGACTTCTCATTAGGGAAGTTCGAACAACAGACGGTGAGTCCGTAAATACAAGATATTACGTGTATTAAAGAAATAAACAAGATATTCTAATTTTTACGGCGCGTACAGTTGGGCTTCAATCCACCAGTATTTATTATAACTTAATGTATTAAAATTAAAACGAAAACCTGCTCTGATTACTTATACGGTCGTGTGTTTCATAGGAAAAATCCTTTTTAGTTCAAAAGATATCGGTATGTATGAACCAACATCGCTTTTCCCCACTCTGCTAGAGTCGCTTATTGTGTGGAATTTGCTTCGCTTTGAAAACTCGGCAGATTTAACTAACCTTGACCGCTTTGACTAGGTGACACAGTCACCGAGTTTGCTTGTTTGATTCTGAACGGGCTACTGTTTCTATTTCTTTTTGTAATAATTAGGATCCTTCTCTTTATTACCATCGGCAACGTATTGTGTGTTTTTAGCATTATGTTGCTGGTTACGTATAAGCAATGAATGACGAACTATTAGGAACTGAGCGATTACTAATAAGATAAGTTATCACTACTGCATACAATATTAACTGTTTGTACTTCATTCTTTGCTAAAATTTGATATAGTGAGGGATCCTGGTCAGCGCATTTAGCCTGATGAAAGTTTTTTACAGACATGTTATTCCTTGCAATCCAGCCATATTTTTAAAGTTGAGTTGAGTCATTGAGGTTCGATATTTTATATAACTCAAAAAAAACTCAAGGCTAAAACTGCGATCGGGACTTTGCAAAGGAGCATTAATGTCATGACCCGAAATAGTGTTACCTCTAATTTATATAGATTTGTACGGGTGTTCCACTTGTTTTTTTGTGTGTTTTCTAATCACTACGGTGCTTAACGACCCCCTATCCATGCATCTGTATAAATAGACCACTGCGTAAACGCATAAGATTTGTTACGTAAGGGATTAATAATCACCCAAAATGATAAAATTAACATAGTATATGATTATGATATTTCAGTAAGAACTTCTGGAAACAGACACTCAAAGATAAAAACTCGCAGTAGCGAAATCTCAATGATGTAGATAATTTCTGTAAAAAAACTAGATTTAAGAATGTCTCGTAACTTCAGCCACAGAAATAAAACGAAATTCGACCTGCAAAGGAAACACTCAAAAGTTAACTACAAATAAATAAAAAAATTGTACTTAGCTTGATTTTGTGTGGGAAGTCACGGTGTTCCGATAACGACACACGCCTCGGTCCTCCTTCTCTATTTAGCGGACGACCTGGTTTGGCTTCAGTTTCCCCCCTTGCGCGTTTGTTTCGATGATTCGAGCCCTTGAAAATCCGATGCTGCAGACGCGTTCGTTTGTTTCTTGCAGTGCCGGAAACGCTCACTAACGATGTTTTCTTGAATGATTCTAATGAGAGACGAAGCTTGCGTTGTCGTAAGAAAAAGACACGTCGGTTTTGTTTCTGAAGTTATTCACTAACGATGATACTAGTTGCTTGACGAATCTTGTTGTTTTCTGAAGTCGCTCACTAATGATGATACTAGGTTGCTTGAAGAATCTGCTGCTTTCGTCGTCGTTGACTTCATGATTATATTATTCTGTTTTTTCTTCGTAGGACGTTGTAGAGTTCTTCTGGTCCGCTGGCCACCAATTATTGGGCTTGTGCCTTGTATGATAATGCGCCCTATGAGGTAATGTTAGACTAGCGATAATCTATACGCTAAGTCGGTTGGTATTGCACTTCCATCTTCAATGGAGTGTCTGGGGTTTTGTAGATCACTTACGAAGTCGGTATTATCTTTACGACGATGAGTTAAACTCATGGTTCGGTGAGGGTTCTTGTAGAAAAACACAAGGAAATATAAAAATAGTATATTCTTCTGAAGTTTTACATGAAGATCAGGTATGATCGTACAATCTTCTATGACGATAGCTTGATCGCTTCTGCCAATGATGATGGCTAATCCTATTCCTCTACATGATAAAGCTTAGGTAAAGAGGTACAGGTCTTCTAATGACGATAGCTAACTCTGTTCTGCCCGTCTACCATCTCTGTTACAAGTTATGAAGGAACAGACAGTAGTTCGAACATATGAACATACTATCAGATGACATAGTTTCATACGAACACACAATCGAATGAGACACGCTACAGATCAACGTAGGGCCGTTTGAATAATAGGTCGGGGTAGTTGTCTCAAGCAGGAGCTTGGACTAATGTTTATAAACAATTGAATGACTACAGGTGACGGCATGTTATCTTAGCTTACATACTTATTGTATACGTCATCTTTAGCGTCTCTAGTCTGATCACATTCCTGCAAGCAATCTGGTTGACCTCTTTAGTTTTAGACTTTTATATATATGGACTAACATTCCATATTTTTATTATGTAAACACTTACATTTGCACATTAAGTCTTGATTTAATAACATTGTCTATCCATGATAGACATGTTGAGCAAAATACTCTGGTATCCTTACTCATATTTTGCATGACTTCAGCACATTGAGGATGCATTGGAATGTTGCATGCCGAACATTTTCTGATCAGGTTTTGTGGATTAACTGTGCTATACCACACCTTACACAGTTTGCATGCTTTTGCCATTCTTTTTCGTATTGCATCAATTAGTATATTCACAATGTTCACCTTATTCATTTTCTTTGTCAAAATATGTTGATTGGTGTAAATTTTCTTTATAAGTCTCTTGACCACTTGGATTTTATTTGGAACTCCTTCAATTATTTTCAAGATTTTTTCTGTTGATTTGTTCCGGTTTGAAGGATCATATCCTTCTAATATGTCTATGAATGCTTTTGTATCTTTTTGATTAGGGTTGTTATTGATCTCATAGATGAGAAATGCCAGCTCCCTTCCTGCTAGCTCATCATATTGCAAATCTGCTAGACACGCAAGATTTCGCCATTTTTTTCCACAGTTGGAACTTACTGCCATCTTGATCTGATTTACAATATTTCACACGATAAACTAAGTTAGTAGACGCTTTATCCTACTATTTTCACACTAATCTTATCACCCACAGTTCACGAACACTAGATATTTTTCGATTTTTAGACGTATGTTAAACGCGTGATATCTGTTGATTAATCAGACTGTGCACAGCTACATCTCACCAAGCAAAATGGCACTACTCGAGAGAGAGAGAGAGAGAGAGAGAGAGAGAGAGAGAGAGAGAGAGAGAGAGAGAGAGAGGATGAAGCTTCAGTGTATTTTTGATCATCTTGTTTTTTGTTGTCAAAGTTTATTGGAAGTGTTAGACTTAGGTGTTAGAGCACTCATTAAAACACACATACACACACACACACATAGAGAGAGAGAGAGAGAGGGGGGGGGGGGGAGGGGATGAAGCTTCGGTGTATATTTGGTCATATTGTTTTTTGTTGTCAAAGTTTGTTGGGGCATTGTTAGATTTAGGCGTTACTGCAGTCATTAAAAAGAGAGAGAGAGAGAGAGAGACGAGAGAGAGATGAGAGAGACGAGGAGAGAGAGAGAGAGAGAGAGGGGGGGGGGTGGGGGGGATGAAGCTTCGGTGTATATTTGGTCATGTATCTCCGTTGTCAAAGTTTTTTTTTTTTTTTAAATTTTCTGGGACAGTGTTAGACTTGGGTATTAGACCATTCATTAAAAACATAGAGACCTTACCTTACAGACCTTACATCTTGTTCGGTTTGGCCCCAGTCCCACCCTCAGTGTGAGGCACCTCTAATAATCTACCAGAGAGTTGCTAGTACATTTTCCGGTATATTTTGCATCTTCCAATCTTGGATGGTCTGGGATGCAGTTTTTAGATATTGTTCCGAGCTTATTCTTAAACACATCTACGCTCACATCCTGATATATTCCTCAGATGAGCTGGCAACGCATTGAATAGACGCTGCATTATCGATGCTGGTGCGTAGTGGATTAATGTCTGTGTGCTTTCCTTATTTTTCCTGGTATAGTTTTGGGCACTATTAATCTACCTCTGCTTGCTCTTTCTGATATTTTTAGTTCCATGATATTTTCTGCTATTCCTTCTATCTGTTTCCATGCCTGAATTATCATGTAGCGTTCTCTTCTCCTTTCTAGACTATATAATTTTTAAGAATTGTAGTCTTTCCCAGTAGTCTAGGTCCTTAACTTCTTCTATTCTAGCTGTAAAGGGGGACCTTTTGTACACTCTCTATTTGTGCAAATATCCTTTTGATAGTGTGGGTACCATATCATATTGCAATATTCAAGTGGACTACGAACATATGTTTTATAAAGCATAATCATGTGTTCAGCTTTTCTTGTTTTGAAGTGCCGTAACAACATTCCCATTTTTGCTTTACATTTTGCCAACAGAGTTGCTATTTGATCATTGCATAACATGTTTTCCTATTCATCATCACACCAAGGTCTTTAACTGCTTCCTTATTTGTGATGGTCCTCATTATTAGGTCCCTTATATGCATATAGCTTTCTTTCTCTGTCTCCATAATAATTTATTGATTCAAAATTTATCAGAGTTAAATACATCCTATTTACCTCTGCCCAATCATATACTTTGTTAAGGTCTCTTTGTAGAGCGTTCCTATCTTCATCACAAAGTATTTTCTCTACTTATTCTTGTGTCATCTGCGAAACTACTCACTACCGAATCCTTCACATTATTGTCTATGTCTTCAATCATAATCAATTAACAAACAGTATTGCAGCTAACACCGTACCTTGCGCGGCACACCGGATATTACCATTGACTTCATCCGATTTCTCGTCGTTTGCAATAACTATCTGTTTTCTGTTGTGTAAAATTCTTTTAACCATCTTCCTACTTTATCCACGATATTTGTGTTTTTCTAATTTTCTTCGCTAATATATTTATTGGTCTACTTTATCAAAAGCTTTTGCAAAGTCTAAATAAACCACATCTGTTTTCATTTCCGCTTTTCATATTTTTGAATATGTTCTCACGGTGGACTAACAGTTGGGTTTGTGTACTTTTTCCGGGTACGAAACCATATTGTCCTTTTTTATTAAAACAAATTATTTTTTATTAAATGTTTCATAATATTTTTCTTCATTACCCTTTCATAACATCTTTCATATATGTGATGTTAGCTCACAGGCCTATTAATTACTTGCCTCTAGTCTTGATCCACTTTTGAAAGTAGGGGTAAATATTGCTAATTGTGCTCATCATAAATCTTTGCCTGTATCTACACTTTGTCTTAATAATATTGCAAGTGGCTTGCGATAGAATGAACTACTTTCTTTAACAAAATTAGCAGGAATTCCATCAGGCCCTGCAGCAGCTCCATTTTTATTTCATTAATAGCCTGCACAATATCAGCTTCATTAATATCTATGTCAGCTAAATATTCACTATTTTCATCCCTTACTTCTATATCATTATCTTCATTATCTATTCTAGGGGTGAATTCTCTCTTATATCGTTCTGCCAGTATGTTGCAAATTTCCTTTTTTCATTCGTTAATCTCCCTTCAATTCTCAGAGGGCCTATTTCTATTCTTCTTTTATTCATCTTCTTCGCATATGAGTATAATAGCTTGGGGTTTTGCTTGATATTTAATAGGGTTTTTTCTTCCAAGTCCCGTTTTTCATTTTCTTTTGATTGTATAATCTTTTGTTCTGCATTTTCTATCTTACTTTTTAGTTCTATAACTTTCCATGCATTTTTTTCTTTTGCAAGACCTTTTTTCCACTTTCTGATTTTCTGGAACAAGATCCTTCGTGTCTTGGTATAGCAATGAATGATGTTTTACTTTTCTTCTTCGGTATATATTTTTTTTTTTCCGACTATTTTCCTTAATCCCATTTTATATAATATCTCTGTATTTACCCATTATGTCATCACTTACGAAAATGTTATCCCAATCTTTGTTAATTCTTCATTAATTTCTGACCATTTTATATTTTTACTGTAGAAGTTGTATTTTCCATATCCTTCCCACTTTTTCATTTCGTTGCTTATCTCTATTTTCACTTGCTTTGGAATGAACTGTTAATTCTATGACATTATGGCTGAAATATTCGCATTATAAACTATTATTTCTTTAACATAATTCATCTCGTTCACAAATACTAGGTCTAAAGTATTTTCCTTTCTTGTTGGCAGGTGATTTATTTGTTGAATGTTTATTCTAGTAGCATATCTAATAGCTTTTCAAATTGCCTCTTATCTTCTGCACTACTATTACTCTCTTTTTTATATGTATAAGTACAACCACAATCTCCTATTCGTTCTTTTCCATTCTACCACGAAAGGAAAGTTGAAGTTACCAGATAGGAGAATAGTCCAGTCCTTGTGATTTCTACATATATCATCCAATTTTTCAATTATTAAGTCAAACTCTTTAGTATTAGGAGGTCTATATATTACTATGTTCATCAAGTTTTTTTCAGTTCAAATTCTACCGCCCTATTAGTGCACATTCTGAGTTACTATATTTCTCATATATTTTTCCTTGTTTTTTTGTCTTTCCCATATATTGCGGTTCCCCCTTGATTTCTATTTTTTCTATCTGATCTATAAGTTTGGAACCCTTTATTTGATCATCATTTCCCAGTCATCTTGGGAATACCAGGTTTCACTTATATTCATTATATCTATTTTCTTTTCATTTTTGGGTTAGTTCTTCTAAGTACTCTATTTTTCTTTTTGAGTTACTCGTAACTAAACCTCGCGCATTCCATCACTATGATGGTTTGCGTGTTTTCTCCTTCATTTAATACTGGTAGTAATAAGGATTTTCCCATGTCTCTTTCCTGTTCTGGTATGTTGTTCTTTTTTTCATTTCCAGAAATTCTGACATTAAAAAATCCAACTTTTCCCACCTAATATTTGATCTTCCTTCATCATAATTATTCTATTTTGTGTCTGAATCTGCAATTTTCTCCGTTTCTGCAATATCCTCTTGCATAATAAATACAGTTTATTATCTCTTGAGTAGAATTTCGGAGCTGATGCTTTGAAATTTTTTGCTGACACCTCTGCATATCTCATTGGTGGTTTGCTTTTCTCTTTTACCTGATATTCTTGATTTCTCTCTTTATTTGTTTCTTTCTTATTTTGGATTTTATTACTTGGTTGGTTATTTATTTGATTATGATTCATGGCTACAGGGTGCATATATTTGCATTTTTTGTCGAACTTACATCCTTTTCCTTCTTTTAGGTTTTTTACATATTTTTGATGCAGATCTCTGCAATCATCCCCATATCCATCTAAGTATGCACATTTACCATATATTTCATAGTTTTTGACATATCTTAGGATGTTTGTAGTAACATCTTTCTCCAAATCTGCAATTCCCTCTTTTCAAAAGGTTTGCAGATTTTGTCTTTCTTGTCTATTTTTTCCTCTTTCCCGTCATTGTATAGATCTGGGTAGAGCCTCTTCGGGATTTGCTTTTCTGTTGTCATCTCGTAATTTATTTCTTCGTAGGTATGCTGCTTTATTGCCTCATATGTAGTATCAATGAGTATCTCTGCATCCATACTTTTATCTTGTTCTTTGGTTTTCCTTATTTTTTTCTGTCATTTCATTTTTGTTTACTTCTCTTCCGTTTTCCTCTTCTTCACTTCTTCTTTCTTCTTCCTCTTCTTCTTCATCCTCAACTATTTGTACATTCAATCTTGATTTAATAACATTGTCTATCCATGATAGACATGTTGACAAAAATTCTTGTATCTTTTCTCAAATCTTGTATTACCTCAGCACACTGTGATGGGTCCCCGGAATGTTGCATGCAGCACATTTTCTGATTAGGTTTTTGTGGATTGACTATGCTATACAAACCTTACACAGTTTGCATGCTTTTGGCATTCTTTTTCCTAATGCATCAATTAGGATATTCACAAGATTCACCTTATTCATTTTCTTTGTCGGAATATGTTGGTTTATGTATATTTTCTTTATGAGTCTCTTGACCACTTGGATTTTATTTGGAACTTCTTCAATTATTTTCAAGATGTTTTCATTAGATTTGTTCCAGTTTGAAGGATTATATCCTTCTAATATATCTATGAATGCTTTTGTATCTTTTTGGTTAGGACTGTTGCTGATTTCATAGATGAGAAATGCCAGTTCCCTTCCTGCTACCTCATCGTATTGCGAATCTGCTAGACACGCCAAATTACGCCACCTCTTCCCGCAGTTGGAACTTACTGCCATCTTGTTCTGATTTATAGTATTACACTTGATAAACTAACTTAGAAGACGCTTTATCCTACTATTTTCACACTAATCTTATCACCGATAGTTCACGAACACTTCTAGATATTTCTCAAATTCTAGTCGTATGTTAAACTTGTGATATCTGTTGATTAATCTGACTTCACGCGGTACGACTCACCAAGCAAGATGGCTACTTACGGGAGAGAGAGAGAGAGAGACGAGAGAGAGAGATAGAGAGAGAGAGAGAGAGCGAGCTTTAGTTGTGTATTTGGTCATATTGTTTTTTGTTGTCAAAGTTTGTTGGGACAGTGTTGGTTTTAGGCGTTAGTGCAGTCATTAAAGAGAGAGAGAGAGAGAGAGAGAGAGAGAGAGAGATGAAGCTTCGGTGTATATTTCGTCATATTTTTTTGGTCAAAGTTTATTGGGACAGTGTTAGACTTAGGTATTAGAGCATTCATTAAAAAAGAGAGAGAGAGAGAGAGAGAGAGAGAGAGAGAGAGAGAGAGACTTTGGTTTTATATGTGGTTGTTATATTGTTTTCTGTCGACAAAGTTTTTTGGGGCTGCGTTTAATTTAAGCATTAGAACATTCATTAAAAGAGAGAGAGAGAGAGAGAGAGAGAGAGAGAGAGAGAGAAAGAGAAAGAGAGAGAGAGAGAGAGACCATTCTCGAGATGAAGACAAAATACTAGATGTTAAAAGGTAAATGCGGAGGAGGAAGGAAAATTCCATAGGCAGAAAATACCGGTAACAGCCAATTTGAGTTCGTATAGAACGAAATTTTGAATCGGGGAAAAACTCCCCGTTTCTTAATATTGCAGCAGTGAGAAATGTTTTCTTATCTTTTCTAAAAAAAAAAAAAAACATAAAGCAATTATAATTGCTTTGTGATTTTCTAAACTGGAGCCAGAGGTAAAATTAGAGGAACAGAGTGGAAGGGATGAGTTAGAAGAAGAAGAAGAAGAAGAGAAGAAGAGAGATTGATAGTGAAGAAATAAATACTTGTAGATTGGGGGTCTGGAAGAGATGGAGTAAGAGTCGATGATGTAGGAAACTGGGGAGAAGATTGGGGGTGGGGGGTTAGGGGGGTGATTAGGGATGGGGGTGTGGATAGGGAGGGGAGAGGAGAGATGCTGTCGACCCCATAAAGGTTTAGGTTACCCACAAGGCTCGTTTTACCACCCAGGATAAACTGCCAATCAGTGTCTTCCGAGCCCCGTCGTTAGTCGTAATTAGCCAATCAACTGACACAGCCAAACGAGGCAGTTCCGTCGTGCCTTACCTTTTGGTTGGACACCTTTTCCTCTTCTTAGTAATAAGGTAGATTGTTTTATCTTTTCTCCTTCCGCGCCCTCTCTCTCTCTCTCTCTCTCTCTCTCTCTCTCTCTCTCTCTCTCTCTCTCCTATTTAGAAAGTGTCCTCTCTCTCTCTCTCTCTCTCTCTCTCTCTCTTGTGGAGGTGCTCTCGCTCTCTCTCTCTCATCTCTCTCTCTCTCTCTTGTGGAAGTGCTCTCTCTCTCTCTCTCTCTCTCTCTCTCTCTCTCTCTTGTGTAGGTGCGCGCGCTCTCTTTTTGTGGAGGTGCTCTCTCTCTCTCTCTTTGAGGAAGTGCTCTTTCTCTCTCTCTCTTTTGTGGAGGTGCTCTCTCTCTCTTATTAGAAGGTGCTCTCTCTCTCTCTCTATTTGGTGGAGGTGCATGCTCTCTCTATCACCCTTTTTTTTTGGAGGTGCTCTCTCTCTCTCTCTCTCTCTCTCTCTCTCTCTCTCTCTCTCTCTCTCTCTGTGTATGTGTGTGTGTGTGTGTGTGTGTGTGGAGAGGGTAGGGCACTGGTATCGTGAATTTCCAAGGAACTAACATTCTGCAATCATGAAATATCTCGCTTGGAGACCTCTTACAAAAATCGTGACTTAATACTTATAGAAAAATTGCTTCAACGTTTCTTCTTGAATGTTTTACCATCGAATTTTGATACAGAAACAGTTTCTTTTATATTTTCACCGTAATAAAGATTAATAACTAAGGTGTGCGTTCTAAGTGTTGAAATCAATATATTCTCTCGCTTCTTGATATCTTAAGATATTGCAGTGTCTTCTATAGCACACATTTAATGTTGCTGTTTTAATTGTTAAGATATATAAATACATACATATGTATGTATATATATAGATATATACATATATATAATATAATATATATATTTATATTATATATATATTATATAATATTATTATACTATATACACACATATACATATATAAGGGGAAATAGAGGAGATTATGCTTAGTTTCCTTGTAATGATTCCAATGAACGCACGAGATCTCCCAGCCAGGATCCACTTGCCCACTCAGGCCTATATAATGATGTTGCACATCCATATTTATCTAAGCTGAAACGAGCGAGCTACCATCGCTTTTCAAGATTACGTTTCATCTGTCTCAAGATGAGTCAGCTAATGAAGTCATCAATGTTAATAAGAAGGACTTTTTTTTTTTTATCTGTCTAATAGGTGTTTTTTTTTTCTAAATTGTAATGGCCCGGAGAAATATAATAGGGTAAAAAGTGGGGTTTGAACCTGAAGTAAGTTGTAGACGTAAATGACAGTATACTTACAATTTATGACTTTGTACCTCGGCACTTTGAGTTGTCTACACAGTTTTAAATAATGCATTTCTATATGCAGCATTAACAACAGCATTTCGACCTATAAATTCACTCCGTAGTAGGAGGAGCGCGGTCATTGCACCTCGTGTGGTGCAATGTAGGCATTACTTAACGTTCTTTATAGCGTCCCTTCGGTCCCTAGCTGCAACTCCTTTCATTGCTTTTAGTGTAGCTCCGTTAGCCTTATCAAGAACACAATGGATAGCATACATTAGCAAAAACAAATACAATGTTTGAATCACCCAAATTATATAAATATATATATATAATATATATATATATATATATATATAATTATATATACATTATATATATAGATATATTATATATATATTATATATATATATATATAATATTTGTGTTGGAAAGAAGTAAAATATATGTAAAATGAGAGGTGATCATGCGCATGTCTGTACAACAGATGATTCATGAATTGTGTTTTGAAACTCAAATGTTTTGTATCACCTCAATTTTCTTCTTTGCAGATGGCTAGGAAGCCTCTCCGAGACCCTTCAGTGGCCGAGGTATGTTAATGATTTTACCTGTGTCAATAGCAGAGGTTTTAGATTATGGCGTCCATACACGCATGTAAACCCTTTTTCCATTATTACATTTTTTTTTTTTTTAGTTTTTACTCTGAATTGCCTTGCCAATTTTGTTTTAATACTTTCCATATATTCATGAACTCATTTTTGTTTTTGTCTGTATCTAGTATGTTGATTTTCCGTTCATAATTGTACTATTATTTTCTATTCTACTATTCTGTACTTCTCTATTTTATCATTCTTTTATATTTATTTACACAGTTGGGTTGCTCTTCTGCTGAAGCATCGTTAGGAAAAACGGACATATTTTCCCTGATCCATGTGAATAGAAACTGCTTTTGAATAGTAATGGCGATAATGTAAAATAAAGAAAGGCGATAAGAATTTGCGAAGAGAATAAGATATTTTCTTAATTTTACCAGTACATTTAAACACTTCGACATTTTAAGGGGATTTTGGCTCTGCATATAACCGAACGTCATTTTTCCTTTTACGTTAAATGCAAATGAATGTTTATAGTTTAGAGTTCTCTAAAAAATAAAAAGAATTTATTTTCAAATCTCCGGTGGATATTTGTAAATAAATGAATGTTTAATATCCAAAGTTCTCCAGAGAACCTGATTTATTTTAAAATTTCATTTGGACGTGAATAATTAAACGAACGCTTTTAGTTTGATAATTCTCCTAAAGAACGAGAACTTGAATTTATTTTCGAATTTCCTATGGACCGAGTTGATAAGATCACTGTACCGTTTCCTGAATTTCAAAGCAAGCTTGGCTCTGGATTCCGAAACCACTTCACTCTTATACTCTTTTGAAACGTCTCGACTTATTATGGCCTTGGTCCCGTCGCGCTGTTTCAGACCTGTGACGTGAAGCATCGTCAAGCATCTACTGTTGTTTGTTGTTTCGTTGATGAAACAAGAGGAGGGAAAGCTTTGTTGTTTCGTTGTTTCATTGATGAAACAAGAGGAGGGAAAGCTGCTTCGTCCATTCTCTGGTGAGGTATTTGGAAGCGAAACTTGGCAGAAGTCAGAGGCTCTGAAAATGGAGGTGGCCTTTTAATTAATAGGCTCTTGTCACTCTGCGACTGCAAAGGTTCCTTTGGAGTTGTACTTTGCAGTGGTAGTACGTCACATATACAGGCATTACACACACACACACACACGCACACACACACGAAGAACAGCAAGCAACAATCACAACACGAGGTTCGCCCGATCGACGACGAATTTATTAATCCATTTCCGCGGAGTCAAGCAAAAAAAAAAAAAAAAAAAAAAAAAAACCCTTCTCGCCGTAGGTAGAAGGACGAAGACGTTCTTCAAAAGTCCGTCATCGGAGTTTATAACAGGGATCGTGCTGCATGAAACTACCACTGACCATAAATCGGACTCTCTCTCTCTCTCTCTCTCTCTCTCTCTCTCTCTCTCTCTCTCTCTCTCTCTCTCTCTCTGCCGGCGAGCCCAGGAATGAAGTCATCCGTCATAAAGTCAGCCGTTTACTTTGATGAATGAAACCATTCATTATCCTGATAATCGGTCATTTGCTGTCGTATATCTAATCAATTTCAAGATTTAAGGTCGCTTTCTGTGACGGTTTTTATTTTTAGGGGAAAACTAGCTTTGGAGAAACTAAGGAGAAAACCAAAAGTCAGCATCTCTCTCTCTCTCTCTCTCTCTCTCTCTCTCTCTTTTTTTTTTTTTTTTTTTTTTTTTTTACCCAGATTGGTTTAGGAACATGAGCTGGCGTCGCATAGTAGTAGTGGTCACCGGCTTTTGTAATGAGAAGTTCTGCAAAAGTATTCACTCGAAAAAAATCTTGATAGTTTTTCAGCAATTTGTTTATGTATTCATGAACAGAAGGAGTTCAGTAAAGCCCGTATACAAGTATAGCAACATGTATTAGGGGAGCAAGCAAGGATTTATGATAAATGAATGAAGTACAGTTGAATGATGATCATTTGAAGAGTTTTTGCTGTAAATTTATTGATAATAGTTTGAAGACTTGTTACTGTAAATTTATTGATGATAATTTGAAGACTTGTTGCTGTAAATTTATTAATAATAATTTGAAGACTTATTACTGTAAATTTATTGATGATAATTTGAAGACTTGTTACTGTAAATTTATTGATGATAATTTGAAGACTTGTTCCTGTAAATTTATTGATAATAATTTGAAGACTTGTTACTGTAAATTTATTGATAATAATTTGAAGACTTGTTGCAGTAAATTTATTAATATTAATTTGAAGATTTGTTACTGTAAATTTATTGATGATAATTTGATGACTTGTTACTGTAAATTTATTGATAATAATTTGAAGACTTGTTACTGTAAATTTATTGATGATAATTTGAAGACTTGTTCCTGTAAATTTATTGATGATAATTTGAAGATGTGTTGCTGTAAATTTATTGATAATAGTTTGAAGACTTGTTGCTGTAAATTTGTTGGAGATAATTAACTGGGCCTATTGGTTACGTATCTCGACTCCCTATTGCAAAATTACAGGAAATGAAATACTATTACTATGATTACTGAACAATTATTAATATCCGGCGAACTTCGCTGAATAGAATCCCCACATTTGGGAAAGAAAGAAAGAACGAAATAAGGAAGAAATTCTTATGAATATACTCAAAGTCAGTAGTTAGAGAAAGAGATTAAATAAAAAAAAAAGGTGAGATTTTGAAGAATATAATACACAAAGAGGAGAACTTGATTATTTGGGTATAATGGAATTAGGAATAAGAAAGAATTGCAAAGTACCGGGAAGCTGAATCTCCCGGACTTCTAGAAGGCTCTTACTACAAAAAACACCCCCCCCCCCTTCCCCCCCCTCCCCCCCCTTTCCTTACAGTCTTTAAAAGAAAAAAAAAAAATAGTGCGGTGAATCACGGGAAAATTTGCATGAGTACAGTAAAGTCCTTGAAAAGTCTGGAACATCTTTAGTTGTTTAATATTTCTCCAAAAATAAGCAGAAGGTAACAGTACAACAAATATTGAAAACTGATGTACTTTTGGCTTATAATGAATAAATTTCTATATGGAGAAGGATCTCACACAACGCTGTTGATCTTGGAAATTACTTTGATCAAATTGAATGGTCTAAAATTACATGAAAGGGAAAAGTGAGTACACTTTTGTAATATGTAAAAAATAAAAAGAAGGAAGATTTTGAAAAGTGAGTGAACTGAATTCCACATAGGAGACAGAGCCCATTGGAATTAATCTTGAGAGGGAAAACATATATTTTTATTTTACTGTATTTCTAAATAGAAAAAATTGTGTAGGCATGAAAGGCATTCATAGAGTATTTATGAGAGAGAGAGAGAGAGAGAGAGAGAGAGAGAGAAACTAAAAATAATTAATCGGAAAATATATCCTTTCAATTCGAATACCTCAGTTCAAGATCGTCCAGTTGCAAACCAAACCCTAGTTACTCTTCAAGTCTCTCTCTCTCTCTCTCTCTCTCTCTCTCTCTCTCTCTCTCTCTCTCTCTCTCTCCGTTTAACCGGTCATTATCTCGTATCGTAGGAAGGCCTGCAGTGGCGCATTACTTTTATCTTGAGGCACTAATGGACAGAGATGACCCTTAAGTAACCAATTTTATAATTGGTCTTTAATTGTGGGCGTGATCCGCAAAGGACGGTTGACGTGGCGGACCAACCCCGAAGCTCTGGAGGTTCGAACAGATGGTCAGCGTTTTTGATTGGTAGCTGGTCCCCCGTCCTAATTACTCTTGCTGTCCTAATTAGCGTCTTATTTGATCCTTAATTTTTTTAATTTTTTTTCCGTATGTTGTTAAGGTATACGTTGGTGTTGTTGTTGTTGTTGGCAATGTTGTTTCCAACCCCCCCCCCCCCCTCTCTCTCTCTCTCTCTCTCTCTCTCTCTCTCTCTCTCTCTGTCTGTCTCCCTCTCTCTCTCATATATATATATATATATATATAATATATATATATATATATATATATTATATATATATATATATATATATATATATATATATATTCACATACACATAACATATACATATAAATTCATATTGTAGAGATGCATTAGAAATCGCTTATAACGTCTCTCTCTCTCTCTCTCTCTCTCTCTCTCTCTCTCTCTCTCTCTCGTCTCTCTCTCTCTCTCTCTCTCTCTCTGAATTCTGCACTAGTTATTTATTCTCAAATAGTTTGATATCCTTAATTTAGCGGTTAATCGTAGAAGCAACAATTGGAATAGGTAGAAAGGGATTAGCAGATATAAAATTAAATGTATTTGGTGCTCAAGATAGATTTCTAACGTATAATATACTCTGTTGCTTCTTTCCGTTCATTTTGATATACTTACTAAGACATACATACATATTTAATATATAAATATATATATATATATATATATATATATATATATATATATATATATATATTATATATATATATATGTATATATATATATATGCATGTATTATGTATGTATGTATGTATGTCTTTTTATGTATATTAAACTCAACGAAAAGAAGCAACGGAATATATTATACATGAGAAATCTATCTTTAGTACCAAATACACTTCATTATATCAAAGAGAGAAACATTAGTATTCAACAAATCGAAAAAAAAAAATAATATACAACCCAATTTGATGATAGACTAGAAGACATTTATTGCATCAAAACATCTGTAACTGCCTTTAATAAAGTTAATGCATTCGGATTCTCCCATTTCACCGGAGATTATGAATGCGGAGCCTTCGCGATTTACGGCATGACGTCAGCAATTCCGAAATTTATTTCGCGGTGCCTGAAAGGGTTTCCGGTTACAGTTGGACCGGTAAATGTTTAGTTAGATAGATAATTTTCTTTACACTTTTTGACTTCCTTCGTTGCATGTGGATATTTCGTTTCGTTTAGCTGGCGAGGTCATGACCAATAAGGTGTTATTTATAGGAGTGTAATAATAATAATAATAATAATAATAATAATAATAATAATAATAATAATAATAATAATAATAATAATAATAGGTGGGTAAGTCGTTAAGCAGGGATTCTAATTGGTCGTTAGTTGGTGACGAAATCTGTCGCCAAACAACGACCGATATAATAATAATGATAATGTTATAAGAGGTCCATTATACTAATAAAAATGTTGCGAGTTCGTGTATAACTTAAAAAACCCTTTATAAAGCTTTTGAACCCTCCTAGGGAAGTGTTCGAAAGCTTTGTAAAGGGTTTTTTAAATTACACACGAACTTGCAACATTTTTTTTATTATAATGGACCTCTTAGAACATTACTCTCGTGATAGAGAGTTCTTCCCAAATAATAATAATAATTAATAATAATAAACTTCATTGGGTAGAATGGCTGTCTAGATGCTTTTGAGATTTTTTTATTGTATTCAGTGAATTTTGTTTGCGAAAAAGTCTTCTACCTCAGTCATATTGAAAAATAATAATGAATGAAAAAAATATTAACACTGATGGCGAAAAAATCCACAGTGCTGTAGATGTAAATATATGTATATATATATATATATATATATATATATATATATATATATATATATATATATATATATATATATTATATATTTCGGAATACATATTTACATACAAAACTGTGGATTTCTTTACCATTTAATAATTCATGTCATTATGAGATCTTTAATAATAATAATAATAATAATAATAATAATAATAATAATAATAATAATAATAATAATAATGTCAAAGTAAACTCCCGATTTATTAATTCAGGGAGAGCCAGGGTCCCCGAAATCGGAGGGCAAGACCCGAATTCGCCCAGATGCGAAATTGCTCTGTCTAGGGCAGAGAAGGTTGCCTCGTGAAGGAAAGAGGACTGGCAATTGTAAGCTGTCACTGAAGAGAGAGAGAGAGAGAGAGAGAGAGAGAGAAGGAGAGTGAGAGGGGGGGGAGGTGGGGTGGTGGGGAAGGGGATGTTTCCGGGGTTCGGAATGGATGAGGAGAGAAAGTTCTGAAGGCCTAGAACCTCGGGAGAAGAGGAGAGCGAGAGAGAGAGAGAGAGAATGCCTTCCGAGCTTGGAATGGATAGGATAAAATCTCTTAGCAGTATAGAACCTCGGTAGAAGAAGAAGAAGAAGAACAAGAACAAGAACAAGAACAAGAAGAACAAGAAGAGAGAGAGAGAGAGACTGACTTTGAGCCCAATCATAGTATTAATGTTAATTTTTCTGAGTCTGCTCTTTTGCAGTTTCATTATATCCAGACTTGGTTTATATATATATATATATATATATATATATATATATATATATATATATATATATATATATAATATATATTACATAGTTTATTTATTTTGTCTGTATTCAGATAGAAGAAACTCTTCCTCTGAATCTGGCTTAGCAGCTTCTACCTGCAAACAGATGCACTAATAATAATAATAATAATAATAATATAATAATAATAATATAATAATAATAATCATAATTCATTTGAAAGATCGAAGTGCAAATGACTCCGGATTCTCGTTAACGAATTTGATTTTAAGAGATAATTAATTGGGAGCTTCATCTTCATTAGACGTCGAATTAATCTTAGGGGGAGGGAAATTTACGTTCTCTAATCAGCAGACCCATCATCATTATGCCTAATTATCTAGGCCTAATTTGTTTCCGTAAGGAAGCATTTTGTGGTAATTGATAAACCAACATGTCGGGGGGAACGTGAATATAAGCAGACGTGCGACTGATGGGATGTTATCGTGTAATTAGCGTTTTTTTTTTTTTTTTTTTTTTTTAGGCAGTTGGATTTGACATCGTAATTTGTTGGCATTTGGTGCAGCGATGGTGAAGGTTAGAAGTCTTCGGTTCATTTTGTAATTGTTGGATCATTTCGATTTGTAATGGTGTATGCAATGGTGTATAGTTCAGAGCTCCAAGTCGCAATTATTTTTTTGTTCTTTTTGCTCCAAAGTCTTCTAAAATATCCTACTTTACCCATAAAAAAGCGTATACCTGCATATGTAGACTCCAAAGCGGTCGAAAACCCCATTATCTAACAAGGGTGGTGATATGCGTGTTTGAAAATGCCAATTTACAAACGCGTTTTCTCACGATTTTTTTTCTAATCAGCCCCTGGAGACCCTTAATATTGTGAACGCCTCTATTGACACCAGAAAAAATGATTGGTTTGTGGCTGTTAAAACTGTCGTCGCAACATCTAGTTGCGTTAAGAGAAAAATTTAAATTTCCCATCTCCATGTTCGAAATAAGTGAAATCTTTTAAAATTATGTATTAGATTTTACAGACACTATGACTGACGTGAGTCGATAATTTATCATTTAAATTAATAAATATTTAGTCCTTGTCATATGTCAAGGCATGGATCTATAGATGAAATTTACTAAGGCGGTAATGTGTCAATGCAAAGATCTGTAGATAACATTTTACACTCAGGATATCCATGTGTCAAGAATAGGATCTATAAAAGAGCTGTATAGGTCATATATGTATTGCAAAGACTTCTTGAGTTTATGCTAAGTTTAAATTTCCTAGGATGACTTAGCATCATATATTACAAAGGCTTCTTGAGTTCCGTAAATTGAAAATTACTAAATAGAATGACTCAGGAAATTTTTTTTTCTGATTTTTAATACCAAGTTGAGAACTGTACGATGAAGGAAAGCCGAGTTTGAAATATATATAGTTGTTTCGTCATTTTATCTTCAAGAAATAATTGAATAAAAGCCTTTTCTTCTCGTGCTTATTAGCAGGTAATTTGCGTTTGATGAAAGTTTTCACGCCGTTAAAAGTTTATTTATAAATGTGTTTCTGTAGTATTTTTTATTTATTAAACATATTGAAACAATACTCGCCTGGAAGTATTTTTTATGCTTCATTTACTTAAAAATTAGTTTTTGACGCTGAAACTTTGATAAACAAAGAATTACTTCACTGAAAATTATTACTATTATTTTTAATTATTAGTATTGTTCCTGATCTTGTCATAACTGCCGCTGATTAAAATGATCTTATCAGCAGCAATTTCAAACAATAAAAGTTTAAAAGAGAGAATTTTATCCAAGATTCAATGAATGGTTTGAAAAAATGATGCGAGATTCATCATATCTTTGGTATTGCCGGAGTTTCTTCATGTTTTCAGAAGCCAGTAGTTTAACACAAATCTATTAATCACTTTCACTTGTACTTGAAGCCTCTCTGGTTCGTATATTGCGCGTGCACGAATGTGATATATATATATATATATATAGATATATATTATATATATATATATATATATATAGTATGTGTGTGTGTGTGTATATAATCTATATATGTGTGTGTGTGTGTGTGTATATATATATATATATGTGTGTGTGTGTGTGTATATATATATATATTATATATATATATATATATATATATATATATAATATGATATATATATATATGTGTGTGTGTGTGGTGTGTGTGTGTGTGTGTATATTACATATATATATATATATATATATATTTATATAATATATTATATAATCTATATATATATTATATACTAGAACATATATATATATATATGTATATATATATATATATATAAAAATAAATATCATACTATATATATATATATATATATATATATACTTAACATCACAGTACGTAGATGATGCACGTGACTTATTACATAAAGCGAATACCACAGGAAAATGATAGGCAGAGGTCAGTACCAAGCTCTTTCCTCCTTCATTCAGGCATCGTCAGGGCAATATATATATGATATATATATATATATATATATATATATATATATATATATATATATATATATATATATATATATATATATATATATATATATATATATTATATATATATATATCTATAAATTAACTCGTGACACACGAGATGACAAAAGACGAAGACCTACCCTTGTCACCTTTTGCCAAGTCTTACACCTGTCCACAAATTTATGTGGTTGTTAAAGTTAACGACTTGTTAAAAGCTCAGGTTGGAGTAGTAAAAGAAGGGACTTCATATGTTGACCCGGCAAGGTTTATGGCACTTAAGTGATTAATGGGAGTATGGCATGCCAAGGTTAAGAATTTTTTCCCCTCTTTTAATTTTTATTCTTTAAAGGCCCCGTGTGTGTGTGTGTGTGTGTGTGTGTGTGTGTGTGTGTGTGTGTGTGTGTGTGTGTGTGTGTGTGTGTGTGTATCCCAGATTTTCATTTCCTAATGTAGAAAGGTAGCGCGTGTGTGGAATTTTTTCGTGCATTGTGTAAAAAGTTTAACTTCAATATATCTTAATTGTGTGAGATGTCGCTGCTATGTTATGAGTTTGTCAATATTGCTGTTTTTATAAGTAATGACGGAGGTCATATTTGTTATTGTTGATATTGTGAATGATTACGTGTTATAATGACTTGATCGCTATGGAATAATACTTTTTTAATCAGGGGTGTCATGGCCTTTTCCGACCATGGTTGTAATAATAATAATAATAATAATAATAATAATAATAATAATAATAATATAATAATAATATAATAATAATATAATAATAATATATTATATTATTATTATTATTATTATTATTAGTATTATTATTATTATTATTTAGAGTGACTTTTTCGATTAATACCTTTTCGAGATTACAAATCCTCTGATTGCTCTGTTCGGTGAAATTATTTCTTTCTAACAGGCTCCAGAATTCTCTCCGGCCTTGTTTCCTTTCCTTCCTCTTCACCTTATAGATGAGGTTGATAGGTTGCCTGACCCAGTGGCCTCTGGACAATTGAAAAAAAAAAATCATTTTTCTTTGCTCGCTACCTGACATTTACGATACAATGAACATCTTGAAATTTAGTGCTTCCATCCCGATGGTATACCAAGCAAGGGGAATATTCCTTGCTTAGTGTTTCGTGGTTTTCTGAACGATTCAGGGTATGCCTCGAGATGTTAAATTGCCCTTCCCGTCGCCTTCCAATTAATGGCAAAACACACACACACACACACACACACAATTGAGCTCGTTGATATGGTATGGAAATTAATAATTTGTTAGCTGAAGTTTCGACCGTTTCCAGATTGTCTGTGTCTCACACAGTCGATTAGCAAAGGTCATCAGTACAATCTCTCTCTCTCTCTCTCTCTCTCTCTCTCTCTCTCTCTCTCTCTCTCTCTCAATCAGTAAAGGTCATCAGCATACCACCCCATTCCTCCGCCTACCCTTCCTCTCTCTCTCTCTCTCTCTCTCTCTCTCTCTCTCTCTCTGGTATTCTTCCCATTTCTTGTATTTTCGTCAGAATTTCTGTTGTTTTCATCTCTCTCTTATTCCTGTTATTCGTACTGTGTCTCGTGTTTTCCTTTCGTGTCACCTCTCTTTTCTTTCGGAAATGTTAATTTTTGTTTCATTTTTTAAGTTTCATTCTCTCTCTCTCTCTCTCTCTCTCTCTCTCTCTCTCTCTCTCTCTCTCTCTCTCAATCGAGTCTCACTCATTGCAATTTCCTGCATTGTTGTTCGACATGTTGCAATACGTTGCAAGCGTCGGGGGATCAGGGAACATTGACACTTGCAATTTTCTTCTTCAGCTCTTCCCTGGTAAAATCCATCACTGCAATGGCGAACCGACGTCTCAGTATATATTACTTTTTTTTTTTTGTTCTTAATCTTGATCGAAAATTTCACGAGATTTTGTCTATAAGGTATTGTAGATCTTGTGTGTGCGTGTGTGTGTGTGTGTATACATACATACTTATATACATATATATATATGTGTGTGTGTGTGTGTGTATGTATATATATGTATATATATTATATATATGATATATATATATATAATATATATATTACATAATAGCTACGCAACTTCATTTTGTAATATATTCATATTACTCTGGATAGTTTAGATCCCAGGTTCTTTAATTTAAAGAGAGAGAGAGAGAGAGAGAGAGAGAGAGAGAGAGAGAGAGAGAGAGAGA
Organism: Macrobrachium nipponense; assembly: GCF_015104395.2. Lineage (NCBI taxonomy): Eukaryota > Metazoa > Arthropoda > Malacostraca > Decapoda > Palaemonidae > Macrobrachium > Macrobrachium nipponense. The sequence goes on from NC_061087.1 coordinate 20,061,304, forward strand.
GAGAGAAATGTCCTTCATCGTGTGTCCATCTCCCGTCGTGTTCATTGGTGTATCCATTTTATGGAGAGAGAGAGAGAGAGAGAGAGAGAGAGAGAGAGAGAGAATACGCGCGTCAAGCACCATGGTGCTTATTTTCTATTCTGTGCGAAGAAGGTATCGAGAATTTGAAATAACTTCCTACAAGCCTTAGTCACCCTTAATGGGTTGCATTGAAAACAGATTTAATTAAGAAATAAAGTCATACTTGCGTACCCATGCTTTATTTTTTGGCCTTATGCATCTTCCTCCATATTAAACACCATTCACTAACTATATCTTAGTTTAACCAGACCATTGAGCTGATTTACAGATCTCCTAGGGGTGGCTCGAAGGATTATATTTTTATTTCCTTGGCTAGGACCCAATTGGTTACTTAGCAATGGGACCTACAGCTTATTGTGGGATCCGAACCACATTATATCGAGAAAGCAATTTCTAATCACCCGAAATTACATTCCCCTGATCCCGCGCTGGGCGGCAGCTGGGAGCGAACTCCGGCCACCAGATTGGTAGGCCAGGAGAATGGGAATATACACATATACCTACCTTTAGGAATCCCAATAAGCTCAGAAGAATGGGAATAGACACACATACCCACTTTTAGGAATCCCCATAAGCTCAGAAGAATGGGAATATACACATATACCCACCTTTATGAATCCCCATAAGCTCAGAAGAATGGGAATATAACTTACTCACCTTAAGGAATATAAGCTCAGATGACTGGGAGTAGACACATACTCACCTTTAGGAATTCCTATATGCTCAGGAGAATGGGAATATACACATATACCCACATTTAGGAATCCTTATAAGCGCTCCTTTCGCCGAAAATTAGCCAAGAAAAGCGTAGTACCAGCTATACTTTGACCTTCCTGATCAAATTTCCCCCAACCGATAACCTCCCTCACCCCCATCACCAGTTTCTTCCCCTCCAGTCGAAACTAAGTCTAACACACCCCCCCCCCCCCCACCCTCCCCATCCACACATCAGATACACACGTTATTTCAAGCTCAGGTAATAATAATCCGGCCAAGATTGCAATTTTCGAAGAGCGCAGTCATCAATTATTTTCCTGACAGAACAGTTAACAAAACACACATTGGGCGCTCGCAGGCGCGCTCCGTTGTGCATGCATACGTTCTTCCGTGTATGCGATGATGCATCAACACACGATTCGTTCTGCTTTTTACTTTTTGTTTTTTGTTTTTTTATTATAGGTGATGTCGATTTCTTTTTTTTATTTTTAGCTATTATAACTGATGTCGATTTGTTCTGTTATTACTATTACTTTTATTCAGTATAGAAATAGCAACAGCAGCAATATTAACAATAATGGTAATAGTAATGATATTAATCATTGTAGTTTATTGTTATTATTGCTTTTTGTGTGTTTGTTATAAATTTGTTCCATATTCGTTTTTCAACATAATTCTTTATTTAACATTGTTTCAATTACCATTCTTGTGAATGGACTTTAACCCCGCCCCCCCACTCCCACCCCCCTTTGTTATAATTTCCCCCTTGTATATGAGGCTATTTCTTCCACTTACACTACATTTTGTTTAATCTTTATGTCATTTCATTTGTTTTAATGATTATTTCTAGGTAATTAATTTTCTGTAGTGTAATACTGCTGACTTACATTTATTATTGTTTTTATCTTCTTGTACCGTTTTCAAATTCAGCCATTTTGTTTTTACATAATTGGCATTGTCGTATATTTTACGGTGCTCCCCCTCTCTCTCTCTCTCTCTCTCTCTCTCTCTCTCCTCTCTCTCTCTCTCTCAGAGTTGTGTTTTAATAATTAATTTCCGTATCTCACTTCTCTCTTGCTGAATCTCACGCTACTACATATTTTTATTTTTATTATTATTATTATTATTTTTGTCTTGTTTTTACTGTCTCGTGTTTTCCTTGCATGTCGCCTCTCTTTTCTTTCGTAAATTTTATTCTCTCTCATCAGAATTACCGTTATTGCTTTTTCTCTCTTGTTTAGTTTTTATTTTCTCCCTTTCCTGTTATTTATTTAGTTTATGTTGTGTTCTCTTCTCGTTATTCCTGTAGTTAAGATTTTATTTGTTGTATTTTTTTTTTATTTCCATTATTTTCATCAGGATTTTGTTGTTGCCTTTCAATATTTTACTCCTGTAGTATTTTCATTTTCTTTCTCCCTTATTCTTTTTTAGTTTTTTTTCTTTTTCCCTTTCCTGTTATCCCTTTAGCTTATGTTGTGGTCTCTTCTTCTTGTCATTCTTTTAGTGTTTTAATTATTGTTTTTTTTTTGGATTTTAGTTTTTTATTTATTTATTTATTTATTTATTTTGCATTTTTAGACTAGTGTTTAATTTTTTTTCTTGCACTTTCGGGTATTAGGGTTTTAATTTTTTGCTTTTTTTTAGTGTTTTAAGTTTTAATTTTTTCCCCTTTTTTTATTTTTTTTTTTTTTGCAATTTTGGATTTTGGTGTTTTAACTGTTTTTGCATTTTTTTGGATTTTAGTGTTTTATTCATTTATTTTTTATTTTCGGATTTAAATGTTAAATTGTTATTTGCATTTTTGTATTTTAGTGTTTTAAATTATTTGCATTTTCGGATTTTAGTGCTTTATTTTATTTATTTATTCGTTTATTTATTTATTGCATTTTTAAATAGTGTTTTGATTTATTTTTTTTTTTTTTTTGTGTGTTCCGTCTCTTGGTCTGTCTGTTATTCCTGGCCTGCCTTCTTCGAATTCCTCTATTTCTTCTTCGCCGTGTTCTTGTCCAGCTCTGCACAAATTGCAGGTGTCTTCCGACTTCCTTATCTTAAGACTAAGGCAAATACTCCTTATCTAACTCATCGGACCAACGGATATGGTAATTAGGGAAGATACCTTCGGCGTTCTCTAGGAGGAGGAGGAAGGAAGAGATGGAGGAGGAGGAGGAGGAGGAGGAGAGGAGGAGGAGGAGGAGGAAGTGTACGAGATGGCCGAAGATTTATATCAATTTTAATTGTAGATTCTGCCGTAATTATAGTAATTATCAATAGTCTTCGGACATCGGCGGTGAAAGAAGGATTTATCCCGCTTTTCGTAGAGGATGGATGCTGGGTGGTGGGGTGGGGTGGGGGGTTGGGGGGTGGGGGGACTGTATACTTTATCATTTTCTGATGTTTTCATTTGGGTGATGTTTCATTTACGTGGATGTTTCGTTTTGGCGTATTTTATTCATGTATGAATTTTTATAGTTTCGTTTTGGTGGCGTTTACGGTGTTAATGACCTATAAATATTTTGACGCCAGATAAAGTAACCACAAATTAGTAATTTTGGCTGTTTTTTTTTTATTGATTATATGTTTATTTATTTAGTTTCATTGTCTTGGTGTTGAGTTTCGGTGATGCCTCGTATTCATAGATTTCATTTTTTTCCCCCATTTTGTTTGGTAGTGTTTCTCTCAAGTTATGTTTAATGTGTTCCATGATGTTGTGTTGTTTCACTTATGCCGTGTATCATTCCAGCGATGTTTCAATTTTTTATTTATTTATCTTTTTTTTTACCCCATGATTTTAAACGAAGATGTTTTCATTCTGATTACGTCCCACTGTGACGATGCATCCCTTTTTTGGGTATGAATAATCCGTCTTGAAACTGAATTCATAATGAGGAGAAATTCATACGTGGGTCATCGCCTGTGGGGGTTCGGGGGTATTGAGAATTCATACGTGGGGCATCCCCGGTGGGGGTGGTTTTGAGGGGGAACTAAGCCAAGGGAGTTTATTGGGGTGCTTTTTCTTAGCATCATACCCTGCGGGGGTAGTTTTTCTCATTATGATACCTCGCGCGGAATTTTCTGCACAACCGGCATTGTTGAGGTTTCAACGGTAATTTGGGGTTGGGGGGTTGGGAAGGGAGGGTTTAGAATACCTGAAATAAAGTGGTTGTTATATGTTTTATCACGATTACCTTGGTAGCTTAGTTTTTAAATGTGGTAAATGTTTTATTTTTACATCATTTGCAATTTTCGTAGTAAAATGGTATCGACCTTTTTCCTTATAGTTTTACAGTGATTACAGTTTGTTCACTTAACTATTCCATTCTTGCTACTCTATATTTTAGCTTCATGGAGCCTTGTTAAGCCATTATTGTTTACCTCTTTTCGCTTTTTTGTAATTCAACTGCATTACACTTTTTTAACCGCGTACCTCTGTTATTATAATTACGTCTCGCTATTTATCGGTCGACTGCCTTTACTTCGAGTAGGTATAACGCGGAAAATTGGGACGAGGAGGTGGACCCGACCTCGAAAAACAAGGATAAGTAATGAATAGAAAGGTGATCATTTTGAGCAAATGCACTAATGTATCTGATAATAAAAATGCTTTTAATATTCTAGTTTCTTTCTGCCTTAATGGTATATTATTACTATGATTTTAGGTTAGAAGCAGGTCGTGACATTTTGCGTTTGTTTCACTTGTTTCATTTCCGATTATTTTATCCTCTTAGTATCTTTCTTGGACAAACTGTGAACGTCCATAAATTTTGATTAGTATAATAATAATAATAGGTAGATAGATAAGTGAGACATAATGCTTTAGTCAAATAATGGGCTTTCACAGATTTTTCTGATATTTATTTATCTAAATAATACTGTAGTCAAATAATGAGTTTTCATGTATTTTTCTGATATTTACCAATTTGAATATTTGGTCAAATAATGGGCTTTCATTTATTTTTCTGATATTTACCTAAATAATACTGTAGCCAAATAATGGGCTTTCATATTTTTTTCTGTTTATTTTTTGACATTTACCAATTTGAATAAGTTGTCAAATAATGGGCTTTCATATATTTTTCTGGTCTTTACCTAAAGAACACTGTAGCCAAATAATCATTAATTTATTTTTCCGATATTTACCTATTTGAATGTAGTCAAATAATGGGCTTTCATATATTTTTCAGGTCTTTACCTGAATAATACTGTAGCCTAATAATCTTTCATTTATTTTTATGATATTTACCAATTTGAATGTAGTCAAATAATGATGGGCTTTCATATATTTTTTCTGGTCTTTACCTAAATGATACTGTAGCCAAATAATATTTCATTTATTTTTCTAATATTTACCTATTTCAATGTAGTCAAATAATGGGCTTTCCTATATTTTTCTGGTCTTTACCAATTTGTGCTTCTACTATATAATCCTTGGGAGTCAGAATAGGAGAGAATTGGATGGTGGTAAACTTTCACCATCTTTTGCTACGAGCGTCTGGAAAACTTGGTTCTGTGTATACAAAAGTTATCTGAGCACCGATGGATAGCTGTTATAATTGTGGCTTTCTTTATCAGAATAAGAGCAAACGGGACAACTTTGATTATTATCCTTTTCTTTACATTTCAGCTAAAGTAACAGATGCCTAGTAGATTTAAATTATAGGTCATTGGAAAAACAAAAAAGGAATTTCCTATTAGGTTCTGCACAACAGCAGCAGTTATGACATGTATTTAAAACATGGATTCATTCCAGGATCTCTCTCTCTGTTTTTGTTAGACGTTTGATGTTTCTTTAAAGCGTCCATATAGTCCAAGATCTCGATCTCTCTCTCTCTATCTCTCTCTCTCTCTCTCTCTCTCTCTCTCTCTCTCTCTATTGTTAGACGTGTTACATTTCTTTAAAACATGAAATCATTCCTAGACTTTAATGGACATGTCGGAAATGAAAAGGATGTAATTGAACGTGTGCATGGAGGACATGGGATTGGGGAGAGAAAACCCAGAAGGAGAGAGTATAGTAGACTTTGCCGTGTCCTTTGATATGGCAATAGTGACATTCTTCAAAAAGAAGAGGGAGCACTTGATAACATACAGGAGTGGCGGTAGATGCACACAAATAGATTACCTCCTTTACAATAGATCAAGGCTGGTGGAAGTTAGGAATTGTAAAAGTTATCCCAGGTGACCACGTGGGCCCCCCAACATAGGCTCCTTTGTATGGATTTAAAGATGAAAAGAGAAAAGAAAACGAAAACGAATGGGGTAAAGAAAATCAAGTGGTATAATTGTTAGGGAGGGATAATGATAAGAAGAGAGAGTTCAGGAGAAGAGTGCTGGGAGAGGTTGATCTGGGAATTGAAGATGTGGGAGAATGGTGGAGGCATAATGCATCAGTGATTAGAAGACATGGAAAGGAGATACTAGGGGAAACATCTGGAATAGTATGGGAGGAAAGGAGAGCTGGTGGTGGGAAGAAGAGGTGGGGGAATGTGAAAGGTAAAAGGGAGGCAAAGAAGAGATTTGAAGAGTCACAGCTGCAGGAGGACAGAGAAAGATTAAGAGAAAGAAACAAAGAAGTAAAAAGGGTGGTAGCTCAAGCTAAGGCAAGACATATGAAGGAGGTTTATAATGAACTGGAAACCGAAGGAAGGGTTGAGTAAGATGCTCAAACTGTCAAAAGTAAGAAATAAAAGAACAAAGGCAATCACCCATTAAAGCAAAATGAAAGATAGGAATGGTTACTGTCGTAAAAAAAGGAAGAAGACATCCTGAAAAGATGGAAAGAGTATTTCGAACAACTGCTAAATGAAGAAAATGAAAGACTTGTAAGAGAGGATGGACAAGTAAACATGGGAATGGTAATGGGGATATCTAGGGATGAAGTGATACGAGCCTTAAAAAGAATGAGGAAATGGGAAGGCAACAGGACCTGACTTAATCCCAGTCGAAGTTTGGAAAGCCTTAGGAGAGGAAGGGGTAGACATCTTGTATGATCTGATGGTAAAAATATTCGAACAGGAAAAAGATACCAGAAGAATGGCGGGAAAGCATATTGATACCTATATTTAAAGGTAAAAGGTGATGTCCAGGAATGCAGTAATTATAGAGGTATAAAACTAATGTCTCACACGTTGAAGATTTTTGGAAAGAATCTAGATAGCAGGCTGAGAGAGGAAGTTAGAATAGGGAAGGAACAGTTAGGATTTATGAAGGGAAGCGGGACAACGGATGGAATATTTTGCATAAGGCAGCTAATGGAGAAATTCAGAGAAAAACAACGAGACCTGCATCTGGTATTCATAGACCTTGAAAAGGCCTATGACAGAGTGCCAAGGCAAGAAATATGGAGATGTTTGAGGGAGAAGATGGTGCCGGAAAAGTATGTCAGAATTATTCAGGAGATGTACAGGAATGTGTATACTAGAGTGAGGAGTAGTGTTGGTGAGACGGATGGATTTGAGATAGGAGTTGGATTACACCAGGGGTCAGCACTTAGCCCATTCATCTTCAACATCGTGATGGATGTAATGACCAGGGATGTTAGAGAAGCAGTGCCATGGTGCATATTATACGCGGATGACATTGTGTTGTGTTCAGAGGGGAAGGAGGAGTTGGAGGGGAGGTTGAGAGGTGGAGAGCAGCACTTGAGGAGAGAGGAATGAGAATAAGCAGATCAAAAACCGAATATATGTGTTCTAGTATTACTGAGGACGGTGGAAGTAGCATAAGATTGGGTGGGGAAGAAATAAAGAAAGTACAGAAGTTCAAGTACTTAGGTCCGTATTGGAGGATAGTGGAAGCATGGACCAAGAGGTGAGACACCGAATTCAGGCAGGATGGAATAATTGGAGGTCTGCATCAGGGGTACTCTGTGACAAGAAGGTCCCTCTGAAATTGAAAGGAAAGTTCCATAGGACGGTGGTCATGACCAGCAATGTTATATGGAACAGAAACGGCAAGTATGAGGAAAACAGAGGAGAAGAAGATGGATGTAGCAGAAATGAGAAGTTGAGATGGATGTCGGGAGTAACAAGGATAGATAGGATTAGAACTGAGTATATAAGATGGCATCAACAAAGGTAGCTGAAATATCGAAGAAAATACAGGAAGGAAGGCTTCGATGGTATGGACACCTGTTACGAAGGGAGGAACGTCATGTTGGAAGACATACGATGGAAATGGAAGTGCAGGGTAGAAGGAAGAAGGGAAGACCAAGAAAGAGATGGCGTGATTGTGTAAGGGAAGATATGGAATTGAAAGGTATAATGGAGAACGAGGCACAAGACAGAAATCGATGGAGACGACTCATTCGTAATGGCGACCCCATATAAAAATGGGTTTAAGCTAGGAAGAAGATGAAATCATTCCTAGATCCTTAACGCTCTCTCTCTCTCTCTCTCTCTCTCTCTCTCTCTCTTCATTCTCTCTCTCTCTCTCTCTCTGTTTTGCAGGAGTGCGATATTTCTTTAAACAAATAATTCCTACATCCCTAACGCGCGCTCTCTCTCTCTCTCTCTCTCTCTCTCTCTCTCTCTCTCTCTCTCTCTCTCTCTCTCTCTTTGTTATGCAGGAGTGTGATATTTCTTTAAAACAAATAATTCCTAGATCCTTAACTCTCTCTCTATCTCTCTCTCTCTCTCTCTCTTTCTCTTTGTTTTGCAGGAGTGTGATATTTCTTTAGAACATGAAATCATTCCTAGATCCTTAACGCTCTCTCTCTCTCTCTCTCTCTCTCTCTCTCTCTCTCTCTCTCTCTCTCTCTCTCTCTCTCTCTCTCTCTCTGTATTTTGCAGGAGTGTGATATTTCTTTAAAACATGAAATCATTCCTAGATCCTTAACTCTCTCTCTCTCTCTCTCTCTCTCTCTCTCTCTCTCTTGTTAGACGTGTGACATTTCTTTAAAACATGAAATCATTCTTAGATCTTTAACGCTCTCTCTCTCTCTCTCTCTCTCTCTCTCTCTCTCTCTCTCTCTCTCTCTCTCTCTCTCTCTGTTTTGCAGAAGTGTGATATTTCTTTAAAACATGAAATCATTCCTAGATCCTTAACGCTCTCTCTCTCTCACTCTCTCATATCTCGCTCTCCTCGTCTCTCGTCTCTCTCGTCGTCTCTCTCTCTCTCTCTCTGTTTTGCAGGAGTGCGATATTTCTTTAAAACATGAAATCATTCCTAGATCCTTAACTGTCTCTCTCTCTCTCTCTCTCTCTCTCTCTCTCTCTCTCTCTCTCTCTCTCTCTCTGTATTCTGTAGGCGTGTGAGTGCAACGGTGTCTCGTATCTGCCCAGAGCGAGGGAATCGCTAAGCTTGGATGCCGAAAGGGTTGAGGTTTTTAATGACGGGGTTGCAGAGGTATTACGAACCCTGTATTTTAGAGGGGGTTCGAGTGACCTACGACTCATTGGGAAGGCCATGTATCATGGTCCTGAAGACCACTTATAGGGTTTAACCCTATCCTCTCTCTCTCTCTCCTCCCCTTTCCCCCTGCCCATAGCCCTTTCTCTTCTCCCTTCCCTCTCCCTCCTCTTCCCCTAAGTCCTTTAAGATCTCTATAGACGCCCCCTCCTCCTCCTCCTCCTCCTCCTCTTCCTATCTTTTTTTTTTTCCAAGTCCTGCGGAGTCCTATCGCCCATGGTTGATCAGAAGAAAATTAGAAAAAAAAAAACTTTGGGGAAAAGGTTAATGAAGTAATCATGGACTTTCTCTCTCTCTCTCTCTCTCTCTCTCTCTCTCTCTCTCTCTCTCTCTCTCTCTTACCTTCTGCCACGAAGGCCTAGTTAAGGGTAGTGAATGAAGTTGTCTGTTCAGGAGATTATATATTAAATACATTTTGACATATGACCACTGGATGAACTTAGTTTTTATAATGATTTTTTTTTCAAGTAAGACGTTGGTTTATTGTATTGAGAAGTTAATGTTTATGCAAAGGTTGTTTGTTATTATTATTATTATTATTATTATTATTATTATTATTATTATTATTATTGAGATGTTAATGTTTATGCAAAGGTGTGTTTATTATTATTATTATTATTATTATTATTATTATTATTATTAATTTTCAGTAGATGAACCCTATTCTTATGGAACAAATCCACCAAAGGGGCTATTGACTTGAAATTCAAGCTTCCAAAGAATATGGTGTTCATTAGGAAGAAGTAAGAGGAGGTAAAGGGAAATAACGAAAGAGAAAATCCCACTTATTTAGAAATAAAAAAGATTATTTATAGATAAATAGATAAAGATGTATTAACATGCAAGAAGAATAGTATCAATAATCTCTCTACTGAACATTAATAACTACTTGAAAATAAAACGTATTTATCGGAAATCTTATTTTGAAGGACGGCTTCTGAAAAACCAGAGTGACATAAGCACCAAATCCTATTAATTTTAGAAATCTAATGAAAAAGATAAAGAGAAAGGAAAAAAGTTACTTAACGCTAGTTTCGTAATTCAAAGGCGACTTCAAAGACGACAGGCCTACGCTCTCTCTCTCTCTCTAATCTTATTCTCGCTCTATCTCTTATCTCTCTCTCTCCCCGACGAAAGAGGCAATCAAGATGACCAGGACCTGAGACTCTTCGACGGTCCAACTCAATTTCATGATTAGCCATCAATCTCCAAAGGCCGGGGCTGATTTAAGGCAAGAACGGGGATGGGGGCGGTGGCTCTAGGGGTAGGAGGAGGGAGGAGAGAAGGGCGGTGGGGGAGGAGAGAAGACTTAAATAGTAGGTCGGGGATTATCAGATTATGGGGGGGATTTTTCTCCTATCTCATTTGCATGGATCAATCACTAAATGGAAGACTGTGTTTTCAGAGCCTTGATTACTTAATAGAAGACTGGCCCACCCGACTTACTATTCCGGGGCGGGGATGAGGGAGGGGGTTGGGGAGGGGGTGGGGAACCAGTCAGTGTATGTGTATGCCATTGTGTCCAAGCTTTGTGTGAGCCTGTAATTACAGCTTTCGGGCAAGGTCCACATGAAAGCATTTTGCTTCAACTGTCAAAAGTACAATGGCATCGCAAGACGAATGGTCATCGATGCGAAAAAATAAAGGACCAGTATATTCATTGCATTACTATTATGAAACGTCACGTTTCAGTGTGACATGCGTACTTTAGTATATAGCACCTTATCTTATCACTGTAATGGACGCTACTACGCTTCAGTTTAGGTGAGGATATGTCTCGATTTTGAAGTGTCATGCACCATTTGATATCTGAAATTTTAATATTTACATTCACATTTAATTTCCTTATCGCGCGCTCTCACACTATGTATATATATATATTATATATATATATATATATATATATATATATATATATATATATATATAATATATATATGTGTGTGTGTGTGTGTGTGTGTGTGTGTGTGTGTACATACACACATATATATATATATATATATGTATATATAGATCTATATATTTATATACATATGTATACATATATATGTATATATATATATATATATATATATATATATATATATATATATTTATATATATATATATATATATATAGATATATTATGAAAATATATTAATTCCGGGATAGAGCGAATTAGATATTAAAGGACATTTGTAGTTCGATATATTTATATATATACATATATATATATATATATATATATATATATATATATATGAATATACATATATATATATTATATATAATATATATATATAAATACAATATATAGTATGGTATATATATATATATATTATATACATATATACATATATATACATATTCATAGATATATATGCATATACATATACGTAGTTAAATGGGTATGATGTATTATGATGTTTACAGTATAAATCTGAAGGCCAGTTTTGCTGTTATGAAAAAGGTAATGAAAAACAAATAACGGCCGTACGTGATAAACTGAAATGAAATGTGCTTGCGAGAGAGAGAGAGAGAGAGAGAGAGAGAGAGAGAGAGAGCTAAAAAAAAACATTCCACTCTGTCTTCCTCGGACAGCAATTGACGTCAAATGAAGTCATCATCAGGGAGAAAGAAAGAAAGAAAAAGAAAGAAAAAACAGCCGCTTAATACATGATTCAGACGAAGTGTGTGTGTGTGTGTGTTTGTGTGTTTACGATCGAGTGGGAATCGGAACCTCGTATATTATCAGTTGGCTGAGAGGCATCAATCATGACCCGGCAAATGTGAGATACGACCCTCTATAATTCGGCGCTGGAGAGGCTGCCAATTTGGTGTCCCGGGTCAACCAACGCCCAAAAACGCAGTTCAAGTCCCTCTTTTCTTCGTGTTATATACCTGTATTAATGGTTTTCTCCAGTATTTAGTCATTTACGGTTTTTTTTTTTACCAGGATTAAGTCATACTCGGTATTAATGACTTTTTCTAAAGTTTCATAATTTTTAGTATTAATTGTTGTTTCTAGCATTTAATATTTATTATACTAATTGTGTTTTCCGGTATTTAATAATTTACTGTATTAATTTTTGTATCCCGTATCTAATAATTTTCGGTATTAATTGTTTTCAAAGCATTTAATGATTTACGTTATTAATTGTTTTTCCGGTATTTAATAATTTTTGGTATTAATTGTTTTCAAAGTATTTAATAATTTTTGGTATTAATTGTTTTCAAAGCATTTAATGATTTACGTTATTAATTGTTTTTCCGGTATTTAATAATTTTCGGTATTAATCGTTTTCAAAGTATTTAATAATTTACGTTATTAATTATTTTTCCAGTATTTAATAATTTACGGTAATATTTTTCCCATTATTTAATCATTTATGGTATTAATTATTTTCTCAAAGATTTATTAATTTACGGTATTATTTTTTGTCCAGAATTTAATTATTTATGGTATTCATTATTTTTTTGGTATTTAATCATTTACGGTATTGAATTTTTTTCAGTATTTAATATTTTACAGTATTAATTTTTCCTCCAGTATCTAATAATTTACGATATTAATTATTTTTTTCAGGTAGTTAATCAATTACGGTATTAATTATTTTTTCCAGTGTTTGATAATTTAAAGTATAAATTTTTCACAGTATATAATCATTTACGATATTAATTGTTTCTTCGGTATTAATAATTTACGGTATTAATTATTTTTTTCGGTATTTAATATTGAACGGTATTCATAATTTTTTCAAGTATTTAATCATTTAAATTTCAATATAATAATTTTTTCAAACTTTATTATTTTACGGTAATTTTTTTCAATATTCAATTATTTACGGTATTGAAGATTTTTTCCCCACTATTTAAAATTTACGCAATTATTCAGTATTTAGTAATTTAAGGTGTTGACAATTTTTTCAGTATTTAGTGATTTACGGTATTTTTTATTTAATAGTTTACGGAATTAATTGTTTTTCCCGAATATAGTCATTTACGGTATTTATTGTTTTCAAGTATTTAATCACTTACGATATTAATTATTTTTTCAAGTGTTTATCCATTTTTTCCATTGACGGAAGATATGTGCTTCTTGATTTACGAAAGAATAATTTATATTTTGTTTGTGACAGTTTTTTCATGCATTTTACTTTGACGATTTTTATTATTTTCATCTATTTTCAAGCTCACATACTTTCTCCATAATTGCATTAAATTCGTTGACCCCAGTGTTGTTTTTTTTTTTTATCTGAACTTCATACATTTTTTTCACCAAAACTTGTCATCCATTTTTTTTTACTTCTATTTATTTGTTTTTTTCGTGTTTTCCTGTTAGTTGCGAAATGTGAGCGCTGTATTTTTCCCATTAACTCTTCATTGTTTCGGATGGCATTCGTAAGCCGACTCTTAATTGGGTTACAGGCGGCTCGTGTTAATTTGTACAGGATAGTTTGCACGGGGCAATGCTGCTGTGTACCCATATGCTGAATTCGGTGTAACTCGTTAACTTAGCTTAATGATTGTACATAGTGTATATGCATATTATACATATGAATGTTTATATACACACATATGTATATATATATACATACATATATATATATATATATATAAATATATATATATATATATATATATATATATATATATATATATATATATATAACTTAATGATTGCATATAGTGTATAGTGTACATGATTATACATATGAAGAGATATATATATATATATAGATATTATATATATAATATATATATATATTACTATATATATGTATATATATATATATTATATATACATGATAGATAGTATATAGATATATATATATATATGAGTAGTATATATATATATATATATATATATATATAATATATGTGATATAGGATATATATATATCAGTATATATTATATATATATATATATATATATATAGTATATGATATATATATATATATAGATATATATGATATATAATATATATATATATATATATTTATAATTAATATATAATATATATTATAATATATATATGTATATATATATACTATATATATAGTGGGCATATAATATATATTAATATTATATATATGTGCATATATATATATCATATATATATATATATATCTATATATATATATATAATGTTTGTGTGTGCATATATATATATTTATATATGTATATTTATTAATTTATTTACTAATTTAGAAGACAAACATGCATCTTTCTGACATATGCCTGACAGATTCATATATCCCATTTTGCTGTTGACAAAACTTTTAAGTTTATGTTATTCTTTGTTCATATATGTTCATATATTTCATATTTCTTAAACGTTCTCTATAGAAACTGCCGTATTTTACGTGAGCCTTATAAATATAGCATGGTGTACTAAGGAACTAGATATATGAGGACATAATCGTATGCATGTTTTTCGTTTGAGAGAGAGAGAGAGAGAGAGAGATCACCATGTTTACCATGTAGGCCCAATGCATTTTCACTACCAAGACATTGAGAGGTTCAGAATAACACCTTTTTGTACGTATATAATTCATTGCATAACTACAATAATCTCTTTACGACCATCATTATTTTATAGATGCCATAAAATCTGCTTTAAAGTCAGCTACAGATTTTCCAGTGGTATGGAAACCTGGCTTTCATCCAGGATATGCTGGTTCTGTTCCATGAATGCGAAAGGATAATACGGACATGAAACATGGCCCAACCCTGTAAGCGTCCATTCGACCCCTAGCTGCAACTCCTTGTATTCCTTTTGCTGCACTTCCGTTCATATTCTTTTTTTTCATCTTTCCACACTTCTTACCATTGCTTTATAGTGCAACTGCTTTGAGGTTTTCCTCCTGTTACACCTATTAATTTCATTTTTTCTCAATTTCCCTTTCAACCCTGAATGAGCTCATAGGTCTCTTCGCTTGGCGTTTGGCCTAAATTTTAAATTTCATTCCATTCCGTCACCGAAGCCAAACAACCACAAAACGAAACTTTATAAAAATTTTTGACGAATGGTTTCAGCAACGCCAAGAGAAGGTTATTCTAAAAATTAACAGGCTTATTTGCATACGTTATGCAGAACGATTAACATTGGCCAAGCTTATTCGTAAGAAAGCATACTAGCAATGTATAGAGCTTTTGTTATTTTTGGGCCTTTGGTAAAAGGTGATTAATTATACAGAAAAAAAAATGGTTTGATGATATTAAGAAAACAAGATGATTTTTACACCTTTCTTCTCCATTTCATATGATTCCTTTTAAAACGTTTCCGTCCATGATTGGGTAACCAGAACGTTTTCTTTTGAACATGTATTTATTAATCATTGTAAATTGGTGCTTTCTTTTGCGGTAGGTTATTGACGAATATTCAAGAATACACAGTTCATAGTTTGCAGAACTAGTGTCTTATTAAATGTTAGCTTCAAAAACAAAAAGTTGCCATCTGGTAATTTTCCAATTTTCCTCAGCTGTGTTAATATACAATGTAATATATATATATATATATATATATATATATATATATATATATATATATATATATATATATATATGCACGCAAGTATAAGCTCTTCATGTGCAGTACTGCATGTGAGTATATTGACCAAAGGTTCATTAGACCCTTGATATTGAAATGATCAAAGAGAGAACATGTATATACCGACCAGATATACGGGAGGTAAGTCAAAAGGGGTCGACGTTCCCTCTCTCTCTCTCTCTGAACTTCCGCGTTCATCAACCTCTTCTTGTTTGTCAGGGTCATCCGTCTCTCGGTCACGTGCGCCAAAGCGTCTCATTTTCGCTCTTAACGAGAGAGAGAGAGAAGAGGATCTTACTCTTTACAAAATTGGCTGTCCTCGGGAGCCTCTTGCCTGCATGTGGTGTGCTTGTCCAGCCTACGTCGGGAACTCATAGTGAATATGGGAAACATAACTGTTATTAAGCATCTAGAGATGCGGTACCTTTCCATCATACACGTTATGTAAGTAGATAGTATTTAGAGTATATTTAGAGAAGCAGTGAACTTGAGACACGCCACTGTTATTAAGCATCTACTTATAGTAGGTAAGCATCACTGTTATATCACACATAAATTAGATAGTATTTAGAGAATCACTACTGTTATATCACACACGTAACGTGGATGGTGAATTCGAGAAACATCACTGTTATTAAGCAGCTTTTAGAGAAGCATCACTGTTATATCATAACGTAACGTAGGTGTCATGTCTTATGGTAAGCAATGGACACCATCATCTTGAAGGACAGAAAAGTTCCCGAAGGAGACAGTTTTGGGATTCTGTCCTGCAGAAGGAAGAACTAATTCATTCGATGGCGATGACGTTGGAAAAGACGGTTATAGGAGATGACGAAAGCGAGAGAGAGAGAGAGAGAGAGAGAGAGAGAGAGAGAGAGAACGGCATGTGGGAGGGAATGTGTGTGTGTGTGAAGGAAAGAGGGAGGGGCTATGAAGAGAAAGGAGGAGGTTCCCTCTTCATATATCAGCCCTCGAACCCTACATTTAAGGGTGGAGTAGGGCCCTCATCACATGCCCCGGAACGTCGACTATATAAGCGATTTTTTTCTCGGCGGCTGCGGTATGATCTCGAAAGGCAATCTTTTATGCAGAATGAAAGTCACGTCAGAGAGTCATTGGAAAGTTTTCGTCTCTCCTAGGTTATGGCCCGTCCGATGGACGGCGTAGGGGGCTCTCCCCTCCCGCCCCCCTCCTCCTCCTCTTCCTCCTCCTCCCTTCCATTTTCCCGTCATTTTATTGAATCGGAACTCGACCGCCTTTCGTTCAAGAACTCGTAATGAAGCGTAACACGTTGAGACCTCTTTAAAGTACTCTGTAATTACGCGATTCTGAGGCTTGATTCACTCGCGTGTGAACCATTAGGGACGTGTTTCGGACAGGGCTCCGGTATTATACGAGGTTATATATTCCTATCACGCCTCTCTCTCCCCCCCTTGTGAATCGGCGGGCGCTATCGTTATGGGTTGTTTTTCCCCGGTGCTGTCGTGGTTTACACGAGTGGTTTACACGACTGTTGGTTTCTCTTTATGGTCCCCGAATAACAGTTAATTCCCATGAATAATGATTGAAAAGACAAGGGGTTATGTGGAACTTGTTTTGTCGATATGATCGGGACTTGCGCCGATGCTTGAATTGTTATTTATGAATGGAGAATAAAACGAAACTTGTTGTAACAACGCCATAGGTCTTTCTTTTTGCAACACTCCTTCAGTTTCAGCTTATCAATGGCTTCATGTGGGAAGGCTATCACCCACAAGGCAGTAGGAATATGAGGTTGAATAGTGAAGGGGGCATTTCTTGTAATTTGATGGCCCTCCTTGCATATTCAATGTAGATATGTGAAATCCTGTGTGTCAAAATCCTACAGCAAATTGCAAACCGTCACAGAAAGGAGACTTTCATTGGTAGCAGCGTCTACAAAATAAGCTTTCTGGCGGCTCTTACGCAACTATCATTTTCCGTGGATTATTTGTGCGGGAATGTGTGATTTCTGTAATTACAATTGGCATCTCATTTGTTTCGTGCGGAAATATAAAAATTCACCTTCTGTACAGAAGAGTGCATCTCAGCGGCGGCTGTTTGTATTCTTAGGAAAATAACAATTGTTTCATAGTGCAAGTGCAAGATTTTCTTCCTGTTACACTTTTCAAAACTTCTTACAGTCCATTTCCTTTACAGCGCTGAATGAGCTCTTAAGTCCTAGCGCTTGGCCTTTGGCCTAAATTATATATATATATATATATATATATATATATATATATATATATATATATATATATATATATATATATATATATATATATATATATATATATATATATATATATATCCAGGTTGAAGAGGTAAAGGCATGTCTTTCACAAGTATCGTTTATTACACCGACGTTTCACATCACATGATGCATCCTCAAGGCTGGAAATTATATATTAAGAATACTAAAATCATCACTCACTCATAAAAATCTAAAAAAGCACAAACAGATATTTGACATTTACAAATACAAATTAAAACGAGAACTTGAAAGGATCACCTACCAAGGTAAGAGAATAAAAAGTGACTAAAAGGCAGAGAAAATTAACATAAGAAAATGGACTAAACAGAACGTGGAGAGTAAACAAACAGGCAGTTATGGTAAAAAACAGTTGCGTGGAACAGGCAGTTATGCTAAAAACAGTTGTGTGGACGACGATTGGGTATTTAGTGTTGGTACACTGGTCTTAATACCCAATCGTCGTCCACACAACTGTTTTTAGCATAACTGCCTGTTCCACGCAACTGTTTTTTACCATAACTGCCTGTTTGTTTTACTCTCCACGTTCTGTTTAGTCATTTTCTTATGTTAATTTTCTCTGCCTTTTTAGTCACTTTTTATCTCTTACCTTGGTAGGTGATCCTTTCAAGTTCTCGTTTTAATTTGTATTTGTAAATGTCAAATATCTGTTGTGCTTTTTTAGATTTTTTTATGAGTGAGTGATGATTTTAGTATTCTTAATATATAATTTCCAGCCTTGAGGATGCATCATGTGATGTGAAACGTCGGTGTAATAAACGATACTTGTGAAAGACATGCCTTTACCTCTTCAACCTGGATGTTGGTCGGGTCTGCTACCCCTATGATTCTTCATATATATATATATATATATATATATATATATATATATATATATATATATATATATATATATATAGTATGTATATGTATATATATGTATATGTATATATATATATATATATATATTATATTATATAGTATATATATATATATATATATATATATATACATATATATATATATATATATAATATATATTATATATATATATATATATATATATATATATATATATACATATATTATTATTTATAATATAAATATATATATTAACAAATAGTCTGAACTTAAGTTTCGGAAATATTTGTAAGAATTGGTAGATTATATATATGTGTATATATATATATATACTATATATATATATATATATATATATATATATATATATATATAATATACCAATTCTACAAATATTCCAAATTAAGTTCAGAATATATTTGTAATCAAACTTGCTTGACGTGGAAATGCCACTGGGATAAAGCACATTGATGGTAAGTGAGCAACAAGTTCTGAACGCTTAAAAAAATGACTAGATCAGCTCCTACCAACTGCAGGGTTGCATGTTGTGGAAATGCAAGATATCACAGCGTAACCTTGCAGGCCACGAGCGTCGAAATGTATCTTAAATATTGCCGCGTAAATTGTAGTGGAAATCAAGTATCGAAGCCACCCTCTCAATCCATTTTACGGAGGAGGTTGGATGGACTCCGCTAATCCGGAATGGGGAAATGACACGCTCTCGGAAATTCAGCTGCGCAGTTGGGTTGCGCAGTGGGTGGTGACCTTTGAAGCCAGGCACTGCGAACAATTTCCGATTCTGGCTTTTTACAAAGACTTATTTACTGCTTTTGTTTTGGTCCGTTTCTAGATAACAGTTTGCCATAATTCATAACTCCCTAATTACTGCCATTATTTTGGGCTGTGTCAAGATAGCAGTTTGTCATTCATATTTCCATAATTACTTCCTTTATTTTGTCCCATGTCAAGATAGCAAGTTGTCATTCATATTACCATAATTACTGCCTTTATTTCGGCCATTGTCAAGATAGCAGGTTGTCATTCATATTACCATAATTACTACCTTTATTTTGGTCTGTATCAAGATAGCAGTTTGTCATTCATATTACCATAATTACTACCATTATTTTGGTCTGTGTCAAGATAGCAGTTTGTGGATCATATTTCCATGATTTTACGATTCCCAAGAAGTGGGTGGATATACTTTTTGTGTCCTGTGGATGAATAAGTCTTAAACGATTTTTCCCTTTTATGGAACAGCCATCTCGGGTGATTTAACTAGTCAATCAATATGCTTAGAATATAAAACTACTCCTATAGTGGTTAACAAAAGCTGGTGAATCTCATTCAACAAATGTTTCGCTAAATATTACGGGAAATAAAGTTTAGGACCCAGGCACTCATTTTTTCCATTCCCCCCCAAAAAAAGAGCTTAATCATTGAATATTGCAGTTTAGACAATTTACATGATTGATTAGACAGGGAATATTTTAAATGCTGACGCATCAGCATCATCGATTTTGCAGTGAATGAGAGAATAGATTAATATATTTTAAGCTTCAATTTGAGCTGACTTCAACAGATGGGATTCCATTTAATTTGGATTAGATCAGAGCCCGGGGGAGAGGCGGGTGTCCATAGATCACTCTTGCACGGAGAAAGGGCGGATTGAGGTGCATAATATATCAAATAGCATGGTATCCTCTCTCTCTCTCTCTCTCTCTCTCTTCTCTCTCTCTCTCTCCGTGGTTGGGTGTGTTGAGAAGTCATC
>NC_061087.1:20086942-20094442 GCF_015104395.2 Macrobrachium nipponense
TACGCACAAAATAACCTCGCCACTGTATTTTTATTAATCTAATTTCCTCGTCCGTGCCGCAAAAGTCATGTAACTCGATTCGTGTTGAAATGGCGCCGTTGCGTTACTCTGGTTAATCTACACCTCTCCTATTTTTATATATATACATCTTTCTTTCTCTTTGCGGTACCTGGAACAGACGTTGAATTGTCCTTTCCTCGAGCTCTATTACAATCTCATTTTTATCTGAAAGGAAGGCTGGGGCAGGGAGGGAGGGGGGGGGGTGGGGGGGGGGGGGGCGCTGTAAAAGAGATGAAGTGCAGTCCAACTCTCCTTTTATGGTCGAAAGAAATCTCAAGCTTTTATAGAGGTTTTTTTTTCTTTTACCGGATTTTTCCCTGTTAAGTCATTCGGTAATAAAACATTTGAGTGGTGACCTGACCTACATCACCTATTTCCACATCTTGCTAATGACCACGGCCGCGTTCACATGGTGTGGTTAGAGGGTTCTTTAAGCGTACTTCAGCAGTAGAGAAGACCCCATGACGTTTACTCGTTGTGTATAACTGCTGTAGTACATCTGATACTGTCAAATAACGAATAAATGGGCAATATGTAGCAGATATTCTTCGTACGATATTGCATCTAAGCATGCATACATTCAGGTATAAGGATGATATTGTATATATATATATATATATATATATATATATATATATATATATATATATATATAAATATATATATATATATATATATATATATATATATATATATATATATATTATATATATACATCGAGCTACAATGTCCTTTAATATCTAATTCGCTCTACCTCGGAATTAATATATTTTTCATATATGGCTTAACCGAATGGGAATTTTTTTTCTCGATAATAGACTTGCCTGGACCAGGGCGCGAACCCATGGATCCTTTCAAATTCCAAGGAAACCGTCAGCGAAAGCTTTTCCATGGGTTCGCGCCCTGGTCCAGGCAAGTCTATTATCGAGAAAAAAATTCCCCTTCGGTTAAGCATATATGAAAAGATATTAATTCCGAGGTAGAGCGAATTAGATATTAAAGGACATTGTAGCTCGATATATGTATATGAATCACGGAAATGTGATATGACTTATATATATATATATATATATATATATAATATATATATATATATATATATATGATATATTATATATATATATAAATATATATATATATATATATATATACATATATATATATATATATATATATATATATATCGAACTACAAATGTCCTTTAATATCTAATTCGCTCTACCTCGGAATTAATATATTTTCATATATGCTTAACCGAGGGGAAATTTATTAAGCGATAATAGAATTGGCGATCGACAGGCGCGAACCAGCGACCTCTCAATTCTAGGACTGGCAGTGAAGCCTTAAATCCACTCCGGGTGGGTTTAAGGATTCACTGCCAGTCCTAGAATTGAGAGGTCGCTGGTTCGCGCCTGTCGATCGCCAATTCTATTATCGCTTAATAAATTCCCCCTCGGTTAAGCATATATGAAAATATATTAATTCCGAGGTAGAGCGAATTAGATATTAAAGGACATTTGTAGTTCCATATATGTATATGAAATCACGGTAATGTGATAGACATATATACATGTATATGTATAAATGTATATGTATATATATATATATATATATATATATATATATATATATATATATATATATATATATATATATATAAAGTGTGTGTGAGCGAGAGAGAGAGAGAGAGCGCAAGTGCCTCAATTTTAGAATGGAGTTTGTCTGTATACTTGACGTTCTTTTAAATGCGAGCTATACACATCTACACAATGTACACACACACATTCTCTCTCTCTCTCTCTCTCTCTCTCTCCCTCTCTCTCTCTGCAACTGTAAATGCAAAGAGAGAGAGAGAGAGAGAGAGAGAGAGAGAGAGAGAGAGAGAAACAAATTATAAATCTCAACAGGAATGCTCAAGATATTTAGAGGTGATATTTATAACAGGGCGTTTATTCAAAGGGGATAAATATTGCTGAAGGGAAGGTGAGCCGTATTATTGGATTCCATTGTTTATATTTTTCTTCTTTTTTTTCAAAGCATTACAAAGGGGTCTCTTCATTCCTTCTCGAGAGACAAAAGATTGTAGGCAAGACTTTTGTGTACATCCAAGGCGTCGGTTAGGCCTACGCGTATGAGGAGTGAACGAGAGAGAGAGAGAGAGAGAGAGAGAGAGAGAGAGAGAGAGAAGAGAAAGAGAGAGAGAGAGAGAGGAGGAGGTTTCTCAGGAAATGGTAAATTTTTCATAAGCATTTTCTATTAATTAGAAAGATCAGTGAGGTGTGTGTGAGTGTGTTTATCTCAGTGTATATATATATAGATATATATCTATATATATATATATATATATATATATATATATATATATATATTGCATATTTATATATATATCAATATACATATATATGTTATAGATATATATATATATATATATATATATATATATATATATATATATATATATATACATACACATATATAAGTATATACACGCATATATATATATATATACACCAAAATCGCCCCAGTTTTTTGCATTACGTGCTTATGTTCCAGGCAATACTGGACGATGTTGATGTAATATAACTAACGACCACTAGGCTTTTATTTATAATATGTGGCATAATGATGCATAATTATTATGATGCCTAAGTAACATCTAATCCATTAGCAGTGGTCGTAACTGGTAAAAATTACATCATATCCTGCATGAACAGAGAGAGAGAGAGAGAGAGAGAGAGAGAGATAGAATATGTCTATTTGTAGCCAGGGGATATGACTTGTAAGCTGTGTCAGTTTATAAACTTTGTAAGTTGCTGTCACTTGCCCAGGCCTGAAATGTCTTCACGCGTGTTTTATTTATTCAAACGTTAATACTTATTTACTTTCTTACATTAAGTTATTGCCCCTTTTGTTGTATCAGTCGTATAAGGCAAGAAGAAAATAAATTCCAGAATTTATCGTAGGATATAGGGGTCTGGTCATATCAGTCCCTCTCCATGAAAAGGTGTTCCAGAATGCGTCATTTGTTGACAATTTCTTTGTTGCCAGCCACTTCCAAGGAATGAACTTTAAAATGGAAAGTTTTCATTATTCAGGTCTTTAGTTCCTCTCTTTCCGCCCCCTGTCTGTGGAAAAGGAGTTACAGGATTTTATATACAATTCCTGCCTTTCCTTTCTGGAAAAGATGTTTTAGAATTTAGAATTCATAAATACGAGTTTTTGGCCTTTTTTAAACCATTTCCATGAAAAAGCAATCCCAGGACACATGTCATTCATTTGGAATTCTTCCCTTCCATGCCCAAATATTTTAAAATCTTTGAGAGCCGTTTCTAGAAAATTCTCTTGGAAAAGTTTCAGTATTTATCTTTAAATGCCGTTCCTACCTTTCCAGTTCTTTCCCTGGAAAGGGAATTTAGAGGCTTTACAGTCCAGAATTGTCCTTTCTGATTTATCCCTCTGTCTTTTCCTTCTATTTTATTATGATTCTCACTTATCCTTTCTGTATCCTCTTTCGCCTTCACCTTGTTATCACCTTCACACACTTACGCTTCTTATTCTTTCGTCTTCCACGTTTTCTCTTCGTATAACCCGTTTCCTGTTTCATCTACTACTTGATTTCCTTCTCTCTCTCTCTCTCTCTCTCTCTCTCTCTCTCTCTCTCTCTCTCTCTCCATCCATTCTCTTCCTTATTTTTTTTCCTCCGTCCCCTCTTCCGTATCCTATATCCCTCTTTTGTGCCATTTCCTATTCCATCGTCTATTCCTCCTCTTCGCTGCTTTCAATTTTACATAACCTTTTACTTCGTCCTCAGTCTTCTTTTTATCATGCTTCATTTTCTTGACTATTACGATCTGCCTTTGGCCGACGGTTAGCACAAGGCCGACGTCGCGTAGTCTAAACCAACCAAAATAGCAACTCTTCTGTTCCTCATTCCTCTTATTTCTATATTTCCTCCTCCTCCCCCCCTCTATTTTTCCTCCTCCTCCTCCTCATTTTTTCAGTCCCTCCTCCTCACCCTTCATATCCTCCATATTACACCACCTCTTCCCCCTCCTCACCCCGCCTTCTCTTCTCCCTCCTCCTTCTCCTTCCCCTCCTCCTTCTCCTCCCCTTCCTCTTCCTTCTTCTCCCTCTCCCCCTCCCCCTCGTCCCTTCGTATCCTCCAATTTTACACCACCTCCTTCCCCTCCTTATCCTCTTCCTCCTCCTCCTCCTCCCTCCTCCCCCTCCTCCTCCTCCTCCTCCTCCCCCTCCCCTCGTCTCGTATCATCCATCATCTTTCACACCCCCCCCCACCCCCCACTCGTCCTCCCCCCCCTTCTCCTTATCCCCCACCCCCGTCATCCTCCTCATCCCTTCGTATACCTCCATCTTACACCACCTACCCCCTCCCCCTCCTCCACCCCTCCTCATCCCTGTTTGTATCCCTCCGTATTACCACACCTCCTCCCCTCCCGCTCCTCCTCTTCGTCCCTTCCATCTTACACCACCTCCTCCCCCTCCTTATCTTCCTCCTCCTCCTTCCTCCCCTCCTCCTCCTCCTCCTCCTCCTCCTCTCTTCGTATCCTCCATCTTACACCACCACCTCCTCCTCCTCCTCCTCCTCCTCTTCCTCGTCCCTTCGTATCCTCTATCTTACACCACCTCCTCCCCCTCCTCCTCCCTTTGTATCCTCCTTATTACACCAACTCCTGCTCCTCCTCCTCCTCATCCCTTCGTATCCTCCTTATTGCACCAACTCCTCCCCTCCCTCCTCCCTTTGATCCTCCTTATTACACCAACTCTGTCCTCCCTCCATCCTCAATCCATTTCGTACCCTTATTGCACCAACTCCTACTCCACTCCTCCTCCTCCTTGTCCCTTTGTATCCTCCTTATTACACCACCTCCTACCCCTCCTCCTCCTCCTCATCCCTTCGTATCCTCCTTATTGCACTAACTCCTACTCCTCCTCCTCCTTGTCCCTTCCATCTTTCACCTCCTACTCCCCCTCTTCATCCCTTCGTATTCTCCATCTTACACCACATCCTCCTCATCCCTTTGTATCCTCCTTATTACACCAACTCCTGCTGCTCCTCCTCTTCGTCCCTTCCATCTTTCACCCCCTCCTCCTCCTCATCTTCGTATCTTCCATCTTTCACCTCCCTCCTCCTCCTCCTCCATGTAGGTCAATTGCGGCTGACCGGATATTAGCGGCTTTGAGATGCGCTTTCTTTTCACGGATGCCTTTGCTGACTACGGCCCGTTTCGGTCGCTGCGACTTTGTTATTTGCGACTTTGTTATTTGCGACTTTGTTATTATAACAGCAGCTGCTTTCCGAAGCCTTTTGTTTCTCCTCGCTGTGTACACAGACACCCAGGTCGGCGATTGCTGTTATGCATATCCTGAGTGTCCCCCCTTTTTTGTATTTATTTATTTTATTCATTTTATTTTTTAGATTCTTTCTCTATCTGTTCTCTTTTAAGGATTCTCTAATTCACTTTCTGAGGTTTTTAAGGATTCTCTCTCTCTCTCTCTCTCTCTCTCTCTCTCTCTCTCTCTCTCTCAGGGGTCAAGTTTTTTCTTGTTTTCGTATAGCGTATTGGATATCATATCGCGTAAAGTGAAAATTAATTTGATATTAAAACTATAATGAAAAGATGCCGATTATATTTAAAGTTCTCTCTCTCTCTCTCTCTCTCTCTCTCTCTCTGGGATCAGATTTTTCCTTTTTTCTTATTGCGTAACGTGAAAATTAGTCTAATATTAAACTATAATCAAAAGATGCTGATTATTTTTAAAGACTCTCTCTCTCTCTCTCTCTCTCTCTCTCTCTCTCTCTCTCTCTCTCTCTCTCTCTCTCTCTCTCTCTAGTAAATGTTTTACTTTTATTTTTTTTTTATTTTTTTTTTTTGCATATTGCGTTTACGCATTGCGTAGGGTGAAAATTGATTTCATCTGCGAAATGTTATGTAAAGATGCTAGCTTAGTATCACGCAGGTCATATTAATATAGTTTCTTCATGCTATAAGCCGGAATCGTATATTTTATCGAGTTCCTCATTATTGCAATTTCTATTGGCACATTTCTTGTCAAAAATAACAGCATTTGGTGGTTCTAAGTACTTCATACTTACACCATGTACATTATTTATCTCTGTATCTTCATGTTAATGAACCGTAGGTTACCTGTTTTTTGTTAAATTAATATATATAGGCGCATTGCCTACTAATACTTCTCTCGTTTTTGCTATATGATAAATTCAAAGTGATTACCTTTGAAAAGATCTTGGCAGTTTTCTGCCAAATTAGTCTCTACTTACATTTTTAAGGACAGGTTATGTAAGATGTAAATTGCATATAGTGTGATGCTTATACATATTCATTTTGTGTGTTTGCATATTGGAATATCTATCTATATATATATATATATATATAATATACATACATACGTTTATATATATAGACATGTATTATATATATATATATATATATATATATATATATATGTATATATACTTGTATATATGTGTATGTATATATATATATATAGTGTATATATATAATTATTAAAAAAAAAAGACTGAAAACGACAAGTTAAGGATAATGTGAACCAACGAAGGTTGCAATAGAGATCATTGATTTATTATTATCAACTGTTGTGACAACGAGAGAGAGAGAGAGAGAGAGAGAGAGAGAGAGAGAGAGCGCAGGAGTGGAAGCAATCAAGACGGCCAATGTAGTAAATGCCATGAACTTAGCGAAAGTGGACCAGTCCCTTTTATTTAGGTGGAACTAATTACGGCGCGACTAACGGACCTTTTCGGACGGATGTGTGTGTATGGCCCAGGTGTGCTCGACCGTAAAAGGTTGCGTCATTAAATGCAGGTGAGTCGATGCATAATGATGGAGTCTTTTCCCCTCGCGTGACATTTCGTCCATAGCAGTTGCTTCTCGGGGATTTTTCGTCTCGTCGGTTGATCTAATACAGTTTAGTCTCTCTCTTCTCTCTCGCTCTATCTCACGCTCTCTCTCTCTCTCTCGCGCTCTCTCGGTCTTTGCAATTTACAGGTGCAGAGAGAGAGAGAGGAGAGAGAGAGAGATCAGAGAGAGAGAGAGAGAGAGAGAGAGAGAGAAATGTGTTTGATGTGTGTGTGGGTGTGTACATGGTGTAGATGTGTATAGCTCGCATTTAAAGGTACGTCAAATATATAGAGAAACTCCATTTTAATGTTGACGCACTTGCGCTCTCTCTCTCTCTCTCTCTCTCTCTCTCTCTCTCGTCTACACACACACACACACACACACACACACACACACACATATATATATATATATATATATATATATATATATATATATATATATATATATATATATATATATATATATATATATATATATATATATATATATATATATATATATATATATATATATATATATATACAATATATACCTA
>NC_061087.1:20096942-20129442 GCF_015104395.2 Macrobrachium nipponense
TTTGTAAACCCTGACCGGTTTCGGCATTACTTCTAAGCCATCTTCAGAGGACTGATGCAAAGTGGTAGAAATTCATTAATATATATGCTAGCAGGATTGTACATACGAGCATACAAACTTTTGGAAACGAAATATTTACATTTGACAGGTGCTTGCTGGCGGAGTCTTACCCTCATTCAAGACTGGTGCAAATACTTGGTTTCCAACCATTGGTATGTCTGCATGTAGTCCTGTTAATATATATATTATGAATTTATATTGCTTGGTATGAGTCTTCTGACGATGATTTGGTTAGAAATAAAGCAGACGCCCG
This sequence comes from Macrobrachium nipponense, assembly GCF_015104395.2. NCBI lineage: Eukaryota > Metazoa > Arthropoda > Malacostraca > Decapoda > Palaemonidae > Macrobrachium > Macrobrachium nipponense. Next base: position 20,097,256 of record NC_061087.1, read on the forward strand.
TTAGGATCTACAACCGCTTTGTTTATGTTTTACTCGATTGTGTTTGATATACGATATCACGTGTATGGGTGATATCGCAGTGCACCTTATTATGTTTTATTACCATCTCTGTGAATGTAAAACGTAAACTTGGTTCGAAGTTGCATATATCTCTTCATGTCATTCTTTATCATTAACTTCAGTTCTAATGCAATAATGGAATTAACTTTTGATGCAGTTTTTGCTCTGTTAATGGCGGCATTATTAGTTTAATTTTATTGTTTGACTGATTCATATTTTACTTAAAGCGTTTTGGGAAAAGATGACATGTATAGTACTTTGATTTTTATTGGAAATATCTTTAACTTAAGTTTCACTGTAATAATGAAAGTATCTTTTCCTTCAACTTTACTGAAGGTGTAGAAAAGTTTACTTCGGTTATATTTGAGTATTGCAGTAGAACCATTTCACATTAAATTTAATTAATTAGCCAAAGAATGTTCATTTAACTTGATGAAATATTAGAAGTGACATTTGTTTAAGTTTTACTTAAAAAATCAAACCAAAGGAAAGCACCTGATATTTCCTTAATATATTGTGGAATCTCACATTATACCAAGGAAGGTAATTTTATTGCAGTAAATCTCAAAATATGATAGAGGGAACAACCAAACATATGGGAAGACTTTAGCCATATCAATTTTCGTGGCTGAAATTATTACCGGAAGTTAACAACTTTAGTCAGTTATATTAAGTCAAGATTCTTATTCACCTAATGTGTAAGTACATTAAAAGTTTCATTCGCCAGTCATAATGAAATTCAAGTTTCATTCGCCTTTAACTGTACCTCCTTTCATATTCTCTTTCTTCCATCTTACTTTCCAAGCTCTTCCGACAATTGATTCATAGTTCAACTTTTGCAGCGTGCCGGCGGCCCGTAGCTACAACCCCTTTCGTTCATTTTACTGTACCTTCTTTCATATTCTCTTTCTTCCATCTTACTTTCTACCCTCTTCCAACAATTGATTCATAGCGCAACTGCTTTGAGGTTTTCCTCCTGTTTTACTGTCAATTTCCATTTCAGCGCTGAATAACCTTACAGGTCCCAGTGCTTTGCCTTTGGCCTAAATTGTGTATTTAATTCAATTCAATTCAAATCACCAACTTAACATTACCAAATGGGGACCAATTATGTAAAGGCGTTTTATTAATCACGTAGAGTGCACCACTCGTGAGAGGGTTAACCATTTCAAAACTTAATTAATGAGTCATAGAGCAGCAAGCGGTAATGGCATTAAGTCTCTCACAAGGTCTTCTTCTTAGTTTCGGGGAATAACGACCACAAAGACTAAACAGTTGAAAAAAGACAGATATCACGCAATTAAGGACCACCCAAGGCAGCGAGAGGAACCGCCAAAGAGTCCGTAGAATCCCCCCCCAAAATGGAATCACTCAAGACGAGAGAGAGAGAGAGAGAGAGGTGCCGCTCTAAAGAAGAAGAGTAGCCGTGCTCTTGTTAATGATGTTTCCCCAGGGAAAAGGGAAGACTGAAGCCTCGTTCTATATCTCCTTTTAAATATCCCTTTTTGTACCCTCCATATCCCCCCCCACCCCCACCCCCCCCTCCAACCCTTTTCATTGCCGGCTCCCTTTCTTCCGAGGGGGGAAGGGTCACTGGAGAGGGGTATGGTGGCTGGAGGAGGGAGGGCGGGTTGGGGAGAGAAAGGGAGAGGGAGAGAGTTCTTTACAGCTATATGTTAAAACTTAATTGAGGAAGCGCTCTCTTTCCCCTTGATATGCTAAGTTGCTCTTAGCGATCTCCCTTGATCTTCAAACTTGTGTCTCTCTTTTATGATCAACCTTTGTACGTCCGTCTCTGCTGGCTGGGGGGTGGGGGCCCGGAGTCTGGAGGTCCACGTCAGTCATTCCACACACACCCATCACGTCCACAATTTGGACAAGGTCTTGCACTAAGCGTGATAAGTTTTTGTAAGGGATTAGGTATTTAGGATGCCTGCTGTGCACCTCCGGACTCTTTCAATATATACATATATATATATATATTATATAACTATACTATATATATATATATATATATATATATATATATATATATATATATAGTCTCTCTCTCTCTCTCTATCTCTCTCCTTTCTCTCTCTCTCTCTCTCTCACACACACACACACACACACACACACACACACACGTGTTACAGATTAAGATTGGGGTTTCTCATTAGAGGGGAGATGAAACAAAAGTACTAAAATATGGAGTAAGAGTGAAACTTGAAATAAAAATAAAACCCAGAAGTGTTTTTTTTTTTTTTAAATATTGCTGCTACTGCTGCTGTTGTGCAGAACTTTATAGGCAGTAAAGTGTTAGAAGTTTTTATGTTCTTAACAAGAAGTAGATGTCATTTGATTATGTTTTACAAGGCTGAAAAAAGTGTAAAAACTGAAATCGCATTTGGTTTAATTAAGTGTGGCGTTTTTTCACTATTTATAGTCAGAAATATTCTTAATTGTTATTTAGTAAGAAATTTTCTTAATTCGTTACTTAAGGTATGTCTTAATTCGTTATTCAGGGTATATGCTTCTCCTCTCCAGTCTGCCAGGGCATTATCTCACTTTTGCAGTATTTATTATCAGTGTTACAATATATTTATTTACATATTACTAAGTGTTCAAACAGCATTTTGTCTTATTTTTTGGCGCAATTCATTGACTTTTAAAACTGTTGATTGATTGATATTGGCGCTTTGTGTGAGGTCGCTAAAATCCCAGACTAAGTTGCCATTTAAATGTGGTACTTTGTATTATTCAAATTTGATATTGGAATCACAATAGAACCATGGTGGGGAACGGTAATTGCCAAGCGTCACCTAACTTTGCAGGGCTCGCTGCTAACCCCCCCCCCCCTCCCCCCCCACCCCCCCCCCCCCCAACTCCGTCCACAAAACAAAACAAGAAAAAATCCGTTATTGAGAAGACCACAATGAATCGGATACCAGGGTCAAGAGATTACAATATATCACAATATTAAATATATTTTGATGAAGCACGGGTCATCTCCAAAAATTACGAATTGTGGTTTTCTGAAGAGTTCCAGCATTTCTGGAATAATATGTAATTTTACATGCATATTTTTATTATGAGCTGGGCGGACAGGGAACGTGCAGCTAGCAATATTTTTTATTATTATCTGTCAGTCCCAATTTGCACGATTTTTAACTCTCTTTTATTTCTCAAAACGAATGTTCATTATGAATAATAATAGTTAAATGGTGTACTTGAATAAAAAGGCGTAGAGATTTACTTTTTTGGGTCTTGGTAAAATAAGATGTCAGTGTTACACTGCGTCCCGGGCTGTAAATAGTTACGCTATGTGTAAGTTTTAGGTGAATAAAAGGATATCTGGGTGTACATTTGCAACTGAAAAGTGTTTTAATAATTTACTGTATGCGAATTACACCGTTAATATTCGAAACAGGATATTATGTAAAGCCCGGGACGCAGTGTTACCATGCGCAAACACCACAGGCGGATGGACAGATGGAAAAAAAAACAGAGTATTGCATAAAGACACTTTCCTTCATTTTCTCAGGCAATATAGCCATTGCACATTTTTGAAGCAGTCAGTGGACCATTTGCTGTTTATATCCTCCTTAACCACCACTCAAACCAAGTGTTCTTCTCGTTCTTTACATAGTGATATATCTCAGATTTCCATGCAGGAAAGTATTGTTCACGAAACATACGAAGACCTTTCTTAATTCTGAGACGCGCCGACTAACATTACACTATTGATTGTGATAGAATTAAAAGATAATTGATAAATTTCTAGAAACGAGCATGCCATGATAAAATAAGGGATAATTAATAATTATCGAGGAATGAGCCATGTTATAAAAATTACGGGATAATTAATCAAGTTCGAGGAATGAGCAAGACATAATAAAATTAAGGGATAATTAATAATTTTCGAGGAGTGACCATGTCATAACAAAATTACGGGATAATCAATAATGTTTGAGGAATGAGCATGACATGATAAAATTAAGGGATAATTAATAATTTTCGAGGAGTTAGCATGTCATAACAAAATTAAGGGATAATGAATAATGTTCGAGGAATGAGCATGACATAAAAAAATTAAGGGATTATTATTAATTTTCCAGAAATTAGCATGTCGTAAAAATTATGGGATATTGAGCAAGTTTTTAGTAACGAGCATATCATAATTTAGGGATAGTTAGCAAGTTTCTAGAAACGAGCATATCATAATTAAATCAAAGGGTAATGAACAAGTTTCTAGAAACGAGCATATCATAATTGAATTAAAGTGGTAATGAGCAAGTTTCTAGAAACGAGCATGCCATAATTATATAAGGGATAATTAGCCAATTTTTAGAAACGAGCATATCATAATCAAATTAAGGGATAATGAGCAAGTTTCTAAAAATGAGCATACCATAATTAAATTAATGGATAATTAGCAAGTTTTTAGAAACGAGCATATCATAATTGAATGAAGGGGTAATGAGCAAGATTCTAGAAACGAGCATGCCATAGAATCAAGTGGTAATAACTTTATAAAAAGTGAGCATATCATAATCAAATTAAGGGGTAATTAGCAAGTTTCTAGAAACGAGCATGTCATCACTTATTTAGATGTGAAAGGAGGCGAGTACATAATTCTTGGTAAGGCAGCTAAGGCGATCATTCATAACCCAAAGTACGAAGACTTTTGAAACCCAGTAAATTATCTTGCATAAGAGGCTTAGATAAAGTACTTATTACCAGAATTCCAAGACCACGCTCATTATTATTTTTCTTTTTTTTTCTTTTTATACCTCAGCTTAAAGGGACCAATGAAGTCATATGTCGCCCCCCTGTTCCTCAGGAGGGGATTGGAGATCGCTCAGGACCCCACAGTTCGAAGACCATTAAATTTACATGTACTACTCGAGTGGCACTCGAGATCGTTTTGAATTAAGAGTTGAAGGAAAAGGGCGAGAAGGGAATTATAGCTCTCTCTCTCTCTCTCTCTCTCTCTCTCTCTCTCTTTGATTTAGCGTGCGTTAGAGCTTTTAAAAGAGAGAGAGAGAGAGAGAGAGAGAGAGAGAAAGCGGGAGAGGCTGGGTGATCTTTTTGGTAATGTATTATTTGATTTCAATCCCATTATTATTATTATTATTATTATTATTATTATTATTATTATTATTATTATTATTATTATTATTATTATTATTATTATTATTATTATTATTATTATTATGTAATTATTGGTGGTATGAATCTTACGACAAAAAAAGATTGGATTTGAAACGCCCAATTAATAATCATATTATTATTATTATATAATTTTGGTGGTATGAATCTTACGACAAAAAGGATTAGAACGACGCTTATGGAGTTGCAGCGCCCAATTAGTAATATTTATTATTAATTTTATTATTATTATTATTATTATTATTATTATTATTATTATTATTATTATTATTATTATATAATTTTGGTGATCTGTATCGTACGACAAAAGGGACTGGAACGTTCCTTATGGAGTTCAAGAGCCCAAGAAGTATTCATATATTTTACAAGTAGAATTATCATAATTGATGATAAATTTAATCTGGAATTCCCGTGCTAAAGCACTCTAGTCCTGCCTAACCCAGTTTTCCAGTTTCATTCAATTGAGAGAGAGAGAGAGAGAGAGAGAGAGAGAGAGAGAGAGAGAACCTTACAGACCTTACCTTACCTTACAGACCTTACAGTTCGTTCGGGTTGCCCCAGGTCCCTCAGTGTGAGGCGCCTCTAATGTCTACATCTTCCGGTATATTTTGCATCTTCCAATCTTGGATGGTCTGGGATGCAGTTTAGATATTTGTCGAGCTTATTCTTAAACACATCTACGCTCACTCCTGATATATTCCTCAGATGAGCTGGCAACGCATTGAATAGACGCTGCATTATCGATGCTGGTGCGTAGTGGATTAATGTTCTGTGGGCTTTCCTTATTTTTCCTGGTATAGTTTTGGGCACTATTAATCTACCTCTGCTTGCTCTTTCTGATATTTTTAGTTCCATGATATTTTCTGTTATTCCTTCTATCTGTTTCCATGCCTGAATTATCATGTAGCGTTCTTCTCCTTTCTAGACTATATATAATTTTAAGGATTGTAGTCTTTCCCAGTAGTCTAGGTCCTTAACTTCTTCTATTCTAGCTGTAAAGGACCTTTGTACACTCTCTATTTGTGCAATATCCTTTTGATAGTGTGGGTACCATATCATATTGCAATATTCAAGTGGACTACGAACATATGTTTTATAACGCATAATCATGTGTTCAGCTTTCTTGTTTTGAAGTGCCGTAACAACATTCCCATTTTTGCTTTACATTTTGCCAACAGAATTGGCTATTTGATCATTGCATAACATGTTCCTATTCATCATCACACCAAGGTCTTTAACTGCTTCCTTATTTGTGATTGTCTCATTATTAGGTCCCCTATATGCATATAGCTTTCCTTCTCTGTCTCCATAATTTATTGATTCAAATTTATCAGAGTTAAATACCATCCTATTTACCTCTGCCCAATCATATACTTTGTTAAGGTCTCTTTGTAGAGCGTTTCTATCTTCATCACAAGTAATTTCTCTACTTATTCTTGTGTCATCAGCGAAACTACTCACTACGAATCCTTAACATTACTGTCTATGTCTTCAAAATAAATAACAAACAATATTGCAGCTAGCACCGTACCTTGTGGCACACCGGATATTACCTTGGTTTCATCCGATTTCTCATCGTTTGCAATAACTATCTGTTTTCTGTTGTGTAAAAATTCTTTTAACCATCTTCCTACTTTATCTACGATATTGTGTTTTCTAATTTTCTTGCTAATATATTATGGTCTACTTTGTCAAAAGCTTTTGCAAAGTCTAGATAAACCACATCTGTTTCATTTCCGCTTTTCATATTTTTGAATATGTTCTCACGGTGGACTAACAGTTGGGTTTGTGTACTTTTTCCGGGTACGAAACCGTGTTGTCCTATATTAAACAAATTATTTTTTATTAAATGTTTCATAATATTTTTCTTCATTACCCTTTCATACACTTTCATAATATGTGATGTTAGACTCAACAGGCCTATAATTACTTGCCTCTAGTCTTGATCCACTTTTGAAAGTAGGGGTGATATATGCTAATTTGTGCTCATCATAAATCTTGCCTGTATCTACACTTTGTCTTAATAATATTGCAAGTGGCTTTGCGATAGAATGAACTACTTTCTTTAACAAAATAGCAGGGACTCCTCCGGCCTGGCCCGCAGCAGCTCCATTTTTTAATTTCATTAATTGCCTGCACAATATCAGCTTCATTAATTTCTATGTCAGCTAAATATTCACTATTTTCGTCCCTTACTTCTATATCATTATCTTCATTATCTATTCTAGGGGTGAATTCTCTCTTATATCGTTCTGCCAGTATGTTGCAAATTTCCTTTTTTTCATTCGTTAATCTCCCTTCAATTCTCAGAGGGCCTATTTTCTATTCTTCTTTTATTCATCTTCTTCGCATATGGGTATAATAGTTTGGGGTTTTGCTTGATATTTAATAGGGTTTTTCTTCCAAGTCCCGTTTTTCATTTTCTTTTGATTGTATAATCTTTTGTTCTGCATTTTCTATCTTACTTTTTAGTTCTATAACTTTCCATGCATTTTTTTCTTTTGCAAGACCTTTTTTCCACTTTCTGATTTTCTGGAACAAGATCCTTCTGTCTCTTGGTATGCATGAAGATGTTTACTTTTCTTCTTCGGTATATATTTATCCACTATTTTCTCCAATATTTTATATAATATCTCCGTATTTACCCTTATGTCATCACTTACGAAAATGTTATCCCAATCTTTGTTTAATTCTTCATAATTTCTGACCATTTATATTTTTACTGTAGAAGTTGTATTTTCCATATCCTTCCCACTTTTTCATTTCTTGCTTATCTCTATTTTCACTTGCTTTGGAATGAACTGTTAATTCTATGACATTATGATCTGAAATACTCGCATTATAAACTATTATTTCTTTAACATAATTCATCTCGTTCACAAATACTAGGTCTAAAGTATTTTCCTTTCTTGTTGGCAGGTGATTTATTTGTTGAGAGAGAGAGAGAGAATCTAATTAGTATAATCTAAGCTTTGAATACCGGTATCTGTACAGTCTCCAGGAGGCGTCTTCAAAGCTTTACGAAACATTTTCCGATTTCAAAGGTAATTAATTGGTTGTGTTCTTCAGCTTCACAGGGAATCGGAAAATAGGAGGGGGAGGAGGAGGAGGAGGAGGAGGAGGAGGAGGAGGAGGAGGGAGGAGGAGGAGGAAGGAGGAGGAGGAGGAGGAGGAGAATGAGAAGGCGGAGGAATGAAAGGGGATGGGAGGAAAGAAAGTTGTAGAGGAGGAACGAAAGAAGACCCCAGAGGGAACGGAGGAGGAGGAGGAGGAGGAGGAGGGAGGAGAGGAGGAGAGGAGGAGGAGGAGGAGGACACGCGGAAGAAAGCTGAGGTTAACAGAAAGTTTAATTATAAAGAAAAATGTAGGAGGTGGATGGTATTTCTCCATCGTTTTGATAGCTAGTCTTTGTATGCCATTCTTGCCTATGCCGTTATATTTTTCGGTTCGTGGTCATATGCAGTTACAAATTGCAGAAATTAAATCTCTTCGATATAACCTTTTATATATATATGATATTATTATAAATATATCTATATATTATATAATAATATACGAGATATATATAATTATATATTATAATATAATAATAATATATATATATCATATATATAGATATGTATGTATATATATATAATATATATATATATATATATATATTATATATATATATATATTGGCCTTTAGAATGTCTATTATAAACTCATTTCTATCATTTCCATTTTCATTCATTGACATCATAGGGCCAGTGCAGAATAATGACTTGCAAGATGAGAGCAAAAGTTAAGCAACCACATATAATTGATAATAATAATAATAATAATAATAATAATACAGGTTTTATTGAAAATAAGGGCTATTTATCGCATTTATTTTGAATAGAAGCTTCTCTATTCTTATTACTGACTTTTCTTCTGTACTCAAGTTGGCTATTAAAACGCCAAATGTGGGATTCGTGTCAAAAACGTGGTATTTTGACAAATACCATGACAAATATCACGTTTTTGACATGGATCCCACATTTGGGGTTTTAATAGGCAATTTGAGTACAGAAGAAAAGTCAGTAATAAGACGAATGGAGAATTTCATGTATGACACTTACCTGGCAGGTATATATATAGCTATATTCTCTGTTCGCACTGGCAGAATTTTCAAAACTCGCGGCAACCGCTAGATCACTGGTAGTTCAGGTGATCGCCACCCCGTTCCCGTGGCGCTGGTGCTCGGAATCATTCCCATTTTCGTCAGATTTTTTTCTGCCAGCCGAACCGCGGAACATCGTTGTGGGTTCCCTGCTAGAATTTCGAACTCGTTAGCTGACTTTCGCTGTACTTTGATGGATTATTGGTATCGTATTGGAAAGTTGGATTGGCAATCGCGTTTGGAATTTTTTCTTATAATGTCTGATTCTGGTTTAGTATTTAGAGTGTGTGTGAAAGAAGGGTGCAAGGTGAGACTGCCGAAAGCCTCGGTAGACCCTCACACAATATGTAAGAAGTGTAGAGAGGGTGTGTGTACTTGGGATAATAGATGTAATGAGTGTGAAAGTTTAAATGAGAAGGAATGGAAGACTTTCACTAAATATGTTGAGAGACTAGAAAAGGATAGAGTAAGGAGATCGGTATCTCGGAGTGAGAGGTCAGGCTCTTCTAGTAAGGCCTTGAATGCTTCTGTTATTTCTCCCCCTCCTTCCCAAGTAGAAGTTGTAGATCCTTCTCATCAGGTTTCTCCTGCGCCTGCTGCTGTTTCTGAGGATCCTAATTATGTGAAAGTGTTTGCCGCCCTTGCGTCAATGGGCAATCAGATTCAGCGTCTTACAGACAAAGTGGGTACTTTTGAGAGTGTCAGTGTAGTGGAGGGGGGGCGGCTGATCGTCTCTCTCGTGCTCCTAGACCTAGGCCTCTGCCAAGCTCCCAGACCCAAGGGAGAAGGCATGTCGACAGTCGAAGGGAGGCGAGAGGGGTTCCCTTACGATCAGTCGTCCCTTCAGGCAGTCCTGTTGCGTCCCAGGCTGCAGCAGTGCGCCATAGAAAAGGCGACACTGGGAAGTGTTTTTCTTCTACCGATAGTTCTGCATCAGGCAGGTATCGACGTTATGCGGAAGAATCGCGTCCGCTGAAGAGGACGCATAGACCTACGTCATCTCAGGATGAACTTGACGCTCAAGGAGCGGTGGAGTAGCCCCGAGATTTTCTCATCTAGTGACGATGAAGACGTGGTTCCGGTTAAAAGGAGGAGAACTTTTCGTTCAAGGCAGGACGCAAGACTTCATTTAGACGGCGGTTCGCCTGATAGGAGCCCTCCTTCTGCATCCTGGGCAGTTTCTCCTGTATCTCCTTCTCGTAGACCTCAGTTTCGAGCTTCTCGTCTTCGTTCCCCGCATGCTCAGGCATCCCGTCAGGAAACAGAGACTAAGGACTTTCTTAAAGAGATGCAAGGAAGGTTAGCCGATCTAGTTAAAATCGTGGGAAACAACGAAACATCCTCCTACGAGACGTAAGGACGCTCCCTCCCCGTCAAGTCCTCCAAAAGGACGCATGATTGTTTGCCTCCTCCTCATCGCACTTCGGATTCTCGTGTAGGACGCAAGTTACCGGGACAGGACGCATGGGACTGCAAACTCGGAGCGGATTCACGTTTTGTCGACGTATCTCAGCAAGGACGCAGGACGCAGGCGGCAGGAGCCTTCTTCTTCCCCCGAGAGGTTAGGGAAGATGTTCAGCAGCTAGACCTTGGATTACAAGATGTTTCTTCGGCAGAGAAGGAGATGGAAGACTTAGCGTCTGAAGAAGAGAAAGATGGTGAAACACCTTCTTCAGACTACAAGTTGAACTGATTGCCTTTTGTCAGTTTTTGAATGGGGGAATTTCAGCCTTCAGCTCCGTTATCACCCTTTCTCAATTCTCCAAGAATAAAACACCGAAGAAGTCATCGTTTTTGAAGATGAAGCTTTCAATTACAGCTAAGAAGGCTCTTCAAAGGATCGATACGTGGTTGAAAGAAAATAAGGAAGCGGGCAAGACTTCTTTCTCCTTCCCTCCAGCCAAATTGGCATCGAAGTCCGGAATCTGGTATGCGAGGGGAAAGTCTCGGCCTGGGAGTTCCTGCCTCCTCCCAGGGGGATTTTTCCAACATTGTTGACAGTTCCCGCAGACATGCTTTGAATTCAGCTAAAGTTTGGTGGACGTCATCAGAGTTAGATCATCTCTTGAAAGGTATTTTCCGGACATTCGAGGTTTTCAATTTTCTTGATTGGTCCTTGGGGGCTCTGGGGGACGAAACCGTGGAAGATAAGGAATCAACTGCTTCGCAACTTCCAAGCAGTATTATGTCCTGCATGGACAAAGCCCTAAGGGATGGGGCGAATGAGTTTAGCTTCGCTTTTCACCGCAGGAGTTTTAAAGAAGAGGTCACTCCTGTGCTCTTTTGCTGCAAAGGGCGTTTCTAACGCCCAGAAATCCGAAAGTGGTTTGGTTTTTTCCCCACTCTCGGATCAGTTATTTCCTTCGGATCTTATCAAGGATATTTCGCTTTCCCATGACTCAGAAGGCGACGCAGGACCTTTTAACGTCTTCGGTAAGGAAATTTTTACCCACCAAAGTGGTTAAGAAGGCATCTAAGGAGTCAAGACAGGCTAGTCAGCCCTTTCGAGGCAAGTCCTTTCTCGTCCTTCCTTCAGAGAAGAAGAGCTCCTTCCAAGAGGGGTTCGAAACCCAGTAATAAACAATGAAGAAAAAGTCCTTCAGACATCAGTTGGGGCCAGACTCCCAGAAGTGTTTGGAAGAAATTTGGGCACAAGAAAAGGGAGCAGATCCTTGGGTCGTCACGGTAGCCAAGGAAGGTTACAAGATCCCTTTTCTGAAGAAACCACTTCTTTCGACATCGCCAAGAGAGCTTGGAGATCACTACAGCGATCCAGGGAAACAAGAAGCACTACAAGAGCAAGTACTTTCTATGCTCAGGAAAGGAGCAATAGAACCTGTTCTGATCACTTATCCCCGGGATTTTTACAACCGGCTTTTCTTAGTAGCGAAATCCTCGGGGGGATGGAGACCAGTACTGGACGTAAGTCAACTCAACTTATTGTGGAGAAGAAGACAAAATTTACTATGGAGACGACCGATTCAGTACTGGCAGCGGTACGTCCAGGGGACTGGATGGTTACCCTGGACCTTCAAGACGCATATTTCATATCCCAATTCATGCAGGATCCAGGAAGTACTTAAGATTTGTGATCCAGAACAGGGTCTTTCAGTTCAAAGCCCTCTGCTTCGGACTGTGCACAGCCCCACAAGTTTTTACAAGAGTGATGTCAAGCGTGGCGAAGTGGCTACATATTCTAGGGATAAGAGTGTCTTTATACCTAGACGATTGGCTCATAAGAGCCCAATCAAGAAGACAATGTCTGGAGGACTTAAGAATGACGTTGGCATTAACGAATGAATTAGGGCTGATGGTGAACTTAGAAAAGTCGAATGTGATCCCCAATCAGGAGCTAGTTTATTTGGGGATTCTGATTTCCTCAGCGACTTTTCGGGCTTTTCCATCTCCCGACAGGCAGGCTCAGTGCATCCGGAAAGTACAAGCCTTTCTAGAGAAAGAACAATGCTCTGCACGAGAGTGGATGAGCTTACTGGGGACTCTCTCGTCACTGGAACGGTTCTTTTCTCTAGGAAGGCTTCACATGAGACCCTTGCAAATATTTTTGAACCAAGTCTGGCCAAGAAAATCGCAACCGGATTCCTTCCTGTTTCGAATTCCTCGCAAGATCAAAGAGGAATTACTTTGGTGGCTAACTCCGGGGAAGTTAGTGGAGGGAGCGTCGCTCCAGCAGAAGAGCCCAGACCTTGTATTGTTTTCAGACGCGTCGACGCAGGCTGGGGAGCGACTCTCGGCCCTCAAGAAGTGTCAGGTCGCTGGAGCAAGGAGGAAGCGTCTTGGCATATAAACAAGAAGGAACTGATGGCGATTTTCTAGGCTTTGAAAGAGTTCAACGCGGTGATCCGCAACAAGGCGGTGCAGGTCAACACGGACAATACCACAGCTCTGGCGTACATCCGCAAGCAAGGGGGAACGCATTCAGTCTCTCTTTGCAAGTTGGCGGAGGAGATCCTTCTATGGGCAGAGAAGGAAAACGTAACCCTTCTCACCAGGTTCATTCAAGGGGAGAAGAATGTGAGAGCGGACCTGTTGAGCAGGGAAGGTCAACTTCTGTCAACAGAATGGACTCTTCATCTAGAAGTATGCCAGAGTCTGTGGAAATTATGGGGTCGTCCAGTGGTGGACTTGTTTGCGACCGCAATGACAAAGAGATTGACGACTTATTGCTCTCCAGTCCCAGACCATCAAGCAGTCGCAGTAGACGCCTTTCTTCTAGATTGGACGGGGCTAGATGTGTACGCCTTTCCCCCGTTCAAGATATTAGGAAAGGTTTTGAAGAAATTCAGGGAGAGTCAAGGGACGAGAATGACTCTCATAGCTCCCTACTGGCCGGCCCGAGATTGGTTCACAGAGGTACTGGAATGGACAGTAGATGTACCAAGAACACTTCCAGCAAGAGTAGATCTACTCAAACAGCCTCATTCAAACAGGTACCACAAGAACACCCTCGCGCTCTGGGTCTGACTGCTTTCAGACTATCGAAAGACTTGTCAGAGCGAGGGGGTTTTCTAGAGAGGCGGCCAGAGCTGTGGCTGGAGCAAGAAGAGCCTCGACTATTAAGGTGTACCAGGCGAAGTGGAAAATCTTTCGTAAGTGGTGCAAGAGTCGGAAGATTTCTTCATCCAGTACCTCTGTGACCCAAATTGCCGACTTCCTTTTATATTTAAAGAAGGAAGTAGGGTTGTCAACTCAGACGATTAAAGGATATCGTAGTATGTTGGCCTCAGTATTTAGACACAAGAGGTTTAGATATTACCAATAATCTTGATCTGAGAGACCTCATAAGGTCCTTTGGAACAAGGAAGGAACACCGATACAGAACACCTTCCTGGAATCTCGATGTGGTCCTGAAATTCTTAGGAACTAATAAGTTCGAAACCGATGGATCAAGCTTCGTTTAGAGATATCTCGAAAAAGACCATCTTTTTGGTGGCCTTGGCCACAGCTAAAAGGGTTAGTGAGCTGCAAGCAATTAGCAAACATGTTGGCTGGAAGCATGACAAGGCAGTTTGCTCGTTTCAGGAGGTTTTCTTGGCCAAGAACGAGAATCCAGCTCATCCCTGGCCAAGGTCTTTTGAGATTATGGGTCTTTCAGATTTGGTAGGACAGGAACAAGAGAGAGTTCTCTGTCCAGTAAGGTCTTTGCGCTATTATATAGAGAAAACCAATAATATTAGAGGAACTTCAGAATCACTGTGGTGCTCTGTGAAGGACCCTAGCAGAGCAATGACCAAAAATGCTATTGCCTTTTTCCTCAGGGAACTGATTAAAGAATCACATATGTTATGCCAAGAAGAAAATTTCGGCATCCTTAAGGTTAAGGCGCACGAAGTGAGAGCAGTAGCTACTTCCTTGGCATTTAAAAGAAATATGGCCCTCAAAGATATCATTGAAACGACGTTTTGGAGGACTAATTCAGTGTTTGCGTGTCATTACCTTAGAAACGTCAAAACAACATTTGACAACTGTCAAACGTTGGGCCCTTATGTATCCTCAGGAGCAGTATTGGGCAAGGGAGTTTCCACCCCATAACTTACTAACATGCTAGGTATTTTAATTAAGTGGTGTTGTTTTTATGGTTGTCTGAGAGGGTTATTTCCTCTTCAGTCTGTGAAGTGTAGTGTGTTATGTTAGCTTTGTGTGTGGTTCAGGTGGTCTAACTTATCCTAGCATGAATGCCCGTGGTAAGAGAGGGCTAGGGTTTCCTGTCAACAAATTGGTCCCGTCCAGTTGTCAGACCCTTGTATTTAGCTTCATCAACTATTAGGTCATGTCCTAGTTGGGAGCTACTAAGGTTTAGCAGGCTAAGAGGCAGGATTTATGAAGTCAGCTACCTTAGCAGGTAAGGAATCTAAGAGTATTTGGGATTTATTTTAAATTTTAAAACTCTTACAATGTTGCTGTCTTTGACCCACCTCCAAATGTGTCAATCAGCTATATATATACCTGCCAGGTAAGTGTCATACATGAAAATGATGTTATTATGATATAACAAAGTTTCATGTATACTTACCTGGCAGGTATATATAATTAAATTCCCACCCACCTCCCCTCAGGAGACAGGGTTCAGAGAAAAATCTGACGAAAATGGGAATGATTCGAGCACCAGCGCCACGGGAACGGGGTGGCGATCACCTGAACTACCAGTGATCTAGCGGTTGCCGCGAGTTTTGAAAATTCTGCCAGTGCGAACAGAGAATATAGCTATATATATACCTGCCAGGTAAGTATACATGAAACTTTGTTATATCATAATAACATCATATTTCTATACAAAATAAACGCAGCTGAAATAGTCATTATTTTCAATAAAACCTGTATTAATGAAGGTCTTCTTCCATCATAGAATAATGATAATATAATAATAAAGATAAAGATGTTTAGCCAACATCGTTGAATATTAACCACAGCCCACCCACGCTTTCCAAAATGGTGTGACAGGCCCCTTACTATCATAGTATAGTCTACAATATCACTTATATTGTCCAATGTATTTTCGTTTAAAATGTCTCCCACTTGACTGTGCCCTCCTTATTATACCACCCCGCATTATGATATCCTTTCTTTTGGAGTATTCCTCATATGCTGTCCAGTACATTATTTGAGCTATCTCGACATGAGATAATAAGTGGATATCCTCCTCTGCTCTCCAGTCTATAAGATATAAGATTTATTGAGGACTCTCATAGTTTATTAATTTGTGTTTGCCCTCTCAAATATCCCTGAGAGAATAAGTGATCATCTCTGTCTATATGCTCAAGACATCTATAGGCTTTGTACTACTCTTCGCCTTAATCTTATTAATAAAATATTTGTGAATTTATAATTGCTTTAAGTTTTGTTGTTGACGGAATGAAAGTTCAACTTGTGTCGCGTTGGGAAGTCGCTCCATGTTATTTTATTTCATTTTATTTTTATTTTTATTTTTTGAGAAATCACATCATTTTGATTACCAGAAGTAATTCGAAAATTGTAACGTTTTTTTTTAAGTTATGTAACGTATCACCTTCAAATTGGTTACGGAATCTTCCAGTGTCTTGTTGTTCTTCGCTGCCAGATGTGATTCTTATATTGTGGATATGTTTTTCCTTTCCACGGTCTGATATATATATATATATATATATATATATATATATATATATATATATATATATATATACATATATATATCTATATCTATATCTATATCTATATCTATATCTATATCTATATCTATATCTATATCTATATCTATATAGATATATGTAATATAGTATAGAGATATAGATGATAAGAATAGATATAGATATAGATATGATATAGATATGATATAATATATATATATATATATATATATATATATATATATATATATATATATATATATATATATATATATACCATCCTTTGGATTATATCCAACCCAACCAAGAGCTGAATATATCGTTATATTATCATTATTTATTATTATGTTCAAAGCTACCAATTACCTTTTTTGCAACGTTTATCCCCCACCCAAAAAATAATTTACGTAATGATCTTTTGTGGTTTTGACCGAGAATTCCAATAACTCTTTTGATTTTCGCCTCAATAGAAAGCGAGAAGGGTAGGTGGTGGTGGTGGGGGGGGGGGGGGGGTTATGGCAAACACACCCCCCCCCCCCACCTCGCCCCCGGGGAGATCAAAACAATTTCTTTTCTTGGATTCCGACCTAAACTATTTCTTTGTTAAGACGAATGTTAGTGATTCAAAGAGGGCAAAGAAATACGATTTAATGAGAGCGAGGGGGCGTGAGGAGGAGGAGGAGGAGTGCGCTAACCCTTTGCCACAGGATCTGTGGTTCCGAAAATAATGAGAAGTGATGTAAGTCCTTCGTGTGTTTTCGAGGATACGAAACAAAGCAGATGAAAGCATTCCGCCCCCCCCCCCCCCCCGCGGGGTCAAAAGCAATAGCCATGCCGATTAAGTTTTCTCTTCAAGCGGTTAGCACCGTAGCCTTTTTGCAACATGTTTGGCAATTGAAGCTTTGATTGGGAATAAACTGAAGGCCTTAGGCTTTATTTAGGAATAAAATTAAGGCTTTAAGCTTTATATAGGAATAAAATGAAGGTTTTATTCTTTATTTAGGAATAAAATGATGGTCTTAAGCTTTATTTAGGAATAAAATTAAGGCCTTAAGCCTTATTTAGGAATAAAATGAAGGCCTTAAGCTATACAGGAATAAAATGAGGGCCTTAAGCTTTATTTAGGAATAAAATGAAGGCTTTAAGCTTTATATAGGAATAAAATGAAGGTTTTATGCTTTACTTAGGAATAAAATGAAGGTCTTAAGCTTTATTTAGGAATAAAATGAAGGCTCTAAGCTTTAAACTGGAATAAAATGAAGGTCCTATGCTTTATACAGGAATAAAATGAAGGCCTTAAGCTTTATTTATGAATAATATGAAGGCTTTATGCTTTATTTTCGAATAAAATGAGGGCTTTAAGAAGCTGTACATGGAAATGAAATGAAGGTTTTAAGCTTGACTTAGGAATAAAATAAAGCCTTTAAGCCTTACGTGGGAATAAAATGAAGGCTTTAAGCTTTACTTTGGAATAAAATGAAGGGTTAAAGCTTTACTTTGGAATCAAATGAAGTCTTTTAAGCTTTACTTTGGCATAAGATGAACGCTTCAACAGTCTTTTAACTGGTGGGTTGGCTAGGAATAAGCTGGCTTTATGCCAGCACGGCTCCTTGCCCCAAAGTGCTGAGGGGAATAATGGACCAGCTGTGGACCTATAGACTTTTTCTAACCAACAGACACCATTCTGTTAAGAGTAAGGAAAGTGTGTATGTGTTTGTTATTTACTCTTCATATATATATATATATATATATATATATATAATATATATATATATATATATATATATATTATATATATATATATAATATATATATATATATATATATATATATATATATATATATTATAGAGAGAGAGAGAGAGAGAGAGAGAGAGAGGATATAATATCCTTTTGTGTTGAATTTGAACCGACTATGCAGTATGTAGTGTGTAGTACACCGGTCGGCTTAGGTCAGGGCATATTCTCGGGCATAAAAAAAAATGAAAAATAAAAAGGAAATGAGAAGAGATAAGAAACAAAAATGCAATAGACGGTAAGAAATTGAGTGGATTTTCCAAACTCTCACTTCGGTGTAGGAGTGGGCGATGAATGTCAAAAAAAAAAAAAAAAAAGTACCTTTTCCAAAAAAAAGTTCCCTTTCCAAAAAAAAAAAGTTCCCCTTTCCCAAAAAAAGTTCAAAAAAAAAATTCCCCCTTCAAAAAAAAGTTCCCCTTTCCAAAAAAAAGTCCCCCGTTCCCCTTTCAAAAAAAGTTCCCTTTCAAAAAAAGCCAAAAAAAAAAAAAAGTTCCCCCTTCCAAAAACAAGTTCCCTTTCCAAAAAAAAAAAAAGTCCCCCCTTTCCAAACAAAGGTTTCCCCCTTTCCAAAAAAGTTTCCCCCAATTCCAAAAAAAAAAAAAGTTTCCCCCTTTTCCACTTTCAAAAAAAGGTTCCCCCTTTCCAAAAAAAATTCCCTTTCCAAAAAAAAAACCCCCCTTCCTCCTCCTTTTCCAAAAAAAAGTTTCCCCTTTTCCAAAAAACAAAAACGTTCCCCTTTCCAAAAAAATTCCCCCTTCCAAAAAAAAAGTACTTTCCAAAAAAAATTTCTTCTTTCCAAAGAAATAGGTTCCCCTTTCCAAAAAAAAAAAAGTTTCCAGAGAAAAAGGTTCTCCTTTCCAAAAAAAGTTCCCCTTTCCAATAAAAAGTTCCCCTTTCCAAAAAAGTTCCCTACTCCCCAAAAAAGGTCCCCCTTCCAAAAAAAAAGTACTTTCCAAAACAAATTTCTTCTTTCCAAAGAAATAGGTTCCCCTTTCCAAAAAAAAAGTTTCCAAAGAAAAAGGTTCTCCTTTCCAAAAAAGTTCCCCTTTCCAAAAAAAGTTCCCCTTTCAAAAAAAAAGTTCCCCTTTCCAAATAAAGTTCCCCTTCCCAAAAAAAAAAGTTCCCCTTTCCAAAATAAAGTTCAACTTTCCAAAAAAATGCCCCTTTCCAAAAAAGTTCCCCTTTCAAAAAAAAAGTTCTTTCCAAAAGAAAAAGTTCCCCTTTCAAAAAAAAAGTTCTCCTTCCTAAAAGAAAAAGTTCCCCTTTCAAAAAAAAAACTTCCCCTTTCCAAAAATGTTCCTTATTACCAAAAAAAAAAAATCCCCTTTCCAAAAAATGTTCCTTACCAAAAAAAAAGTCCCCCTTTCCCCCAAAAAATTTCCCCTTTCCAAAAAAAAGTTCCTGTCTCCAAAAAAAAAAAAAAAGTTTCCTTTTCAAAAAAAAAACAAAAAAAAAAAAAAAAAAAAAAACACCTTTCCAAATAAAAAATTTTCCTTTCCAAAAAAAAAAAAAAAAAAAAAGTCCCCGTTCCTCGCACAGAAACGCACGGGCGCGCTCGCGCCCACGCATCCAGTTTTTGAGCGGAATGCCAAGCGCTGCATATATGAATTAAATTTTCGTTGTTGATCATCTGACTCGAGATGCGTAATAAAAACGGGATCGCGTTTTTCTTGTTTCTCTGGTGATGATTACGGTATTCAGGGAAATCGTCCTGTATTCTTTTCTCCTACATATTTTTCCTCTTTAACTCTCTCACCCTCCACCCCAGCCCCCATCCTTTTCTTCTTTTACCTCCTTCAGAGAGGATGAATGTTATTTTTTATTTAATTTTTTTCATTCGGCGGTGGGGAAAAAGAAGGCTGCCGTAAGGCTCTTCACTTGTAGTTGATATTATGAAAATAAAAATGGACGTAATGTGATGTGGTTGGAGGACGCATCTTGCGCGCATGAGCGTTCAGATAACTTTTACTTCTATGAAACATTTCAGAGATCGGGATCATTATCCCTATGATATTTACAGTCTTTTGTTTATGTTTTTACGGTATTCGCCAACGGGGTTGTACATAGCCGGTTAAAAAATCCTTGCGGGTCACTCTCTAGGAAAGATCCTATTTCAGTTATACGTTATTGTATGAGAGACATTCTTACCCTCGCTGAATTTAACAATGCTTTTTTAACTTACTGGAGGTAAAGTAATTTTAACTTACTGGAATGTGCTATAAGCTATTTTTGGTTTCTGGGTTTAAATAAAGCTAGTTTAATTATGCCAGTTTTGCATGATTGTATTGGAGTCAGTTTAACCAGTGGGGTTATGCTAAGTTTGCATACAGATATTAAGCAAGGTACTCTTTTATGCAGACAGAGTCGTCTTCTTGGATCTTAGCCACTTTCAGCTTCCTGCATCTAAGTCAAATTTAGTGGTTTGAGCTTCTGCCAACTGGATCGTGAATTCTAACCATTTTTAATGCTACCCTTCAAATTCCATACTTTGATCAAAATTGCTTCGGATCCTTCAGCCTAAGACCCAGTTTCTGTCTTCGATTTGTAACCACATTTCCATTTTTTTTTTTTTTAACATTCTGGCGTGGGATTTATAACTAGTACCCATGGGCTCTGTTTTTTCTCGTGTGAAAACCACCTTTGCCACTATAGATCCAGGCCTTTGTGATTCATTCCTCAATTCCCAGCTTGTTTTGATTTTAAACATTTAATGCTCTCTCTCTCTCTCTCTCTCTCTCTCTCTCTCTCTCTCTCTCTCTCATTACTGCTCAGCAAACATGCGTGTAAAGAAAGCTTCCACATAGAATAATGCAAGTGTTTGTTAATAGAACAGAGAGAGAGAGAGAGAGAAGAGAGAGAGAGAGAGAGAGAGAGAGAGAAGAGGGGGGAGAGGAGGGGGGGGGGAAATTTGAAGAAGGAGAGGAAGGAGGGGGAGAGAGAGAGAATAAATAACTATTTTGTGAGGATTAATCAATACACACGAATTTCATACCTACAAAAGAGGTACAGTGTCAGTTAGCTTTGTAAACCGGTGATTCATCCAGACATATTTTATTTCATATGCTTTATCATTGATTAAGGGGGGGAAAGAGATTTTTTCTAGTTTGCATTTGGAAGAGAATATTGTTTTCACGAATCGCGTTTCAATTTTCATTTGCGCTGTTCTTGTTTGCTGGTTACTATCTCCACCTCCTGTTCCTTCCCCTACCCCACTTTTCTTCCCCCCACCCCATTTGTGGACCCCTCACCTCCACCCTCTTTCTGAAAGTTTGACCACCCCAGCTGGTGGGAAGAGAGAGAGAGAGAGAGAGAGAGAGAGAGAGAGAGAGAGAGAGAGCCTTTTGATCTGGCAGCCTTATCTAAGAATGTTTCTTTTTCCTGCACTAATTGCTGAGACCATAAACATACCAAAGGTATTGGCGCTTTCGACTTCTTTAGGGTCCTACGAAGGAGCTGGGGTTGGCCTTTTTCGGCGGTTGCGATAAGCCCCTCACCCCCTTCAGACAGCCCCACTACTACTTCCCCCAAATTGCACGGTTGGAGTCCCCAACCCCGGGTCCTGATCCCCGAGGGGTCGTGGCAACAGTTGAAGAAACAAGAGAAAGAGTGGAATTCTTTTCTCCGATTGCTTTTTTCAAATCATGGTTAATTTATGCTTTCATTAATTTTTTTTCTTGTGGATGTGATAAGGCGACTGTCGATGTTAGTTGAGAAGGGGAACGTTCCAGTTCGCTTCTAATTTTTGTCTTAAAAAATGGAAAATCTTATTTAGGTAGTTGGGACATGAAAAAAAAATTGGAAAATTTTATTTTGGTGGTCGGTACATTAAAAAAATCGAAATTTTGATGTAGGTAATTGGGACATTAAAAATCTAAATTTTTATTTAGGTAGTTTGGGCATAAAAATGGGAAAATTTTAATTAGGTATCAGATACTTGGGACATGAAAAAAATTGGAAAATTTTATTTGGGTAATTGTGACATTAAAAAAAAATGGAAAATTTTATTTAGGTAGTTGGGACATGAAAAAATCGAAATTTTTATTTAGGTAGTTTGGGCATAAAAATTAGAACATTTTATTTAGGTAGTTGGGTCATAAATAAATCGAAAATTTTATTAAGTAGTTGGGACATGAAAAAATAGAAAATTTTATCAAGTAGTTGGGACATAAAAAATAGAAAATATTATTTATGTAGTTGGGACATAAGAAAGGAAAATTTATTCAAGTAGTTAGGGCATAAAGAATTGAATATTTTATTTATGTAGTTAGGGCATAAAGAATTGAATATTTTATTTAGGTAGTTGGGGCATAAAGAATTGAATATTTTATGTAGGTAGTTGGGTCATAAAGAATTGAACATTTTATTTATGTAGTTGGGGCATAAAGAAATTGAAATTTATTTAGGGTAAGGGGGGAATTAAAGAATTGAACAATTTCATTAGGTAGCTAGGG
This sequence comes from Macrobrachium nipponense, assembly GCF_015104395.2. NCBI lineage: Eukaryota > Metazoa > Arthropoda > Malacostraca > Decapoda > Palaemonidae > Macrobrachium > Macrobrachium nipponense. The sequence goes on from NC_061087.1 coordinate 20,119,978, forward strand.
CGGGGAATAAAGAATTGAACATTTTACTTAGGTAGTTTGGCCATGAAGAATTGAACATTTTATTTAGGTAGCTGGGGCATAAAGAATTGAAAATCTTTTTTTGGTAGTTGGGACATCAAAACATTTAAAATTTTGATTAAGTATCGGGGTATGAAAAAAACTGAAAATTTGACCTCTTAGATGGGGCATAGAAAATTAAGCATTTTATTTAGGTAGTAGGGAAAAACGAGAAATCTAAATTCTATTTAGATAGTTGGGACATAAAAGAAATCAAAAGCTCTATTTAGGTAGTTGGAACTTTTCTCTTTGAAAGTATGCGTTCAATTTTAAAAGCTAGTATATGTGTGATAATATTATTTATTCATGTTGCAAGGGGATATAAGAATTTTGTTCAATAAATGGAATATTTGTTAAAGATAGTGAACTACTTAATGGTTGAGTCCACAATAGCTTCATTTTTAAGGAGGTAGCAAATTCAGTCTTTGCAATAACGTCCTTGTTTTTAAGAAAATCAAAGGTTTATGTGGAATTGATTATTTTTGGAGCCATGATTACTTTTAGATAGGACGCATATATATTATATATTATTATGTCATGTATATGTATGTATATAGTATGATATGTATGTATGTATGTATGTATGTTGTATGTATGTAAATTATGTATGTATGTATGTATGTATGTATGTATGTATGGTATTTAATGTATGTATGTATGTATGTATATGCCTTTAAGCAGCTCTTTGTTGCTTCATAAAAGACGGTATTTCTTTGAACAACTGCTAAAGCCAAATCAACAAAGACTAAGGTTTTAGAAACTGACACTTTATTGATTTGGCTTTAGAGATTGCTTGAGGAAGCATTGTCCTTTCTAAAGCAGTGAAAAGGTTTTTGGAGATATCAAGGAATGATTTCAGTACACTGAAGAACTCGTTGGTGTCTTTTTTTTTTTTTTTTTTTTTAACAGCATCAAACACCGCTTTTGGTTGTATGGAAATGTTTATATATATGTATATATATAATATATATATATCAAGGATGGGTAACAGGTAGACAGCCAGCCAGTTATAAAATAAGATAACATTTATTGACCAAAGTGTTTCGTAACATCCTGTTACATCTTCAGGGCTGCAAAAGAACAATTTAAAAAAAACAGGTGAAAACACATGAAAGAAAAAAAAAACTGTAAACAATAAAAATAAAAAAAAATAAAATTAAAAGTACAGTTAGAACTTAAGAAGTATTCACAAAAACAGATTTAAGAAGTATTTACAAAAACAGGAGAGTTAAAAGCACCCGTCAAAAAGGCACTTGATAACTCTGTGTCGAAATGCTGAAGGTTGACCGATAGATCCCTCAGCACAGATCCTTTAAAAACCATGGACTTTTTTTATGATAGCGATGATGGTTTTTCAGTCCTAAAGGAAACAGTAGTGTGAAAAGGGCGCATTGCTTAGTTTAAGGATCAAGCACGTAAGAGTTAAGAATTGTATTATCTAACAACTAGTTGCCTATGAGCTTAAATAATCAGGACTGTGGGAAACTAGGAAAATAAAGAGGAATAATGACGAATAACTCCCAAGTAAGCGATAGAGGCTTCTCTTGATGAATAGAAATTTGTAGAAATTAAAAAAATGGAAGTGATTTCTAGGGAGGGAGGATACAAATTTGTAGAAATAAAAAAAAAGGAATTTAGAATTAATTTCTGGGAAGGGAGGATTGTAAATTTTATGTTTATTTTATTCTCCAATCAAAATGAGTGTTATGGTAGTTTGTTCGTATGTCACTGCAGCTGATATTATCAACACATTTACTTGTATATCAAGATGACTGATTTTTTGAAACGTGTCAGTCTGTGTCAAGTAAAAGTTTTAGTTACAATTACACTGAGCCCTTTGGTATTTATAACCAATCACCTACTAAATTCTCAAATGTTCAAGAGACAGTGTCAGAATATTTTAAGGAAGAAATATTTGTAAATATTGAAATTTCATATGGTCGTTTAAAAAATCAATTTGCAAAATTGTAAGTGTTTATTCATTACATTGTAATCATTACTGTAGCCCTATTCAAGTGGTAACTTTCTTCTCATCTCTTCGCTCACTAGCTGAGGGACTTGTATTTCTCAAAACATAAGGCTAGGTCGTTAATTCATTAGCTTGCGATTTGGTTTATGCCATAAAGGGATATCATTATTGTGTATGACTGTTATAACAAGAAAAAATTATTAATGAGGTTTTGTAAATAAAAGAAAGTGGAAGGTTGGTTATTTTGTATTTTTCCACACACACACACACACACACACACACACACACACACACACACACACACACATATATATATATATATATATATATATATATATATATATATATATATATATATATATATATATATATATATATGTGTGTGTGTGTAAATATATGTATATATATGTATATATATATATATATATATATATATATATATATATATATATATATACATATATATATATTTTATTTATTCAAAACTTATTAGACAATTCTTGAAAATTCCAATAACATTTTTTAGTACAGCAGTATATGTTAAAGTTATTTATTTTTGGTAGACATATATTTTTTTTAGAATCACAATGTCTTCGAATTTATTTTTGTAGGAAAAGGCCGAACAAAACGACGCGTCTCTCTCTCTTTTTTGCCGATTTTTTTCGAATAGGTCCGTAGGGTGTGTGACCGATTGGATTCTATTATTCTCGTCACCACACCAGAAATTGGAGGTTCCTCTGTTCAAAACACCCGACAGGTCTGACATAGTTCGTGACCCCCGGAGCTTATACATACAACACCCATTTTAATAGAGTAATTTGTATGCAGGTATACGGCTCACACATACACGGGCGCGCGCGCACACACACACATCCTGGCCACTTTGTATAGACTGCCACCCCCCTTCCTCTCTGACCGCCCGTACCCCCCCCCCCCCTCTCTCTCTCTCTCTCTCTCTCTCTCTCTCTCTCTCTCTCTCTCCTTATTTTCCCGGTGTTGGTTCACATCCTCCCACACACTATATCCTATTGGTGGGCTGCTCCAGCTCTCTGTAATATAGCCATTTTCATTATGTTAATACATGTTTTGACATTTTTATTTTACGATGTTATCGTATATTAGCTACACCCTTATTTTTTAAATGGTCATTTGTTTAATTTTTACAATGTGGAGTAATAAAAAGGGAAAAGTAGTTAATTACAATCGTGAGAATCATTCAGGTATTTAAAAAATATTATTCAAGAAAGATTTAATATAAAATTTTGAAGTAAAATTAAGTTGTAGCAGTACTTTTCGTCAACTTCATAACAGCGAGTCGTGAAAGCTTTCTTCAAAACCAAATAGCTTAAATAATATGACAGGCATCATTTAAATATTGTTTGAAAAAAACACACACCCGAAAAAAGAGGAGGGCAAAACGGCCTTCATTAGAGCATCATTTAAAAACAAGACGGGTGAAGAAAATAAAGGATCATCTCCCGTGGTCTCGTAATTAACTTTGTAATCGCAGGTAGCGCGGCTGAACTACGTACTAGCATAACAAACCATAGCGTTCCTTTAACAAGAAAGCGAACAGCTTGACAGCCTGATTTGAGGCCTTCATTAAGAGAGAAAATTGTTTTTCAAGATGGAAGGAATTTAAAAAAGAAAAAGGACTTACTGACCATTCCGATATATTATTTTAGGCTTAAAACGTCCTTCTCTTCCACACAGGACTTGAATGGGCTTCCGTTCCTTTGATAAGCTCATTATTATCGCGGCCTTTTTTTTTTTTTTTAATAAGACTCTATTGTACAAGTACTACTTTGGAGTTGTTTCAGATTTCCAGATGCTATAGAGTTTAGTATTTTCCGGAAAGAACTCGGTCTCTGATTAGTAATTGTGAGTTTTTTAATGCGTGTACCTTTTTTTTTTTTTGGTAGATGTATATACCATGGCGTTGTAGAAACTGTGGTAATTGGCGTCTAAATAAATAATTAAGGCAAATAAGAAGCGAAAAAAATAAGAGAAAATTCTCATTAGAATTCACTCACTCATTCATGCTTTATAAATATTTTCAAGTCTTACGCCTTATAATTAGATTTACAAATTGACAAAAATTAAGTTTCCTCCAGTAGGTACCACTGTGGTATAAGGTATTCGAACAGAGAATTCATTCTTCTTAAAGCCTTGTTGCTTATAACCTAGGAGAAACTACACCAGAATTAAAGTTACTCGTTTATACATGAATGTTATTTTTTTATGAAAAATTTAATAGTATTCGCCTGCTGGTAAATACCAAAGGCGTATTCTGGAGTATTGTATTAAAAATTCATTACGTTTTTAGTCTCCAAACCTATGTTTACTGAAAAAGTTAAATCTTGGAAATAAACAGCTTATACATGAATGGTTCTTCATTCCTTTTTAACTTTATAGTATTCTGCTGCTGGTAATTACAGCACGCTGAAATGGAACAAAAGCAGTAAGAAAAGAAACCTCGAACTTGAGGTGGAAGAAAGCCAAAAGCTGTACAGCAGAAATGGAACAAAATCAGTAAAAAAAAAAAAAGAAGAAAATCCCGAACTTGAGGTGGAACAAAGCCAAAAGCAGTCAGCAGAAATGGAACAAAATCAGTAAAAAAAAAAAACGAAATTGCAAAGACAAAAGCAGTACAGAAGAAATGGAACAAAAACAGTAAAAAAGAAAAAAATAGCTCAAGATGAAACTAAAGAAGAAAATAGTACAGCACATCGAAATGGAACAAAAGCAGTAACGTGGCGCGTCTATTTCGAACGAAGACCGAAACGAAACCAGGACATAAGCACATCGACTTGGAACAATCCCATCCCCCCAAACAATCAGTTGTCCAACAATCAGCCGACTGGAAACGGACAGATTGATCTATTGGGTAATTTACATACGATATCCACTTTACACGCTCTCTCTCTCTCTCTCTCTCTCTCTCTCTCTCTCTCTCTCTCTCTCGGAAAAGTTCAGGTAGAGGAAAGTTCTACTTCCTCCATACCTACTCTCACACGCACAAACACCCAATACAAGTTAGGCTCTCTCTCTCTCTCTCTCTCTCTCTCTCTCTCTCTCTCTCTCTCTCTCTCGGGAAAAGTTCAGGTAGACGAAAGTTCTACTTCCTCCATACACACACACACACACACACCCTAATGCAAGACAGACTGACTCTCTCTCTCTCAGGGTATCAGTTATAGAAAAGTTTGATTTCTTTCTCACTGAGAAACCTTTTCCACACATGGAACCTCCCGTGTAAATAATTCTCTCTCTCTCTCTCTCTCTCTCTCTCTCTCTCTCTCTCTCTCTCTCTCTCATTCTGCAAACAGGAGGCTATTGTTTATGTGTGGACGAAGAAGGAACGACCTTAAATCGATTGGATGTCGGAGAGAGAGACAGAGAGAGAGAGAGAGAGACTTTGGAAGAACATTTTTATTTTCCCTTTCACTCCTGCTAATCGATTTAGTGCAGCATTTTTCTAGTCTCTGCTTTTTCCCTGTCCACCCTCTCTTCCTTTTTTTTCTCCCTTTCCTTTTTCGCTGTTCTTTTTTCTTTCTTGTTGTCCTGGTGAAAGAAAGTCCTTGTAAATTAGTTTTACTTGCGTTCCTTTCAATTGTCCGGGCTGTTCTTCCTCCTTTTAATTTGATCACTAATCGTGTGGCGGGCTTCGTACGTTAGGTCAATAGTGCTCGTATTCCGTTTTCCAGTCTTCTTGGCATTTTTCCCTTCGTCTCTGGGTCATTGGTTTCCAGCGGACCATTAGTATCACCCCCCACCCTGGAAATTAATTCCGTGTTTTCCAGGAGGAAAACCCGTGTCCCGTGGATTTGTAAGGAAGTTTTTTTTTTTTTTTTTTTTTTTTTTTTTTTTTTTTTTTTTTTTTTTTTTTTTTTTTTTTTTTTTTTTTTTTTTTAATGGACCATTTAAGATTTATAACGAAAACTGTTGGGTGGATTTGAAAGAAATTATATTAGTTTGCAAATTGAACGTGATTAAAACTACGGGTGAAATCATTCTGACTGGAGTAAAAGACACCGAAAATTCTTGAAAACATTATAGAGATAAGGGAGACATGTCGTCTTGACGAGGTACCGTAGATGGAAATAAAAGAGAAACTCTTGTTTAAAAATTCAAAAAAAGAAAGTATATGGAATGAAGTGAGCAAATCAATCTAGTATCTTTCTTTCTTTTTTCTACTTATTGTCCTATTTCTATTTTTCCTTTTCTTTAACCTACTCCTGTAAGGTCAGATGATTTCGGTTCACCTGTCAGATTGAGTGAATATTAAATGGAGGTGATTTATATTTGGCTTTTTATCTCTGTCACAGGTGAGTGGTTTCCATCAAAAAATTAATAAACCTCTCGTATGATAAAGGAGAGGCAACAGGGTACCATCAAGAAGAAAACAACGCCAGATAACTTACCATCACTCAGTCAGTCATGGAGATTGAACCCCAAAACTAGCCCCCTCCCCCCCCCCCCCACCTCCACCCAATCTCTCTCTCTCTCTCTCTCTCTCTCTCTCTCTCTCTCTGCTTATATTAATATTTATTATATATATTATATATTATATATATAATATATATATATATTATATATCATATACATATATTATATATATATATATATATATAATATATTATTATAGTGTATGTATATATTTATATGTGTCTGTATATATATAAATATAGATATATATATATATATATTTATGTATATATATATATATATATATATATATATATATATATATATATATCTATATATATATTTATAACACTGTTTCAACTGATTTGTGAATAAGCATCTGGTGGTAAGTCGACTGAGTACAAAAGAGGCGTAGGGCTAGCAACCTCACCTCAGATCTATATATATATATATATCTACTCTATATATATTATATATATATATATTATATATATATATATATGATATATATATATATATATTTATATGTTATATATACATATATATATATATATATATATATATATATATATATATATATATATATATATATATATATATATATATATATATATATATATATATATATATATATATATATATTTGTGTATATATATATTTATATGTGTGTATATATCTATATATATATATATATATATATATATATATATATATATGTGTATATATATATATATATATATATCTATATATATATATATATATATATATATATATTTATAACACTGTTCAAACTGAGTTGTGAATAAGCACCTGTGGTAAGTCGACTGAGTACAAAAAGAGGCGTAGGGCTAGCAACCTCACCTCGAATTTGCTGAGACCTGGAAGGTAAACAATACTCTAGACTGTAAAATCTCCCTGTCTAAGAGAAAGAGACAGGTGGAGAAAAAAGTTCTCCTACTCTCTCTCTCCCTCTCTCCATATGTGTATATATATATATATATATATATATATATAGTATATATATATATATATATATATATGAATATATATATATATATATATATATATATATATATATATATCAATGAAAGCCTCAATCCTTTCCCTTCCGCTACCTACATCGTAGACGATTACCGTCTTGGCAGGAAGGACGGGTAAACCGCGCCAGGGTTTTTGATGGCGCTGATGGGCCGTGTCCGGCCATCCAGGAGACATCGCTGGAACCAGTCCTCGCCTCCTAAATAATATTCGGCCTGGATGATCTGGTAGGGAGTGTGAGAATGAAAAAGGGGAATAAGACGGACTGAGAATGAGGTTAGAAGTGGGAGGAGATTCTTTGAGAATGAAAGGAAGGAAAATCGAAGGGTGTTGTAAGAACGTTTTGCAAATTGAAAAGAATTGAAGAAATGTTTCTGGAGTTATGGGGAAAAAACGTTTTGGAACTCAGGAAGAAAAAGTTTGGAATGTTAAGAAAAAATGGAAAATTTCAATTTTAAAGATGTTTAGAAAAAAAATAGAGGCAAGAGTTTCTGTATATCAATAAGGGAATTGTGGGCACAATTTTCAGTGTCGAAAATGATAACAATGATTGCAGGTCCACAATAATATCGCATGTGAAGTATATAAAGTGTTTAATGATAATAGCTTTCGAACCCTGCACCAGGTTCATCCTCAGCAAAGTGAACATTATGAATTTAAAAATCTTTCGAAGTAAACTTCTGAATAGGACAATTATTCCACTATGACGAACGCAATGAAGGAAGCGCTCAACAGCCCAACTAGGTGATTCCGTTGTTGTTCGAATTCGAATTCCTGCTGGTTATTCTGCTGGAACGTCTTGTTGGCTGTGATGATGCTGCACGGCTTTCCCTTGGCGATGCGGCCGCAACAATGCTGGACATCACGTCCCCCGTGCTGTAATCGTCTGAGGGAGGAGAGCAGAAGGGGTAGGGGGCAGCATCAGGCGGAGAAAAAACAGAGCTTGTCTTAAGATTAAAATTTTTAACAAAGTTTTTAAGAATGCAATAATTGACTAATGGGTCTTCCCCAACGAACGACTTGTTACCGTAAAAAGCTTGTCCTAAGTTTATGGCGTGCTTTTAAAATATGCGACCCGGAGTTTGTCGATGGAGAAATTCAGCACATACGATCAACTTTTAGAGGACTAAGATACCCCGATCATTTTATTGACAAAGCCATTTCACGAGCTAAGAAAGCATTTTATCGTCCTGTTAACAACCCCAAGGAAAAACCCAACAGATTCTTACCCCTCCCATTTAATCCCAACCTCGACAAATTATGTAATTACGTTAACAGTAGCCAGAAAGATACCAAAATAGTTTTCAAATACCCAAACACCATTAGCCATAAACTAATCAGAAACAACAATAACGATAAGAATACTATCATTCCGGGAGTATACGAAATCCCCTGTCATGACTGCAAGGAAAATATTTTGGGGAAAGTGGAAGAGGATTACCGACCCGATTAAAGGAACACAAACGAGCATATGCACTTCATGAACAGAACATGCAATAGTCTCCCATGCTTTTAAGAACAACCATAGACCGAATTGGATGGATCTAACATAATTTTTAAAAATAACAATGTCCAAACAAGAAGACTAGTGGAAGGTGCCGCCATAAACTTAGGACAAGCTTTTTACGGTAACAAGTCGTTCGTTGGGGAAGACCCATTAGTCAATTATTGCACATTCTTAAAAACTTTGTTAAAAATTTTAATCTTAAGAAAAAGCTCTGTTTTTTTCTCCCGCCTGATGCTGCCCCCTCTTCTGCTCTCCTCCCTCAGGACAGATTACAGCACGGGGGACGTGATGTCCAGCATTGTTGCGGCCGCATCGCCAAGGGAAACGCCGTGCAGCATCATCACAGCCAACAAGACGTTCCAGCAGAATAACCAGCAGGATTCGAAACAACAACGGAATCACCTAGTTGGGCTGTTGAGCGCTTCCTTCATTTGCGTTCGTCATAGTGGAATAATTGTCCTATTCA
>NC_061087.1:20134442-20141942 GCF_015104395.2 Macrobrachium nipponense
TTCTCTATTGAGTGTGATTGCATCCTGGAAAATAATTTGCTTTGCATAAACCTTTTGGGATCAAAATATGTTTCCTCCGTAGGTGGCTTGTGTATAGATTTATTAATAGAGCAGATTAAGCTGCTGGACCGTCATTATTATTATTATTATTATTATTATTATTATTATTATTATTATCTATTTTTTTTTTTTTTTTTTTTTTTTTTTTTTTTTTTTTTTTTTTTTTTTTTTTGCTCATCCAATTCGACTGGGTGGTATTTATAGTGTGGGGTTCCGGGTTGCATCTGCCTCCTTAGGAGTCCATCACTTTCTTACTATGTGTGCCGTTTCTAGGATCACACTCTTCTGCATGAGACCTGGAGCTACTTCAGCCTCTAGCTTTTCTAGAGATTGATTTTCAGGGACTTGGGATCGTGCCTAGTGCTCCTATGATTATGGTACGATTTCCACTGGATATCCCATATCCTTCTATTTCTATTTTCAGATCTTGATACTTATCCATTTTTTCCCTCTCTTTCTCTTCAACTCTGGTGTCCCATGGTATTGCGACATCAATGAGTGATACTTTCTTCTTGACTTTGTCAATCAACGTCACGTCTGGTCTATTTGCACGTATCACCCTATCCGTTCTGATACCATAGTCCCAGAGGATCTTTGCCTGATCGTTTTCTATCACTCCCTCAGGTTGGTGCTCGTACCACTTATTACTGCAAGGTAGCTGATGTTTTCTTGCACAGGCTCCAGTGGAGGGCGTCTTTGCCACTGAATCATGCCTCTTTTTGTACTGGTTCTGTGCAAGTGCCGGGCATTCACTTGCTATGTGGTTTATGGTTTCATTTTTCGTATTGCACTTCCTACATATGGGAGAGATGTTATTTCCGTCTATCGTACTTTGAATATATCTGGTTCTTAGGGCCTGATCTTGTGCCGCTGTTATCATTCCTTCAGTTTCCTTCTTTAGCTCTCCCCTCTGTAGCCATTGCCAATTGTCATCGCTGGCTAGTTCTTTAGTTTGTCTCATGTATTGTCCGTGCATTGGTTTGTTGTGCCAGTCCTCTGTCTTTCTGTCTTTCTCCTGTCTCTGTATATTTCTGGGTCTTCGTCTACTTTTATTAGTCCTTCTTCCATGCACTCTTTAGCCACTCGTCTTCACTGGTTTTCAGATATTGCCCCAGTGCTCTGTTTTCAATGTTGACGCAGTCCTCTATACTTAGTAGTCCTCTCCCTCCTTCCTTTCGTGTTATGTATAGTCTGTCCGTATTTGCTCTTGGGTGTAGTGCTTTGTGTATTGTCATTTTATTTCCCTTGGTTTTCTGATCTATGCTGCGGAGTTCTGCCTTCGTCCATTCCACTATTCCTGCGCTGTATCTGATTACTGGCACTGCCCATGTGTTTAGTTATGGCTTTTATCATATTTTCCGGCGTTGAGTTTTGACTTGAGTATCGCCTGAGTCTCTGCATATATTCTTTCCTGATCGTGTCCTTCATCTCTTGGTGTTTTATATCTCCTCCTTCCATTATTCCCAGGTATTGTATCCTGTCTCATCTATGTGTTTGATGTTGCTCCCATCTGGTAGCTTTATCCCTTCAGTTCTCGTTACTTTGCCTTTTTGTATGTTGACTAAGGCGCATTTTTCTATTCCAAAAACACCCATCCTGATGTCCCAGATACAATCCTTACAGTCGGATTAGGGTATCTATTTCCTTGATGCTCTTACCATACAGCTTGATGTCGTCCATGAACATCAGATGGTTGATTTTGTTGCCTCTTTTCTTGAGTTGGTACCGGCATCCATCTTCTGTAGTACTTTTGTTTTGTCATGGGAATCATGGCTACTACGAAGAGTAGTGGGGACAGTGAGTCGCCCTGGAAGATCCCTCTCCTGATATTAACCTCTGCTAGTCTTATTCCAGAGCTTGTAAGTATTGTATTCCAGTTGCGCATTGTATTTTTGAGGAAGCTGATGGTATTTTTCCTCTGCCCCAATATATTTTCCGGCATTCTATTAGCCAGTGTGTGGTATCATGTCGAAGGCTTTCTTATAGTCTAATCCATGCCATGCTTAGGTTGGTTTTCCTTCTCCTACTGTTCTTCATTACCATTTTGTCTATCAGGAGCTGGTCTTTTTGTGCCCCTACACTTCCTTTCCTGCAGCCTTTCTGTTGGTAGGGATGGTGGTTTGTCTCCTCTAGGTAGTTGTATAGCCTTTCACTGATGATAACCTGTTAGTAACTTCCACATTATTGGTTAGGCAGGTGATAGGCCTGTAGTTACTGGCTATATTTCCCTTACTCTTGTCTTTTTGTACTAAGGATGTTCTTCCTGTGGTCATCCATTTGGGGGGTGCTTGGTGATTTGAGATACAATGCTGGAGTTGTTCTGCTTTCGTGGATGTAGGGCCTTGAAGTTTTTGAGCCAGTATCCATGGGACTTTCATCGGGACCTGGGTTTTCCAGTTTGGCATTTTCTTTAGTTGGTGTCTGACTGTGTCTGTCGTGATCTCTGTGAATCTTTGTTTTTATTCTCCCTGTTTCTTCTTCCTTCCTTGACTTCCTGGAGCCATGTTGCATGTTTGTTGTGTGATACCGGATTGCTCCATATGTTTTCCCAGAGTCTCTTACTTGGTTCGGCTTCAGGAATTTCTGGGTGGTTGTCTTCCCTCTTAGTTGGCTGTATAGTCTTTTCTGGTTGGTTCCGAATAGTTTGTTCTGTTGGTATCCCTTATTCCTGTTTTCATGTACCGTTGGATCTTGTGTGCTTTGGCCTTAAGCCTCTGTTTTACATCTTCTATTGTGTTGTTTAGTCCCCTCTCTTGTACTTTGTATTTCTCGTTGAGTTCCTCCCTTGTTTTCTTGCTTCTTAGCCTTTTTTCTGCCATCTCTTTCAGTTTACTCAAGTCAGATCTCATCACCATGATTTGCTTTTCAGGCGCCTTTTCCAAGGAGGTTTGCTGTTTTGGTTTCTGTCGGGTTGGTTGTGACGGTGGTGGTTGGTGTTCGAATCCCCATCAGTTCTGCTACTAATCTTGCTCCTGCATATGTCAAGTTATTTTGTTTCTGTGATACTGGTGGTGTGTATAGGCCCATTGGTCATTGACCTCACTTGTTTTCTCCCTTAATTTCTTGGTGTTGTAGGCTTTCATGGAAGGGATCTTTGTTCTCTCTGTATCTGGCTCCATCCATTGTCTAATCTTTATTATTATTATTATTATTATTATTATTATTATTATTATTATTATTATTATATTATTATTATTATTAATTGTTATTGTTGTTGTTGTTGTTGTTGTTGTTTGTTGTTGTTGTTGTTGTTTTTTTTTTTTTTTTTTTTTTTTTTTTTTTTTTTTTTGCTTTATCACAGTCCTCCAATTCGACTGGGTGAGATTTATAGTGTGGGGTTCCGGGTTGCATCCTGCCTCCTTAGGAGTCCATCACTTTTCTTACTATGTGCGCCGTTTCTAAGGATCCCACACTTATTCGCATGAGTCCTGGAGCTACTTCAGCGTCTAGTTTTTCTAGATTCCTTTTCAGGGATCTTGGGATCATGCCTAGTGTTCCTATGATTTATAGGTCAATTTCAATTTTCACTGCATATCCCATATTCTTCTTATTTCTATTTTCAGATCTTGTACTTATCCATTTTTTCCCTCTCTTTTCTCTTCAACTCTGGTGTCCCATGGTATTGCGACATCAATGAGTGATACTTTCTTCTTGACTTTGTCAATCAACGTCACGTCTGGTCTATTTGCACGTATCACCCTATCCGTTCTGATACCATAGTCCCAGAGGATCTTTGCCTGATCGTTTTCTATCACTATTTCAGGTTGGTGCTCGTACCACTTATTACTGCAAGTAGCTGATGTTTCTTGCACAGGCTCCAGTGGAGGGCTTTTGCCACTGAATCATGCCTCTTTTTGTACTGGTTCTGTGCAAGTGCCGGGCATTCGCTTGCTATGTGGTTTAAGGTTTCATTTTTCGTATTGCACTTCCTACATATGGGAGAAATGTTATTTCCGTCTATCGTTCTTTGAATATATCTGGTTCTTAGGGCCTGATCTTGTGCCGCTGTTATCATTCCTTCAGTTTCCTTCTTTAGCCCTCCCCTCTGTAGCCATTGCCATGTGTCATCGCTGGCTAGTTCTTTAGTCTGTCTCATGTATTGTCTGTGCATTGGTTTGTTGTGCCAGTCCTCTGTTCTTTCTGTCATTCTCCTGTCTCTGTATATTTCTGGGTCTTCGTCTACTTTTATTAGTCCTTCTTCCCATGCACTCTTTAGCCACTCGTCTTCACTGGTTTTCAGATATTGCCCCAGTGCTCTGTTTTCGATGTTGACGCAGTCCTCGATACTTAGTAGTCCTCTCCCTCCTTCCTTTCGTGTTATGTATAGTCTGTCCGTATTTGCTCTAGGGTGTAGTGCTTTGTGTATTGTCATATGTTTCCTGGTTTTCTGATCTATGCTGCGGAGTTCTGCCTTCGTCCATTCCACTATTCCTGCGCTGTATCTGATTACTGGCACTGCCCATGTGTTTATGGCTTTTATCATATTTCCGCCATTGAGTTTTGACTTGAGTATCGCCTTGAGTCTGCATATATTCTTTCCTGATCGTGTCCTTCATCTCTTGGTGTTTTATATTCCCTCCTTCCATTATTCCCAGGTATTTGTATCCTGTCTCATCTATGTGTTTGATGTTGCTCCCATCTGGTAGCTTTATCCCTTCAGTTCTCGTTACTTTGCCTTTTTGTATGTTGACTAAGGCGCATTTTTCTATTCCAAACTCCATCCTGATGTCCCCAGATACAGTCTGGATTAGGGTATCTATTTCCTTGATGCTCTTACCATACAGCTTGATGTCGTCCATGAACATCAGATGGTTGATTCTGTTGCCTCTTTTCTTGAGTTGGTACCCGGCATCCATCTTCTGTAGTACTTTTGTCATGGGAATCATGGCTACTACGAAGAGTAGTGGGGACAGTGAGTCTCCCTGGAAGATCCCTCTCCTGATATTAACCTCTGCTAGTCTTATTCCAGAGCTTGTAAGTATTGTATTCCAGTTGCGCATTGTATTTTGGAGGAAGCTGATGGTGTTTTCCTCTGCCCCATATATTTTCAGGCATTCTATTAGCCATGTGTGTGGTATCATGTCGAAGGCTTTCTTATAGACTATCCATGCCATGCTTAGGTTGGTTTTCCTTCTCCTACTGTTCTTTATTACCATTTTGTCTATCAGGAGCTGGTCTTTTGTGCCCCTACACTTCCTTCTGTAGCCTTTCTGTTGGTGCAGGATGGTGTTTGTCTCCTCTAGGTAATTGTATAGCCTTTCACTGATGATACCTGTTAGTAACTTCCACATTATTGGTAGGCAGGTGATAGGCCTGTAGTTACTGGCTATATTTCCCTTACTCTTGTCTTTTTGTACTAAGGATGTTCTTCCTGTGGTCATCCATTTGGATGCATGGTGATTTGAGATACAATGCTGGAGTTGTTCTGCTATTCGTGGGTGTAGGGCCTTGAAGTTTTTGAGCCAGTATCCATGGACTTCATCAGTGACCTGGGGCTTTCCAGTTTGGCATTTTCTTTAGTTGGTGTCTGACTGTGTCTGTCGTGATCTTTGTGAATCTTTGTTTTATTCTCCCTGTTTCTTCTTCCTTGACTTCCTGGAGCCATGTTGCATGTTTGTTGTGTGATACCGGATTGCTCCATATGTTTTCCCAGAGTCTCTTACTTGGTTCGGCTTCAGGAATTTCTGGGTGGTTGTCTTCCCTTCCCCTCTTAGTTGGCTGTATAGTCTTTTCTGGTTGGTTCCGAATAGTTTGTTCTGTTGGTATCCCTTATTCCTGTTCATGTACCGTTGGATCTTATGTGCTTTGGCCTTAAGCCTCTGTTTTACATCTTCTATTGTGTTGTTTAGTCCCCTCTCTTGTACTTTGTATTTCTCGTTGAGTTCCTCCCTTGTTTTCTTGCTTCTTAGCCTTTTTTCTGCCATCTCTTTCAGTTTACTCAAGTCAGATCTCATCACCATGATTTGCTTTTCCAGGCGCCTATTCCAAGGAGGTTGCTGTTTTGGTTTCTGTTGGGTTGGTTGTGCTGGTGGTGTTGGTGTTCGAATCCCCATCAGTTCTGCTACTAATCTTGCTCCTGCGTATGCCAAGTTATTTGTTTCTGTGATACTGGTGGTGTGTATTATGCCCATTATTTCATTGACCTCACTTGTTTTCTCCCTTAATTTCTTGGTGTTGTAGGCTTTCATGGAGGGGATCTTTGTTCTCTCTGTATCTGGCTCCATCCATTGTCTAATCTTTTTTACCCATTCCGTCCTCTCTGTTACTTCGTCGGTGTTTCTTCGTGTGTCGTTGTTTGATACCTCATCATCCCTGTCGTCTTCGTGTAATTCGTTATCGTGTGACATTTCCCTTTCCAGTTCTTCTCTTTCTGTTGGGGAGAGCCAGTTCTTTTTTTTTTTATGTTCCTTACTTGGTCTGCCAGCCTCTGCTCTGTTTGGGGGGTGTTATTCCTCTCATTCCAGATGTTGACCAACCTTCTCTATCCTCTCTCCGTCGGGTTGCTTCTGATGTAGCATCTCCATATTTCCTTATTTTCTTCTCTTGTCCATTTCTTCCTTTTTGCTTCTGTAGCTCCAATCTCAGGCTATTATTATTATTATTATTATTATTTTTTTTTTTTTTTTTTTTTTTTTTTTTTTTTTGTTTTTTTTTTTTTTTTTTTTTTTTTTTTTTTTTTTTTTGCTCTATCACAGTCCTCCAATTCGACTGGTGGTATTTATAGTTATTATATTATTAGTTATTATTATTATTATTTATTATTATTATTATTATTAGCAGCCGTAGTAGTAGAAGCAGTAATTTGAACACATGAACTAACCGAAGAATCAGTTCTACAAAGAAACCTTCCATTATATTTAAGTAAAAAAAAAAACAATCAATAGACACATGCCAGCAACTAATTGCTTGTCTCGTAAATATATGAAGAGTCCGAAAATGATTGATCTTTCATTCACTAGACCTTACTTCGATTATGTATTCACCCTTTAAAAGCGCTAAAGGTTACGTATTATATCGTAGAGTTTTCTAATACGTTAGGAATGGTATTTTTATTTATTTTTTTTTTTATTCCGGTATCTTACACGTGGCAAGTAGTTGTCAGTAGAGTACTGATTGAAAAATTTTTTTGCCGCTGGGTATCTGGAATTGTGACAAATAATTATATTTCCTGAACAATAAACATTATCACTCCACTGTTTGTATTCGTTCATTTTCCCATAATAACTAGTCTACTAAGAGATATCCCATCGTACATCCTTGACGAGAAAAGGTTGATGATTATGAAGTTGAAATGGATATTTATGAAGAAAAAAAATTTAAGTGTCTTATGTGTGTGCGTGTTTTTTTTTTTTTTTTTTTTTTTTGTCGACATTCAGAAACATTTAAACGCTGTTTATTTTTATGCGTTGAAAGGTTCAAGACTCGTTGGCCGTTATATCA
>NC_061087.1:20149442-20156942 GCF_015104395.2 Macrobrachium nipponense
TATGTATGTAGTGTATATATATAGTATATATATATATATATATATATATATATATATATATATACATTCACATGTATTTTTATCCATATAATAATAATGTAATACATATGGTAGAGGGAAGTTGTTATCGACCGGTCTTCCCTTCTCCAAGTCCTATTCCATTCTCTCTCTCTCTCTCTCTCTCTCTCTCTCTCTCTCTCTCTCTCTTTTACTTCAGCACTTTCTTTTGCTGCTTCTTCTATGGCGCCTCCAAGGAAACCCCGCCTGGCAGCTCGTCTTCGGCAAAACCTAACTGTTGTATTATGCAAATTAGGATATGGAAGAACAAACACGACCTTTCGTAACTATGGCGACGAGATATTAATTGTGTATTTCACAGGGTATACGACGTGTCGGTGTAAATCGTCTCGCTTTTCAGCGGGAAGAAAGGGAGCCAGCTCAAGAGTGAAGCATTGCTTTTTTTCTGGTGAGAGAGAGAGAGAGAGAGAGAGAGAGAGAGAGAGAGAGAGAGAGAGTCTGAAGTGAATGGCAAAGCCAGCACTACTATGTGAAGCGAGCTATTATGGCAGTGACCGAAGAAGATACGTCCAGTCGCTGTAGTGTCATTGTGTCCATTGATATACATTTACGATTCCAATGTCTATCTGTTAGTTTCTTTAATCTTCTTGATTAATAGGAAGTCTGTCAGACATTGTTTGTCACCATCAAATCCACTGAAATTTGCTCTCTCTCTCTCTCTCTCTCTCTTTAGCTTCGTGCTTTTCTCCGTTCCATGTATAAATATTTGCAGTAAGAAAGTCGAGTTTACTGTAACATAGGGCCAACAGTCATTGGAGAAAATCAAGGAAAGAGCTTTTGTGAAAGTGTGTCTTTAGGGAATGAAAGAATCCAGTTAAAAAGTAGCTATCATCACTTTTGGCTCATGGTAGTCATTCTAGTTTATGGAACACCAAGAAAAAGTATATATGTTACGGGTGTGTTTGTGTAGTAGCCAATTCAACCGCTATCCCGCCCCCCAACCCCCTCCTCTCCGGACTCCAAATCCTCAAGAGAGAAAGTCGAAGCAGGGTGTCAGCGGGACAGGGAGAGAAAGTTGAGGAAAGTTCAGTAGCTTTCATGACGGAGGTTGTCTGTCACTTAGGCAGAGTTAAGTCGAGACAAGTCGAGACAAAAGCAGATTGAATGACGTGAGTTGTCGCTGGGAATGAGAGGCGTTCAGTGAAAGTTGGACTTAACTCTGCTTTGTCAGCATAAATGAATGCTTGATCATAAATTAGGCGAAAATCAGTTTGTTGAATAAATCGTTTAGGTACCTGAAAATTATAAAATACTTTTGAAAGGTTGAAAACTGGTAGAAATTTACAATTATTAAGTCACCTGCCCTAAGGCTATTTGAGATATTAGGATCAGCAGGCATATTTCCAGTTCAAATACCTCATTTTGATCTTCTTGAGAACCACTGAACTAAAGGGGAACCAGAATTAGCACAGATGATCTTTCTGAATTCTTGACCATGCTTTGGAACTTTGGTTTAAAGACATAATCGGTATGACCCATTATTCATTCTACAATATATTTTTTTATTTGATAATTGTAAACTTTATAAGCTCTTGTGACCCTTTAGTTCTGTTAATATATTATCGAGATACGAGATTATTGAAATCTTAAAGAAACTTACGAAACCTATTGTAACGAACTTTATGCCCTCAAGATTCAATAAATATTCTTCGATGTCAGAGAGAGAGAGAGAGAGAGAGAGAGAGAGAGAGAGAGAGAGAGAGAGAGAGAGAGAGAGAGAGAGAGAGCCGGGGTCTGTCTCGAACTCTTTTAATAAATCTCTGACCACCTCACTCATGGTAAACTGGTAGGAGGTAAGAGAGACTATTTGTTTCAGTGATTTACAGAGGCTGAATGGCTATTTTCGCCGAAGGAATATAATTTGAATTTACTTACTAACTCTTGTCGTTGATTTATTTTTGGCCTACCGGGAACACAACATGACACTTGAAATATATTGATATCCACACACACACACATACACACTCTCTCTCTCTCTCTCTCTCTCTCTCTCTCTCTCTCTGCTCTCTCCTCTCTCTCTCTCTCTCTTATATATATATATATATATATATATATATATATATATATATATATATATATATATATATATTTATGCTGTTTCATTGACTTCCTCGATAATGGTAGCAAACGTGGCTTGCATAGTTGTGCTTCTCTCTCTCTCTCTCTCTCTCTCTCTCTCTCTCTCTCTCTCACACACACATAAAGAAAATAACATAAAATGAGATATAAACGACTTGGGTCATTTGGATCGATGTGATGCAATTCTAATTTTAGCTGTCATGATGAGAGAGACAATATATCTAGGAGTTCATTTGCATAACCCTAATATTGAATCATGAAAATGTGATGGCGTATACGCTTGCCGTTGTGAGTTTGTACTTGTTTTTCTCTTTTCATTATTGAAAAAGATATATAAACGACCAATAATATTCCCCTTCCGTCCCCAGCACCCCCGGGAGGTCTCCTCCTCCTCCCTCCCCCTCCCTCCCTCCCTCAAATTCTTGACAAGAAAAGACCTCCATTGTTTGTGCATACAAGTTCCCTCCTTGCTTACAAATGAACAGCTCTTCAGGCAACAGTCAATGACCCGAACTCAGGACTAACGAACAAAGTTTCCAAGGTCAAACTGCTGATAGTTTTGATGCGTATGGACAATGGAAGTGACCTTTGTTAGCCTGGATGTCCTCGCGGAGACGAAATGAACTGGGCTCGGGTCATCCTTGCGTCGCTGGATGATGAAATTATGACGTCACTGGAAATTATGGCGTCACGGGATGAGTCTGAATAAAAAATTTTATAAAAAAGAATTTTTTTCTTGAAGTTTCTGAAAGTCGGAGCCTTTTTTTGGTCTGTACGACAGAGGGGAAAAAAAGGGGGAATAAGATAATTAGTTAAAAAAAAAGAAAGGGGGAAAATAAGATAATTAGTTAATGAACGAATTAAAGAGTAGGGGATAGAGGGTCCTGTGTTAAGTCTTTGATAAGAAGAGAATGAAGAAATAAATTAACTAACAATGAAAGCAGTGTCGGATTTAAGGGGGGTTACCTGGCTACAACCCCCCCCCCCCCCCCCCCCGATTATAAATAATAGAACATTGTTTTCATTCAATAAATCGTTATTGGTAGCAAAAATTTACTTAATTGATGATTACTTCAACAACAACTGTACAACAACAACTACTACTACTGCTATATGTATATTTAATATGTGTTTCATGACTAATTTAATTTTTCAGTCATAAAAAAGTACATCTTAGTTTACCCAGGCCACTGAGCTGATTAATAGCTCTCCTAGGGCTGGACCGGAGTATTAGATTTTTATTTGCGCGGCAAGGAACCACGGGACCTACAGCTTATTGTGGGATCCGAACCACATTATATCGAGAAATGAATTTCTAATCGCCAGAAATACATTCCCCTGATTCCGCGCTGGCGGCAGTTGGGAGCGAACTCGGGCTACCAGATTGGTAGGCGAGTAATTAGGCAAAATACTTTTTTATATAGTATTGCCATACCTTTCCTACTGCATGTTTATAAACACAATTCCTGCATTGGTATATTTATGTGCTTATCATGTTCAGAATGTGTGCCCTTCATTTTGTATGTATATTTACGAGAAATATACTACGTTCCTTTCACTTTATGTTGTATTTCATACGTATTTAACCGCTTTCATTTTGTTTCATAGCACTAAATATGTCTTGTTCATCACGCTGTGTTGTCACAAGCTCGATTTTTAAATTATGCGACTGCGTAATTTTCAAGATAATTCCTGAAACTGTAGAAGTATGTAGTGTTGAATGTATGACGCTGAACGTTTTGTAAGATTCGTAGGAATATATTCACTTTAGTTTTGAATACATCACTCAGAAATGCGACGTAGTGTCGGTATCATGAATGTTTAGTGCATTCCTGTTTTGTGCTAATTTGGGTCTTACATTTGAATATGCAATGTCATTGTCAACACATCTTTCTAAATCAATGAAATGAACCTTGTCACCTTCGCAACCTAGGTAGTACATGCTCCTTATGTCTGCGTTTGCTTTATTTGGGAAATAATTTTACGTATTAATGAATTGCCCTAAGTTTGCAAAAACCCATATTGGAAAATTGTTTCGAATTTTTACTTGAAGACAATGGATATAACAGGGTGTCCATAAAGTCCCAGTACCATTACAAGTATTTAAAGCCCAGAATGGTACTGGGACTTTATGGACACCCTGTATTTACCCACCAAAACCGAGCCAGTTGATGTATAGATCAGCCATGTCATTTTGGTCAGTTTAGGAACCTTGACAGTACCACTATATATCAATTTGATTGACTGAATGATTTCTGAAAACTGGCGTCAAAACAGTTTTCGTCACTCACTTTGGCACTGATATGATGGACAGTGATTTCAGTAGTGATAGTGATATGTGACTCGTTGAATTTATTGTAATAAAGCTTGTCAGTTTCACTATATTGATAACGAAATTAATTTGTAATTTTCCTAATTTTTGGTAAATTATCTTTCATTATCTGGTTAATAAAAAAGTAGGTAATCAATTTTTTTGTAAATAGCTTAGAATGAGCTATTAAATTTATTAAGACATTAGAATGCACGGTTTAAGTTTTCGTAATCAAATGAAGTATTGCTCAGTGTATGTCAGGAAAATGGAGAGTCTCTGAGAGTTGCCAAGTACCGTTTAACTTGAAGTGAATTCTCCCTCCATCGATATGTCCTCTTGAAACGAATTCTTGGTAAAACCGTTGTATTTGATGTTACTCTCCACTCTCTCTCTCTCTCTCTCTCTCTCTCTCTCTCTCCGGGAAGTAACCAAAGAGAGGTTCAGGGGCTTAACATCGAACTTTTCAAAGTTATTTAAGTAAGGGCTTTTGAAGACATTTGAATTATATATATATATATATATATATATATATATATATATATATAGATATATATATATATATATATATATATATTTACACACAAACATTTTAGATATATATGTATATATATTTATATATACGTATACACATTACATTTACATGTATATATGTATACGTATATATATGCACATATATACAAACATTATCTATTCTTTTAACAAAAAGCTCGACGATATCGAGCAAGGAAGTACCCGAAGAGACGCGATAAAGTCAGTGACATTGCAGGAGAACATCAGAAGCTGTCAATATAGAGCCACCACCACTTCATCTCTTAAAGAGGATGGAACAGCGCTTGCAACCTGTTGATTAGTGGGAAGGTCGCACGCAAGCAAGCACGAGGCTTGAATGGCGGAGGTTTCCTTCATTCAAAAAATCATTTATATTATTTTTCATTTGCGTTCGACAGATTTGTTTGAAAAAATAAATGGGAAGGTTTTAAAAAAATGGGAAATGGCTGCGGAATCTTTATTACCGAAGAACATTACATACGCTTTATTGAATTAGAGTGGGCTGCTAAGAAAGAATATAGTCACCCCTAAGACTCCACATTATTTCCCATTTCTGTTAGAAAACGGCAACGATTGTGTACGCCCCAACCCCTCCCTCCCCACCACTCGTACAATCCCTCTGCCAGATACTTGAGGCTGGCACTACGTAACTTTTTTTTTTCTTTTTTCTTTTTGCCCAAGGCAAGCTGTTCTGGCCCAGATCCCTGCCAGAAATATGGTCCTCATTTTTGTGAAGGATACCAGCAATTAAATATCTTGTATAACGGAAGGAGGAAGTGACATGTTGGAGGGAAAACACGAACTTACAAATTAGTTTTTTTTTTTTTATATTTGACTTTTCAAGATATATGTCCAGTACCCCTCATTTATTTGTCATTGAATATAGGATGATTATTTATTATCAAGATGAATTTAGTTTAAAAAGATGATAGAATGGACATGGTCTGATAATGATAAGTAATTTCAATCAAGATCACTGTTCCTTTGCCTCTGATGATATTTCTTTGAAGATTGCTCTTCAGATGTATACTTATTCATTCGCCATACTCTCGTTCTCGTTGTGCCCAACCTCAGAAATATTATTTTGAAGTTGCTAACTCAAGGGTCAATCTTTTTGGTTATTGTTTATCATTCACAGCTCGAATTATCTGTCTCAGATTATTTTGAATCATATGACAGGGCCACTCTTAAAAGCGGATTGGCCTTCTTTAAAGGAAATAAATAAATAATTAATAATAATAAAAAACAAGTTTAACGGCGAGGACAGCTCCTTTTGTCATAACGAAAACTATTTCTTATGAACAATTTTTTATTTGGATATTTTTTTCAAATTACGAATACATTTTTCCCTGAAAATGGATTTCATATCTCAAAAACAGTAGTTTTTATATTGTATTTTCTTTTCCTTTTGAGGTGAATGACTTTTTCTTTTGAGTCATTATCAGGATTTTAGTTTTCAAGTCAGTGACGATAAGAAAAAGTTTCGTAGGGGGGGGCAATGGTGCCATCAGTGCTCCTCACGTGGCGCTCTGTAGGCATTACTTGAGGCTCTTTGCAGCGTTTCCTTCAGCCCGTACCTACAACCCCTTTCATTCATTTTACTGTACCTCCGTTCATATTCTCTTAATTCCGTCTAACATTTCACACACTCCTAACAGTTGTTTCATAATGGAACTACTTTGAGGTTTTCCAAATTTTACACCTCTAAGCCCTTTTTACACTGAATTTCCGTTTCATCGCTGATTGACCTCATAGGTCCCATGTGGTTATTGGCCTAATTCTTACACGACAGTTCCTAATATATATATATATATATACCTATATATATATATATATTATATATATATATATATACACAACACACACACACACACACACATATATATATATATATATTATATGATATATATATATCTATATATATATATATATTTATATACATATATAATAATCGTGAATAGTAATAGCAGTAGTTGTTGTTTTGGTGTAGGTAATAGTGGTGGTGGTGCTGAAATGATAAGGTTCTTTGCAGCGTCCCTTCCGCCCCTAGCTACAACTCCTTTCGTTCCTTTAACTGTACCTCCTTTCATATTCTCTTTCTTCATCTTACTTTCCACCCTCTCCTAACACTTGATTCATAGTGCAACTGCTTTGAGGTTTTCCTCCTGTTACACTTTTCAAACCTTTTACTGTCAATTTCCATTTCAGCGCTGAATGACCTCATAGGTTCCAGTGCTTGGCCTTTGGCCTAAATTCTATATTCTATTGTATTCTTGTACTTTAAGAAACGATACAATTAGATGACCTTCGCAAAAAAACTCTTCAAATCACTCTCTTTCTCTTTGCCAGTCAGGATTCTTGGGTGAACGAAGCGAACGCCATAATGCGCAGGAAATATACATATACGTATATTGTTGAAATCGGCTCTGCATTCAAATACCAATAGGTTGCTGACACATGTTTTGAAACATACGCTGCTGTTT
>NC_061087.1:20161942-20166942 GCF_015104395.2 Macrobrachium nipponense
ATATATCATATATATCATATATATATATATATATATATATATATATATATATATATATATATATATATATATATGTTTATATATATATAGTGTATATATATATATAATTTTCTTAGGGGCAGTAGTAGTTTTTGCCTTTTGCAAAGCTTCAGAATTCCTTTCCTGCTTATGTGTTTCCTTCATTCAAGAGGTAGCTTTGTTGCTCTCTCCTAAGTTCACTAATCGAAAGCCATTACCTAAACAAAGCTTATAGGTCCATCCATCAACTTTATGCCTTGAGTTTTTGGCTGACTGATAAATGCTAACCATAATATTTAGCAGGTGTCAAGTTGATACTAGATCCTTGGGGTTTTTTTATGAACCATTTCACCCCTTTATTTTATTATTATTACTTTATTATTATTATTATTATTATTATTATTATTATGACACGTATTTTTGATGGTACGTAGTATTAGCAGTCTACGCATGTTTTTTTAACAGAATATTATATTTTTTTTATATCAACTGCACATAGTACCATACAGCAGCGCTTGACCCGACAATGATAAGAGAGAGAGAGAGAGAGAGAGAGAGAGAGAGAGAGTGAGAGAGATTATGACCAAGGTTTAGAATAACGGTAAATTACAAAACTGAAATTGATGTTTTGAAACCCAGAGAGAGAATTTTATCTTTGTGGATTTCAAAAGGTTTTGTTAATGATTTAGGTTTTGTTAATGATTTAGGTTTTGTTAACCAGGTGTCGAAGCTGGAGAGATGGCGTATTCTTATCCGGGTTTTGTTGTTAAGTAGGATAATTGAAGCGCAAATCCAGCCAGGTAAATGAGTTGGATTATTTGGAATGAAATTATAAAGTTTAATCATGATACCTTCGTGTT
This sequence comes from Macrobrachium nipponense, assembly GCF_015104395.2. Lineage (NCBI taxonomy): Eukaryota > Metazoa > Arthropoda > Malacostraca > Decapoda > Palaemonidae > Macrobrachium > Macrobrachium nipponense. The sequence goes on from NC_061087.1 coordinate 20,162,821, forward strand.
AATTAATTCTCATTGATTTTTTTGTGTGTGGATTTGTTTTTGTGGAGATCATACGTGAATAATGATATGGATTATGTAATTATTTATTTATTCAGTTAATTTGGGGAACTGCATAAGAGATTTTTGTGCTTTTAAACCAGATTGAAGAAATTAATAACAGGTTCCTCTGATGTTATTTACTATCTGGTCGCCAAACCATATTCATCTGGTCATAATTATGTGAACAACAGTAAAATTAAATCAATTAAACTGATCTCTGTAGTAATTGTAAGTGAATGACAGGTACAAGTAAAAAATCGGCGGACGAAATCGAATTTTCTGTACCGATTATAATTCTGTATGAGTCGCGGCCCATGAATCTTTCAGCCACGGTCCCGGTGGTGGCCTGTCCTACAGCGTTGCCAGACGCATGATCATGGCTAACTTTAACCTTGAATAAAATAAAATCTACTGAGGCTAGAGGGCCGCAGTTTGATATATGTGATGATTGGAGGGTGGATGATCAACATACCGATTTGCAGCCCCCCTGTCCTCAGTAGTTTTGCAGATCTGAGGTCGGACTGAAAAAATGCGGACGGACAGATCAAGCTGGAACAATAGTTTTCTTTCACAGAAAACTAAAAGTAACGATAGCATTCGGCCCCAGCTGTGTCTTGATCCTTCACAGTATTCGTATGTCGCATATTCAGTTTGCTTAGAAACGCTTGATGATTCTATAGTTGTGATAAAAGAATGATACTGCTGTGTTCGCTGGTAATAACGTTTAGGAGACTCTCTCTCTCTCTCTCTCTCTCTCTCTCTCTCTCTCTCTCTCTCTCTCTCTCTCTCTTCTCTTCTCTTCTCTTATCTCTCTCTCTGTACAGGACGAGATTTCATTTCTGTTGTTACAAACACTTCACGGTCAGTAGTTCTAACTGACTATTTAGTAAGGACGCTTTTCATGATCTGATTTCACGCGAAAGGCATATTTATGACATGGCTCATTATAAAAGTTTTATTTATTTATTTTTTTTATGACACGATTCAATGCGGGGGTCATTGACCTTTTCCGTGTCGTATAATTTATGGAAAAACTTTTTTTTTCGGAACATGATTTTTTTTGTAGGAAAGACAAGCCGACATGAGCTGTTGTTTCCCGAAATTTGAACCTCAATTGTCTATAATTACCTGAATTTCGATCACATATGCTCATTTTTCTTTTGTTATTTATCATAGCTAAGTTTAGCCTCATAGGCGTGTATACCTTTTTTTAATTTTCAGGTTATTGTAAAGCTGGTTACTTTGAAAACATATTAAAGCCTTCTTTTCATTTGAATTCGTTCATGTGACAGCGGACCCATCGCAGGGATAAACCGGCAATCAGATTTCGAATGGAATTGTTTTTAATCTGGTATTTAATAAAGCAGGAAATGCAGTTATATTTTGCATCGGCTTTTCCGTACATGGAATAATATATATAATCTTTTTTTATTTATTAATTGAGTTTATTTTACGATTAATTTTATATTACTGATATGAATGGGTTTGTCTCTCTTCTTTTTTTTTTCTCTCTTTTTTTTTTCTTTTTTTTTTTTTTAGATTATTTTTCCTGCTACTGATGTCGGATTTGAATGCTTTTGCTTAAGATAACTTCGGACCAGACACATCGTGGCGACGCCAGGTAACAGGCATCAATCAGTCAATCATCTCGTATAGTAATGTTCCATTATTGCTTCTTTTTCTCACTAAAAAGCTTCTTTATTTGGTCTTCCGTTTTCTTTTAATTCCTGTTTTCTATCTTCCTGTCTGAGGTTAATTTTTGGGAGGTGGTTGATTGGCTTTATGCCAGCACGGGCTCTTGCTCATAGAGCAGCCCTTTAGTTTCCTGTATGATATTTATAGTGACAAAAAAATGGTCATGGAAACTTTTGGCAGGTAGATGTATAAATTCACTTACAGCAGGATCATTGTGACTGCAATTTCGGCTGATACCATAGAATTATTGAGCTTGCATATACCAGCTTAATGTCTCTTAGCTATGATTTTCTTGATTTTAAAATCAAAAGCCTTCTACCCGATTCAGATATACGTACTTCTCATCTCGTCGTATCCCTGAAAAAACATTGTCCTTGTGCAGTTATTAACTATAATAGATGTAGCCTTGATTATTATTGTTGTTGTTGTTGTTGTTGTTTTAGAAAATAAATGTGCAACTTCATGGCGTGTGAAAAAAATGTGGTTTTGGGGTGGGGACATCAAGTTTTTTTTCTTTGTGAAAACGCACATTTTTATTTTATTTTTTTTTTTACTAAATGAGGATATTTATAACTACTCTGTTAAATATTTCACTCAGTACCCAAAATATTCTCGAATGTTTGTTGACTAGAACTGTATGTTTGACGCAAGTTTTATGTTAATTTTTTACCAGCTTGGTTATCGTTTATTTTGTTGATAGTCCCTCTGTATTATTATTATTATTATAATATTATTATTATTATTATTATTATTATTATTATTATTATTATTATTATTATATTATTATTCTGAAGATGAACCGTAATTATATGGAGCAAGCCATCAGGGACAATTGACATGAAATTCAAGCTTCTAAAGAATATGGCGTTCTTCAGAAAGGAGTAGCAGAAAGTAATGGGAAATACAGAAAAATAATATATCACTAAATATGAAAGAAATATATTAACAAATTAATAAATAAATAGAAAAATAGAAAAAATGTAAGTAAATTATTAAAATGCAAGGAGAATTGTATGAGTGTACCAATACATGGCTTGTTATTATCATTCTACTAAGTTAATATATAGTTCCGGTTTGAAGAGACTAAATTCACAAACACAAAGAGATATATATTCTTGATTCCCAAGTACATCCACCATTGAGGAGGCTTCTGGCTTTCCCCTAAACTACTCATTTATTTGTTTTAAAAAAATTATTTAAGGCTATTCTCGGTAACCCTTTGATGATTGGACATCCAAAGTCACCTTCCGGTCACTGGTCATAAAATATTTCCTCGTGTTGTCTGAATCTGCTTCTGGTTAGCGTGCGTTCGTTTGTCCTCTCTGGAACTGGGTGACTTCCTGGTCCTATTGTGAAGGTTTCTTTTTTCGTATCTCTTTTCATGTTTTAAAGGACCACTTTGAGGATTATTAGTAATTCTCTTGTGGAAAGATTCTATTACTGGAAGCTTTCAATGATTCAGCACACACATTATATACATACACACACACATATATTATATATACTATATATATATATATATATACGATATATATATATATATATATATATATATATATATATATATATATATAATAATAAAAATATATATATATATAGATATATATATATATCTTAAAGGCACTCGTAACAGTCTATAATATTAAATAGTCAGGTTGATAACCTTAGCTCTTGCCGGTTAGAGACAGATGCAAAACGCTGGATTCCTCAAAGATACTAAAATGAAAAAAACAAACAGGAAAGCTTACCGGCACACAATTGGGGTCAGTTTTGCATTCCGAAGATCACGAGTTTCATGTATATAGCGTGCATGCCTCTTGTGTGCCAATCAGTGAGTGTGTGTGTGTGTTCGTAATGAACAGAAAATTACATATAATCTTGGGGAAAAGTTGCAAAGGGGGACACACTGAATTTGATTGATAGAGTGTGGAACATGCCACAGAAGAGGCGCTGGAAGAGATGTTGCAGGTTCGTTGGACAAGGTAACGTTGCGTGAGAAACTTTGAAAAAGTTAACATTTGAGGTGACAATCTTTATCGACGAACTTTAATGTTTTATGGTGCCATAATTATGGTCTCTTTATTTCAGATGGATTCGAAGTCAACTTAAGGGTTTTCTTTGGACTAATCTTGACTATTAATAAACTATGAATGTTTGGACACTTAGGAGAAAAGGGGGTACTTACTTAAATATGATTTTAATAGGAATATGATAGTTTAACGTTTCTTTTTGGGTCATGTTTAATTCATTTTATTCCATTCTCATGTTAGCTAATTTTGGGAAATAAAAAGTATATTTTTGTAACCACAAGAGTGTACATCCGCCTAGTTTGAAACTGATTTTCAGCCAACTCAGATGGCATTTCAACAGAAAAAAGTTAGGCTACGT
>NC_061087.1:20179442-20186942 GCF_015104395.2 Macrobrachium nipponense
CATATTTAAAAACACATTAAATATGACGGCATTTGATTGATAATAGTTAACAATAATATGGATGACAAAGAAAACAAAATAAAAAGTCCATAGTTTATTTCAAATGGACATTTGAAAAATGGCACTGTAAAGTGCAGTTTATAACCAAAAGCAATAACTCAAAAAATTAGAATGGGACTTATTCATTAAAAATAAGGTTGTAATAATCAATAAAATTTAAATTCTTCATTTTATCAAATATTTATAGTCTTTCATTCAGGTCTTTGTATACATTGTATCTTGAGGCCTGGCCCTTGGTCTGCTGCGGTTTTAAGTCTTAAAGAAGTTTTATGCTGTTATTTACCTTTTTATCAATAAGTTCTTAAACCCTTACGTATCAGCTTAAGTTGATCTGCCAGAACACTAAAAGGTGGTAAGGTTTTCTTCAATTTTACCATTATTATTTTTACCCTAAAAGAATACTTCAGATTCATACGACATTATAGTTTAAAATGTAAACTGTACCAACTAGCTCATCTACAAGTAAATTTAACCAACTAGCTGGGCCACAAGTGAACTTAGCTAACTAGCTGGTCTGTAAGTAAATCGTACCAACTAGCTAGTCTACCAGGGTTGATCATCAAATAACTTAAGGTAGCCTATCATAGCCTAACCTTAGCTTAGCAATAGTAGCCTTACTTGGCAACCTTCGGGAATAGTTTATTGTTTTCATCTGTCCCTCTCCATAGCTCAAGTCTTGGCGAGTTATGAAAGTTAAGTTATTCTTACAAGCTAGCCCACCTTAGACTGTACAATGTAAATAAGCACATTGAATTATAGGTCCGTTTAACTGTGGATTGTTACATTGCTTTATATATGTACCTCCTTGTAATAATTGTGCTTGAAGTTGTTCAAATAGCTTTTATGTCATGGTTCAGATACCTTGATTTAGTTCTGTAAAGTACATACAGTGTCCTCTCCCTTGAATCACAACTGTATCAATATGAATTCATGCAGATTGTAATTACATTTATACTGTAATTAAACAAATTGCTTCTCTTATAAGATCTGTGAGTAGCCCCAAATATACCTTAAAAATGTCTGCAGGTCAGTTCAGGAAGCCTGTCGTTAATAAATGTGAGGTGCGAGATTCAGAACTGATTTTTGTGAATTTTATGTTTGACATTTCCTGACAAGAAACTGCAGAAGGGATAAAAAGCCAAACTGTGGATCACACATATTGCAGCAACCAATTAGGAGCCCTTCATAAACTAGAAACTCCTTAAAGGGGTTGGAAGAGGTATAGTGAAGTCTTATGAGTTAAAAACATACTCAGATTTTTCCTGCATCTTTGTAGAAGGACAAAAGAGAGAGTAAAGATTCTGAAATAGACTTTCAACCCTTGTTTGTACGTGAATATTTTCTGTTATAAGTATTACATGACATAAAATATGACAAACTCATCCGTTTTCTGGACTTCGAAAATTATTACAAATCAAATCAATCCTCATCTAATCTTAGGCATAGTCTACTTTGTGTATTATGATAAACTCAAAGAAAAATACCGCAGAAGAATAATAAAAGTTATGGTGAAAACATTAGATTTCCTGGTCCAAACGGAGTGATTTCACATATATACCACTACAATGTTTTTTTCTGCGCTAAAGTACAATCCATCTCTCTCTCTCTATTCCTTAATACTCTAAGATTACACTTGTCGAGATTATTTCAGCAATTCATAACACCAAGAGACCCAAGACATTATCCAAATCTTTCAAAATACTCCTGATATATTTTGACAAATTGAAATATATCTCTCGTGACATATAGAAACTCAATGAAGAAGCGAGAAAGAGGAGTGTGTGTAAGAAGTGGATATGGCCTCTGCAGATATGGATTCCAGTTTAAAGAAAATATAGCGTTATCTGGCCTCGGCAGCAGCTGTTGTTCGGACGTTGTTGTCCACGTGTCCAGCTATTTACTGAGAGAAGTCTTACGCAGGAATAGTCATGTTGTTTGCTGTAGCGGCCTATTCACTGGTGAGGATGTAGATCTCTGATGATGGAGCTGAAGAGCCCAAGGGAAAGGAACTGGACTAGAGAATTGAGGCCTTGCGAGACACCATCCAGCAGGTGAACTTGACATGATAAATCGTCAGTTGCAGCAGAGGTAGACTACTATGAAGGCGTTGGACAGATCACTCATGAGGTGTTGCAACAGCAGGCCTGGCGAGAGAGGGCCCACTCGCTCGAGGCTGAAACGTTGTTTCTGAAGAAGGAGAACGATAGAGGGAGAAACATCAGCTGGAAAACAAGATCCTCAAGATCACAGAAGAAAATCACCAGGTGAAGTACAACACAAAGGAAATTGGGCATTATGTGAGGGATCTGTTTGTGCAGTTAGCAAAGGCAAACTGCCATCTTCAAAGATCTGAGAAACTCCTACGACAGAAGGAGAAAGCCAGCAGCTCAGGAATGAATAAGCATCGCGGATGGCGAGGCTCATCCAGGAACAAAATGACGCGACTGAGGCAGCGCGAATCCGAGAGGAAAGACCTCGATCTCAGGTTCTAGCGCCTGCTGAAGGAAGTGGAAGACCTCACGAAGGAAAACGCTGGCGACTCCAGTGTGAACTTAAAGTGGCGGAACTCAAGAGGATGAAAAGCTTCCCAAGTCCTCAAGAATCCCAACGGGAAAGCGCCCTTCATGACACACATGGAAGAGGACGAACGAACGAACACACTGTCTCCGTCTGTCTCCAAGGAAGGAGGAAGACTTCGAAATCCAGAAGAGACGAGTCGAAGCCTCCGGCAGATTCTCAAACCAACCTTCCTCTTCAAGCTCTTTTACTCACCCTCCACGAGAGAGTCTACCATCAAACACAACAAGGAATAAAAACAAGTTTTTGGAGGAAACCAGATGTCTGGTACATATAAGGAACCCTCCAAAATGTGAAAACAAAATAGTACAAGCTGTCAGAGGACCGTCCACAAACAAGTTATTGTTCAAAAGGAAGTTGAAAAGCCTGTAACACCATGTCACGAAATTCTAAATATATATATATTCAGAAATTCTGAATATATATAAATTCAGAGTTGGAGCGATAAGACCATCTCACGAAATTCTAAATATATATATATTCAGAAATTCTGAATATATATAAATTTAGAGTTGGAGCGATACAAAACCAAGAAGTACAGTATTTTTTTGGTGAGCAGTGCCAATGAGCAGAGGGAATGCGCTCATTGCTGGCTAAACAAAACCCCTTTGCAATGATTTGGCCCTGTGATGACACCCCAGCAGTGAGGCATCATGCCGTTAAAAGCGCAAGGAGAGAGAGAGAGAGAGAGAGAGAGAGAGAGAGAGAGAGAGAGAGAGAGAGAGAGAGAGAGTGTTAAGAAAAATTTCTGAAGCAGATGGAAGAGAAAGGCTACTTTTGCAGGTGCAAGACGGAATACTTCTGGAGGAGTTAAAAAAGAATCCTGAGAATGCCAGACACGACATAACTGCTCACTTAGAAAAGACAGAGGACGGGAGGCTCCAGGGAGGCGAGAGGTCAAAAAGAACGTTCCTAAGGGTACTAAGAAGAAATTCAGATGGCAAATGTAGATACTGAAGAGGAGGAGGAGGAGGGCTGACTGAAAGGCTGAGAGAAAGCAGAAAAAGGATGCATGAAGGTCTGCAGAGAAGAGATACAAGGAGACGAGAAATAAAGGAAGACTGGATACACGAAGGAGTCCTGGAAGCGGAAATGAGAGGAGCTGGAGGGAACAGGGGTAAACCAAAGAGAAGTCAAACGGAAGGATAGCAAGAACATCGATAGAAAAAGTAAAACTCTGATTTCCTAAGAGACAAGAGAAGATCAAGCAAAATGAGAAAGAAGCTATTAGAAGATCATCAACAAACCGATTTTGTGCAAGGAATTTTAGAAGTGTTGTTATTGTGAGCAGTGCCAATGAGCAGAGGGAAGGCGCTCACTGCTGGATAAACAAACCCTTCTGCAATGATTTTGGATCTGTGATGACACCCCAGCAGTGAGGCATCATTGCCATTAAACGTGCAAGGGGAGAGAGAGAGATGAGAGAGAGAGAGAGAGAGACCTTACCTTACAGACCTTACATCTTGTTCGGGTTGCCCCAGGTCCCTCAGTGTGAGCACCTCTAATGTCTACCAGAGAGTTGCTAGTACATCTTCCGGTATATTTTGCATCTTCCAATCTTGGATGGTCTGGGATGCAGTTTAGATATTTTGTCGAGCTTATTCTTAAACACATCTACGCTCACTCCTGATATATTCCTCAGATGAGCTGGCAACGCATTGAATAGACGCTGCATTATCGATGCTGGTGCGTAGTGGATTAATGTCCTGTGTGCTTTCCTTATTTTTCCTGGTATAGTTTTGGGCACTATTAATCTACCTCTGCTTGCTCTTTCTGATATTTTTAGTTCCATGATATTTTCTGCTATTCCTTCTATCTGTTTCCATGCCTGAATTATCATGTAGCGTTCTCTTCTCCTTTCTAGACTATATAATTTTTAAGAATTGTAGTCTTTCCCAGTAGTCTAGGTCCTTAACTTCTTCTATTCTAGCTGTAAAGGACCTTTGTACACTCTCTATTTGTGCAATATCCTTTTGATAGTGTGGGTACCATATCATATTGCAATATTCAAGTGGACTACGAACATATGTTTTATAAAGCATAATCATGTGTTCAGCTTTTCTTGTTTTGAAGTGCCGTAACAACATTCCCATTTTGCTTTACATTTTGCCAACAGAGTTGCTATTTGATCATTGCATAAACATGTTCCTATTCATCATCACACCAAGGTCTTTAACTGCTTCCTTATTTGTGATGGTCTCATTATTAGGTCCCTTATATGCATATAGCTTTCTTTCTCTGTCTCCATAATTTATTGATTCCAAATTTATCAGAGTTAAATACCATCCTATTTACCTCTGCCCAATCATATACTTTGTTAAGGTCTCTTTGTAGAGCGTTCCTATCTTCATCACAAGTAATTTCTCTACTTATTCTTGTGTCATCTGCGAAACTACTCACTACCGAATCCTTCACATTATTGTCTATGTCTTCAATCATAATAACAAACAGTATTGCAGCTAACACCGTACCTTGCGGCACACCGGATATTACCTTGACTTCATCCGATTTCTCGTCGTTTGCAATAACTATCTGTTTTCTGTTGGTAAAAATTCTTTTAACCATCTTCCTACTTTATCCACCCGATATTGTGTTTTCTAATTTTCTTCGCTAATATATTATGGTCTACTTTATCAAAAGCTTTTGCAAAGTCTAAATAAACCACATCTGTTTCATTTCGCTTTTCATATTTTTGAATATGTTCTCACGGTGGACTAACAGTTGGGTTTGTGTACTTTTTCCGGTACGAAACCATGTTGTCCTTTATTAAACAAAATTATTTTTTTTATTAAATGTTTTCATAATATTTTTCTTCATTACCCTTTCATACACTTTCATAATATGTGATGTTAGACTCACAGGCCTATAATTACTTGCCTCTAGTCTTGATCCACTTTTGAAAGTAGGGGGGGGGTTAAAAAAATGGGGTTAATATATGCTAATTGTGCTCATCATAAATCTTGCCTGTATCTACACTTTGTCTTAATAATATTGCAAGTGGCTTTGCGATAGAATGAACTACTTTCTTTAACAAAATAGCAGGAATTCCATCAGGCCCTGCAGCAGCTCCATTTTTAATTTCATTAATAGCCTGCACAATATCAGCTTCATTAATATCTATGTCAGCTAAATATTCACTATTTTCATCCCTTACTTCTATATCATTATCTCATTATCTATTCTAGGGGTGAATTCTCTCTTATATCGTTCTGCCAGTATGTTTGCAAATTTCCTTTTTTTCATTCGTTAATCTCCCTTCAATTCTCAGAGGGCCTATTTCTATTCTTCTTTTATTCATCTTCTTCGCATATGAGTATAATAGCTTGGGGTTTTGCTTGATATTTAATAGGGTTTTTTCTTCCAAGTCCCGTTTTTCATTTTCTTTTGATTGTATAATCTTTTGTTCTGCATTTTTTTCTATCTTACTTTTTAGTTCTATAACTTTCCATGCATTTTTTTTTCTTTTGCAAGACCTTTTATCCACTTTCTGATTTTCTGGAACAGATCCTTCTGTCTCTTGGTATGCATGAATGATGTTTACTTTTCTTCTTCGGTATATATTTTTCCACTATTTTTCTCCAATATTTTATATAATACTCCGTAATTTACCCTTATGTCATCACTTACGAAAATGTTATCCCAATCTTTGTTTAATTCTTCATTAATTTCTGACCATTTATATTTTTACTGTAGAAGTTGTATTTTCCATATCCTTCCCACTTTTTCATTTCTTGCTTATCTCTATTTTCACTTGCTTTGGAATGACTGTTAATTCTATGACATTATGGTCTGAAATATTCGCATTATAAACTATTATTTCTTTAACATAATTCATCTCGTTCACAAATACTAGGTCTAAAGTATTTTCCTTTCTTGTTTGGCAGGTGATTTATTTGATGAATAGTTTGTATTCTAGTAGCATATCTAATAGCTTTTCAAATTGCCTCTTTATTCTTCTGCACTACTATTACTCTCTTTTTTATATGTATAAGTACAACCACAATCTCCTATTCGTTCTTTCCATTCTACGAAAGGAAAGTTGAAGTCACCAGATAGGAGAATAGTCCAGTCCTTGTGATTTCTACATATATCATCCAATTTTTCAATTATTAAGTCAAACTCTTTAGTATTAGGAGGTCATATATTACTATGTTCATCAATTTTTCAGATTCAAATTCCTAACCGCTATTAGTTCACATTCTGATGTTACTATATTTCTCATATATTTTTTCCTTGTTTTTTGTCTTTCCCATATATTGCGGTTCCCCCTTGATTCCTATTTTTTCTATCTGAATCTATAAGTTTGGAAACCCTTTTATTTGATCATCACTCCCAGTCTCTTGGGAATAATCCAGGTTTCACTTATATTCATTATATCTATTTTCTTTTCATTTTGGGTTAGTTCTTCTAAGTACTCTATTTTTCTTTTTGAGTTACTCGTAACTAAACCCTGCGCATTCATCACTATGATGGTTTGCGTGTTTTCTTTTTCTCCTTCATTTAATACTGGTAGTAATAAGGATTTCCCATGTCTCTTTCCTGTTCTGGTATGTTGTTCTTTTTTTCATTTCCAGAAATTCTGACATTAAAAAATCCAACTTTTCCATAATATTTGATCTTCCTTCATCATAATTATTCATTTTGTGTCTGAATCTGCAATTTTCTCCGTTTCTGCAATATCCTCTTGCATAATAAATACAGTTATTATCTCTTGAGTAGAATTTCGGAGCTGATGCTTTGAAATTTTTTGCTGACACCTCTGCATATCTCATTGGCGTTTGCTTTTCTCTTTTACCTGAATTCTTGATTTCTCTCTTTATTTGTTTCTTTCTTATTTTGGATTTTATTACTTGGTTGGTTATT
>NC_061087.1:20194442-20199442 GCF_015104395.2 Macrobrachium nipponense
AAAATATTATATAGTTCAAAATATTATAATGAGATATATATACGTATATATATATATATATATATATATATATATATATATATATTATATATATATATATATAAACATTTACAATACAAAAATATTATAAACACTAATAATAAAACTTGAAAGGGAAGCTGGACGCGTCCACATTTGAGTATGTTTTTATTATTATTATTATTATTATTATTATTATTATTATTATTATTATTGTTGTTGTTGTTTGTTGTTACTGCTGCTGTTGTTGCCGTGTTTGTTGTCACTGTGATAGAAATAAATTAGCATTCTGAGTTTCCCCGCCTCTCCCTTATCGTGGAATTTGAAAGGCCGGGTGTCCTCCATCACTCGTGATAGACTTCATCTCCTATGTGGCGGTATTGGGAAGTGATATGTGACAAGACGCGAAATTTACGTCTCTCTCTCTCTCTCTCTCTCTCTCTCTCTCTCTCTCTCTCTCTCTCTCTCTCTCTCGCTGTGGTAGATGGGCCATAGAAAACGTTTGTGCCGCTTGACGGATAAGGTATTCGGACTGGAGCGTCGTAACCGGACATTAATAATGATTTTATGGTTTTTTCGCCTCATCGGCCCAGCTAGGTTTTACCGACCATCTCGAGATGGCGCAGCGCCGATTCTCGTTTCTCTCTCTCTCTCTCTCTCTCTCTCTCTCCTCTCTCTCTCTCTCTCTCTCTCTCTCTTTGTAAGTAATTTCTCCTCGCCCGGAGAAGATTTACGAAATATTTCGAGTTTAGACAAAGGAAATATTTTCAATTTTTTTTATCGTTTTTCTTATAGAACGAATCAGGTTAGATTTATCTTGGACAACCAAGACAGACAGAGACATACAGAGGGAATTATACAAAAATCTCAGATACTGTTACCATTATTTTAATATATACCTAAACTTAGTTTGCTTATACATACAGTTATTGTTATTATTAATGAATTTCTCTCTCACTTACACAATATATATTTATTATATATATATATATATATAGAATATATATATATATATCTATATTATATATAGTGGAATTACATTTGGTATCTAATTTTTTTTTAAGTTTTTTTTATATATAATTTCCCGAAGATGAAAAATTTCGAAACGATAAGAGAGCATCCCGTATTGGGGTAGTGCCTTTCAGTGTACCTCATGCAGTGCACTGTAGGCATTACTTAAGGTTATTTGCAGTGTCGCTTCGGCCCCTAGCTGCGCTTTCATTCCTTTTACTGTACCTCCATTCGCATTCTCTTTCTTCCATCTTACCTTCCACACACACTCTTAACAATTGATTCATAGTGGAAGGTCTTTGAGATTTTCCTTCTGTTAGGTATTTCAGTTCTTTCTACTGTCAGTTTCCGTTTCAACGCTGAATGACCTCAGAGGTGGCAGTGCTTGGTCTTTGGCCTAAATCCTATATAAAGCCTATTCATTGTTCAATAAGAGATTGTGTAGTATGCAAACTTTTACTAGTTCACTTTATCTGTTATGATTGTGTTTTTTTGTTTTAATATACAGTATGGGACACAGACATTTGCAGAGACAATTTCTGGGACACATGTGCGCATGCGTACACACATGCGAGTGCGCACACACACACACACACACACACACACACAGGTTGAGAGAGAGAGAGAGAGAGAGAGAGAGAGAGAGAGAGAGACCCATTTCGTGAAGCGACGATTTTGTCATAATTTTCTGTAGGCCCTTAACAACCGTATCCAACCCCACCTCCCCTCCGCATCCCCTCCCCCCCTTCCTCCCATCCCTTCCCACCCCCTCCCCCTCCTCACCCCACCATGAGTTAGTATCAAAAACATATTTCCAATGGAATCGTTACGCGCAAAAACATAAAAATCGAGTAATGCATATATACCCTGCCCTCATCATCAATAGAAAACATATTTGTCCTGCCTTTATATTGTGAAATGCGAAAAAAAAGAGGGTGGAATATTTTGCCCTGAAGCGGCATAGCTTTTCTCTAATGCTTTTACTACAGTTCGGTGAATCCCCCACATCGATGTATCGGGATATTTATCTCGTGGCGCGTGTATGTATATATATATATATATATATATATATATATATATATATATATATATATATATATATATATATATGTGTGTGTGTGTGTGTGTGTGTGTGCGTGTGTGTGTGTGTGTGTGTGTGTGTGTACGTGTTCCCTGAACTGGTCACTTTTACCAACACTTAATAACGTTTAAATAAGAACCCAACCGCCTCACAGCTGCTTTGGTTTAAGCAGGCTCATTAGCAGTACGTCACCCCCTCGTATATAATAATGGGATTCAATTTTTTAAAAATCGGGATAGTTGATATTACTCATTACCATTCAGTCCTTTGGGGGACGCAGAAGGACGTGGAGAGTAACAGAAACTAGAATACAAAAGTAAAAGAAATAAAAAGTATAATGGTATGGTTAAAATCACATGATCTTATATTGCAAATCGCCTTTTTTGTTTTTTTGCTTTTTTTTTGCGTTTTTTCTTCGATCGTATCGAAACATACTTTTATATATGGGAAGGTGAAAGATGAAACGGGCGTTGGTGACGTGACTGAAGAGACTGGATAGTTCAAAAGAAACGCGGGGTTGGGGGAAGTGGGGGCGGGGGCGGGGGACGTGACTGAAGAGACTGGATGTTGACAGCTGAAACTGGACAGGGAAGAAGCCAGCCAACAGGTTTCTTCTCACGGGGAGGTAAGTCTTCTTCTCCCGTCATCGTCAGTTATCCTTAACTATCCCTCAATTAAGTAGCGAAAATCTTCCTGCAATTTTGCCTCAATAAGCCAGGGTGGAGAAGGAAAGGAAAAAAAAAAGTACTTATTATTGGCGAGGGTTATTAAGAGAGTTCGCCAAGAATCCCAGCTTTCAAATCCCAGAAGGGAGAGGTAAAATGGCGCAAGATAATTGAGCTCTCATGAATAGAAATTAGATCTAAGCCAAATTTTGACTTTTGCATACGCGGTTGGGGGAAAATTCTAAATTGGTTACGTCACAGTGACGTCTTTTTTTTTTCAGTGGCGCATTTGGACACAAGATCAAGACGGAGAGGAGGGGGGAGGAGGAAGAAGGGCGGGGGGGGGGAGGGGGGGAGGGGGGAGGAAGGGGATCAAGGGGAAGGGCGGAGGGAGAGAGGGAGGGAGGGGAAATTTGAAGACTTAATTTACTTATTGCTGTGGCTTCTGCCTGATTATTTTATATATATATGAGGGCCGAATTTTGTGTGTGTAAAGCATATGCATTCCTCATCGGTCCCAATAAGGAAGCGTTAGAATTTGTATTATGCAAAACAAGGCTTAATTTGAACGTGGGAGGGTTAGGAGAGTCGTGCTCGTAAGGCCAAAGTATTTAAAGGAAAATACATACTGCAGACAAGAGGTTATGCGAGGTGATCAAAAAGGCTGTGTTTCAGATGCCTACTCCGGAACATTTAGCAATTGCGAAATAAAGATTACACACACACACGAAAACTAGAAAACTATTATCCACCAACTAAACAATAAAAAAAAATTCTTCGTGCTGGTCTGTGTGAGGGATAATAACAAGTTCTCCAAAAATAAACTCGGACGGGCCACATAATGTCTCCATCCAGCCCAGGCTTGATTGGACAGAGGAAAAGGAGTGTTAAAAGGGTAGAGCATCATAAAAGCGATTAGTAGATTCTCTTCAGAAAGTTAGAGGAATTTGATTTATTCATTTATATTATTTATTAATTTATTTTACTAATTTATTCGCTTTAAACGCTTTAGAATTTACATCGAAAGGAGGAAATAAAGAGACAAGGAAGAGGAAAGTATGATTCATCATAAAGAAAACAATTGTCCTCTTGCTTAGAATTTTGTTTTGTCCGTAGTACGTCCTCGAAGTAAAAAAAGGAAATTCTAGAACAGAAATAAATCTTTTGTTACAATAGTTTTTATGCTATATTAGAATTCTCTCTCTCTCTCTCTCTCTCTCTCTCTCTCTCTCTCTCTCTCTCTCTCTCTCTCTCGTGTGCGTGTGTGTATAAAATTGACTATACATTTGCAGCAAATCCAAATAGATTGTAAATTATTATCTCTCTCTCTCTCTCTCTCTCTCTCTCTCTCTCTCTCTCTCTCTCTCTCTTTGTAAGATAAGCAAAGGAAAGCAAAATCATTTCCACTCGCCCTGCTGCTTGACGTTCCCGCAGCCTCTCTCTCTCTCTCTCTCTCTCTCTCTCTCTCTCTCTCTCTCTCTCTGCTTCCGCTGGTTGCAAACCCTTTCGATCGAGCTCGGTTCCTCATCTTCCATGCAAAGCACTCCCCACAACAATTATCTCCGGGATATTCAATTAATCACAGTGCTCTGCTCAGGCGATAACATCGTAGGGGGGGGAAACTTTTCACTGGTCTTCATTCGCCCACCGAAATTTTTCAGCCCCCAAGCGTGTCAACTGGAACTATGGCTGCCTGGCCTACCGTCGTAGGTTTCTGTGGAATGTTAGCCTGTTTCGGCTCTTGCTTAAGGTTTTAGCGAGATTGTTATTGCATTAAATCATGTTTTCAGTGGATCACAGAGTCAGTTCTAACTCGGAGCGATCAGTCCTCCCGGCGAATATATGTATAGAGAGAGAAGAGAGAGAGAGAGAGAGAGAGAGAGAGAGAATTGGCAATCGCTCATTCGAACTCCAGCCGGCCACCTGATGCGAGGATTCGACTCCTGGAAAGAGCTATCTGATACATAGCTACCCCAGTCATTAGGGATCATTCTCCAGAGTTTTCTTCTTATTTACTTCTCTCATTGAGCTGTACATCCTTGCAAAGAAAACTGGAGACCTGTAGGCGCTTATAAGAAAAAATCTAATTGCAAATGTACTTCCCCACCCACATAAAATGTCAGGGAATGGAGTCTCCTCCCACACTCTGGTAGACCGAATTGCATTCCTCACGCCTTGCTATCCTTCGTCAGCGGCAGTAGACTCCCGTTGACCGTGATTGGTCA
>NC_061087.1:20204442-20206942 GCF_015104395.2 Macrobrachium nipponense
AATAGTATATATATATATATATATATATATATATATATATATATATATATATATATATATATACCTATATATATATACATGTGCTATAATTTTGACTCTGCGGTAGGGATGTAAGAATACTACCAACGTAGGTCCTATGTGCCGTATAAGGCGACTAAAAGGACAGTTGCTGCCTTGCAGTCTTACTTTTTATTAAGAGGCTAGGCCCACTGACAATAACTGTGGTTGATGACAGCAAGGGCGTGCGGTCGTAAAAACCCCTTTTGCCCAACAATAAGCCATGCCTGATGATGCCTTTGATAGAAGGCAGTAGAGAAGTTACATCAGGCAACCGACCCCTTAATGTAGGGATAACAGAGGGAAAGAGAAAGAGATACATGTGCTACAATCACATTGGCGGATGACGCATAATAGAAGCATGCTACTATCACTCATATGAAGATGTTCGTGGGATTATTGCTATTCAAGCAACATAGTCAGAAGGCTTGTCCTTCCCGTTTGTTGTGGATTGCTTGTAAGAAGAAGGAACTAAGACCAGATTTTATGATAGACTTACATCATCAAAATGACTTACCTGAAGTTTGTTTTTTGGACCGGGGCGGGGATTGAGAGACAGTGTCCTGTAGTTACTACCGCGATCTGTGTAGAATGTATTTTTTTGGCCCTAGTTGCATTTTCATAGATTTCTACGTTTTAAATGGTTCTGTTTATCTGTATCTTCCAGTGACATCTTCCAGTGCAATACTTTGGTGAATGTTTTATGCCTTCTCTTGCTGTCATTGTTAGCTAATGCTGAACCTCCACTTATGTGATTGATATAGTCTATACATATTCGCTTTGCACTTGCACATTATTGATAATGTTGATAATTGGCCGTCTGTTCTATTTTTAACTTAAGGCGAACGTAGCTCTCAGTCTAGTGCCATCATCAACATGTCTTCAGCCTCCTAGATCTCTCCCCTTGTCTGCCACTATTATTATTACTATTATTATAATTATTAGGCCGGACTCTCTTCCTACTGGGTTACGCCCACTCTATTCCTCCTCCCTTTCCCCCTCCCCCTCAACCCCTCCTCGTCAAGCCCCACCTGTTTTTTTTTCCCTTCAGGTTTATAGAGAGAGCATTTAGTTGTTTATCCCCCATCTGCTTTCGCAAAGCAACTCAAGATTATCGATAGGCTTTTTGATACACGCCTCCGACTAAATGCTCACCTCTGGACCATCTGGGCACGGGATTATAGAGATTTCATTTGCATTTGATTTACAACCAAGGCATATCTGTCTGCAGTTTGAGTGCCTGTTCTCGTATTTATATATTTTTTTAAAATTTTTATTATTATTAATTTTTTTAGTTGGCCTTGTTTGTCTCTCACCATGGACATTTCGAAGCCGTAAACGGCCTTATCGCAACTCAGCAATCTCTTACACATTTTCATTCTCATTTTCTCATTTTACTTCCTAATTTTTATTATATATACTCTGCCTGGTCTTGTGGTCTTGTCTAAGTGATTTGCACCCGAATCCCGGCTTTGAAGAGGCGGTTTTTGTTCGGCTTCTTCCGTCGAGGGGGGTTGGGGGGGCGCCCGATAGCCTTCTCCGGTAGCCGCGGCTGTCAGCACATAATTTTCCTGAAGACGTCTTTGGAAATTGCTCTATCCCTGAAGGAGGGTTTGCCCAGGGTTGCTTCGGTGCATCTCGGAGGAGGTCGTCTAATCCTTTAGTCATATCCAGGATCCCGGAATATATTATGATGTTAGTTGGGGTGATATATTATGCCCTTTTATAGGCGGAAATTGCCCGGCCTCGAGATGACTGGGTTCTTGAGGTCTCCGAAATTTTGTTGTGGGGAACCTAATGTTTCTGTTCTGGAGACTATTTTTTTATTTAATCATCGTGGATTTTGAGTATCTGTACTTTACTTCTTCCTAGTCTTTTTCTTATAAATTCTGGGAAAATTACTTATCATTTAATTTATTATTTGATGAATTTACTTTTAATTCATTTAAATTTAATTTTTTTTTTATTGCTGTTAAGTTTGTACCGTAACTGTTCTGCCTTGAATATTTACCTTAAATAACCTGACAGCTTATTATTGTCACTAAATTATAAGTTCATTAACTACTCATTTGATTATTTCCTACCACACCCGTTTTTTTTTTTTTTTTGTCGGAATAGTAACATTAGGTTGAGTTTTTCACCTAGTTCAGAGAAACTTAAATTCTTATGAACTGTCCCCACTGAATAAACCGTTATATGATATATATATATATATATATATATCATATATATATATATATATATATATATATATATATATATATATATATATATATATATATATATATATATATATATATATATATATATATATATATATATATATATATATATATATATATATATATATATATATATATATATACATATATATATATATATATATATATATATATATATATATATATATATATATATGATATATGATATATATATATATATA
>NC_061087.1:20211614-20214114 GCF_015104395.2 Macrobrachium nipponense
AAGACCGAGAATTACGTCTAGTGGACCTTTTACGTTGATGTTCAAGAGGTATGAAAGATTTGAATTCATTCTCGCGTATGTAATTCTGAATGGAAGAGACTGTAAGTAAAATCTGACCTCTTTAAGTAAAATTTGACCCATTTAAGTAAAATCAGACCTATTTAAGTAAAATCTGACTTCTTTGAGTAAAATCTGACTTCTTTAAGTAAAATTTGACCCATTTAAGTAAAATCTGACCTATTTTAAGTAAAATATTACCTATTTAAGTAAAATCAGGCCTATTTAAGTAAAATCTGACCTCTTTAAGTAAAATCTGGCCTATTTATTAAATTCTGACCTCTTTAAGTAAAATCTGACATCTAAGTAAAATCTGACCTATTCAATTAAAATCTGACCTTTTTAAGTAAAATCTGACATATTTAAGTAAAATCAGGCCTATTTAAGTAAAATCTTACCTATTTAAGTAAAATCAGCTCTATTTAAGTAAAATCTGACCCCTTTAAATAAAATCTTACCTATTTAAGTAAAATCAGGCCTATTTAAGTAAAATCTGACCTCTTTAAGTAAAATCTGACCTCTTTAAGTAAAATCTGACCTATTTAAGTAAAATCAGGCCTATTTAAATAAAATCTGACCTTTTTAAGTAAAATTTGACCTATTTAATTAAAATCTGATCACTTTAAGTAAAATCTGACCTATTTGAGTAAAATCAGGCCTATTTAAGTAAATTCTGACCTCTTTAAGTAAAATCTGACCTATTTAAGTAAAATCAGATCTATTTATTAACCGATAAACCCATGTTTCACGAATCACTTTTCTGTCATCTTTCTGAGTTTTCTGTCGAAGTTTGCTCTAGATAATCTTAATCGGTGGCTGAATTTTCGCAGAAATGCAAACGTGTGTTATAGTTTCCTTACCTCTACGGTGTTGGGGACAATATGGAGAGTCTCCTTAGTGGACTTTCGAAGCAAATATGCTAATAAAAATGAGAACATGTATGTGATCACGTTTGACAGACCTTTTCACACACTCTTGATGAAGTGCCTCGGTCACCTGATATGGGAGCTTCGTTGATATCATCTGATCAGAGTGAAAAGATGATAATGTTACATCTGAAATCCCATGGTCATTGTATCATGAATAATTTTTGTGTGATGCATGTACTGTACATGCAACAATTATTGGCGCATTTATTTTCTGAATTATTCTCTTGAAGCTTCTTGGCACATTTCCATGAACCGATGGATATTTAATCTGAAAAGGAAATGTGTTTCAGGTACGTGAAGTCTCCCTTCAAAAATGTTTTCGGGGTTATTTGTATATTTACTTTATTCGTTGTTATTAAGTTTCGCATTTATTATTATTATTATTATCATCATTATTATTATTAGTTATTTTATTATTATTATTATTGATTAATTTTATTTATTATTATTATTAATTATTAATTTAATTAATGTAATGTAATAATAATAATAATATGAATATTATTATCATTATTATTTATTATTATTATTATTATTATTATTATTATAAGAGTGGTAATTTTTGGTCCGCTATGTCCCTTCCCAGAGAGAGAGAGAGAGAGAGAGAGAGAGAGAGAGAGTTCATGGGGGGTTATCATTGTCGCCGTCCATAAAAAAAAAACTTTCTGGATATGGATAAATCGAGTCTGAGAGAGACAGGAGACATGTTCGCCTCACCGCGTGCCCTCTCCCCGTGATATATTATTATTGATGGCGAGTGACGTGCCCTGCCCTCAGTTGCCCAATGCCTCTTTTCCCTAAATCTTCCCCTCCCCCTAACAGGTCCCACTCCCTTCCCCCCACCTTGACCCTCACCTCCTCCATAGGTAAATAGATAGATTGATAGATAGAAGTTTACTGACTACAACATATGCAGTTAATCTAAATTCAACACAGTACCCCCATACCCACCAACCTGCCTCACATTCCCCTTCTAGAAATATTCTTTAGTTCCCCCGCCCCCCTGCTCTGCATGTCTAAATTCAATATAGCTCCCCCTACCTCCCTTCCTGTCTCCCCTTCCTCCTCCAGGAACACCCCCTTAGTTCCCCTCCCTGTATTATCCATCTCCTACTATACGGCCAAATTCACCGCAGACCTCCCCTATCAAACTCACCGTCTCCCCTTCCCCAGAAACCCCCTTTGTTGCCCCATTAATCCCCCCGTAGAAACACTCCCTTAGTTCCCTTCCCCCCCCCCCCCCCCCAGAAGCACCCCCTGAGAGTTCCCTTACCCCCTATCTGCACCTTGGCCAATTGGGAGAAGTACATCACAGTTGTCATCAGTCCTTCCTTCCCCAAATGGAATTTCGGAAATCGAATCATTTATCACCCGTCTGTCAGAATGTGTCTGTTATTGATTTTCATTTATTTTTTTTTTTTCTTGTATTATTTTGACAGTTTAACGCTCAAGTGTGTGCGGTGGTTCGGTGGTTCGTGATGGTTAACAGACATTCTGAAAATTATTGATGTTTA
>NC_061087.1:20219114-20221614 GCF_015104395.2 Macrobrachium nipponense
TACATATATATATATATATATATATATATATATATCATTCACACATATTGAAATAGTCTTCAGTTTTCTTTATTGCAGATTCTGAGCCTAAGTGCTGCAGCTCTCCAGAAATTAAACAAGCAAAGAAAAAGATTAATAAAAACAAACAGAACATGGAAGAAACGAAAGCCAAACTCAAGTACGCTGCCCATCAATAAAAGTATAGATTTAAACGAAATAAAAAGAAGTAGCTTTGCAAATAAAGCAACTGTTAATTCAATTTCACATTTCACCTTCAAACCCTGAGATGGAAAAATCGTAAACGGGCCTACCCAGCCTTTCATTTATATCCAACTCCAATTCCTTTTTTTTTTTTTTTTTTTTTTTTTTTTGTTGTTCTCTACCTCTTTAAGTCCTAAACAGAGGACCAATAATTAGCTTTATGAACAGATTCAATTCCATTTCCATTTCAAACCTGTGAAATAAAAAAAAATCATGAAATGGTCTACCTAACCTTTCATTTATATCCAACTCATCTTTGCTTTTTTTTTCTTTTTTTTTTTTTTTTTTTTTTTTGCTCTACCTTTTAAGTCCTAAACAGGAGACCGATAAGTAGTTTTATAAACAAAGCTGCATATAATTCAATTTCACTTTTTCCATTCAAACCCCAAAAATAAAGTAAAATCATAAACGGGCCTACATAACCTTTCATTAATATCCAACTGTAGTTTGTATCTTTTTTTTTTTTTTTTTTTTTTTTTTTACTCTTCCATCTCTTGAAGTCCTAAACAGAAGAACAATAAGCAGCTTTACAAATAAAGCTGCATATAATTCAATTTCAGGTTTTCCCTTCGAACCCCTGAAATAAAAAAAATCCTAAATTGGTCTACCTAAACTTTCGCATATATCCAACTACTATTTTCATTTCTTTTTCCCCTTCTACCTCTTCAATCCTGAACAGAAGTACAAAAAGTAACTTTACAAAGCTACATAGAATTCAGTTTCACTTTTCCCTTCGAACCCCTGAAATAACAAATCCATAAACGGGCCTACCTAACCTTTCGCTTATATCGAACTCCAATTTTTATTTATTTTTCCCCTTCTACCTCTTCAATCCTGAACAGAAGTACAAAAAGTAGCTTTACAAAGCTACATAGAATTCAGTTTCACTTTTCCCTTCGAACCCCTGAAATAACAAATCCATAAACTTGCTTACCTAACCTTTCGTTTATATCGAACTCCAATTTTTATTTCCTTTTTCCCTTCCACCTCTTCAAGTCCTGAGCAGGAGAAGCCGACATCCGTCAAAACGTCCATTTTCTTCTTCCAGTTGTAACTCCAGTGAATGTTTCCGTTAAGCAGTGTAGAGAAAAGAAGTTTTGTAATTTTAAGCTGATTACTAAGCTTACGGAGCACTGGAGGAGGAGGCGGCTCGCTCAGCTTTGGCTTCCCCATCTCGTTTCCATTAACGGTTTGCAGTTACTTCGGCGAATACGGAGCAACTCGTTCTTGTGACGAATTGGAAATGATACTGAGAATGTGATTCGCTGGCGAAATATATACTACTAAAATACCGAATATGGATAAAAAAAATCCATTTATCTATTTATCTATTTGCTAATTTAATTTTTCCTTTTGGTTTTAATGTAGGATGTCCTCTTCCTGCCTCTTTCTTTATTTCTCTTTACTTCCTCTTTCTTCCCAATGAACACCATATTCTTTGGATGCTTGAATTTTAAGGCAGTGGTCCCTTTTGTGGTCTTGTTCCATGTGAATAGGTTTTATCTACAGAGTAATAATGATAAAAATGTACATAAACGTACACTAGCATATTGACGTACATATATAACAAACAGTTTATCAATTATGAATAAAAACAAAACATGTAAGCTTCTTGATTAATAATGAATAGAAGAGTTTAAATATGCTTCGCTACACTACTGTAGAATACATGGATACTAGTTGAATATTTATGAAAAATTAAATAAATACAAATATATGCGTCACTTTGGCAGAATACATGTACAATAGCTTACTGTTTATAAATAAAAAGTGCGTTTTACTCCACTGCGAAACGCAAGAATATTAAGTAAACATATATACTACATGCACATGGGGATAAACAATTCTTGATTAAAGGATGAGCTTGTCTGTGACTGTTGTCTTTTTCCACGTATATTCTACCACTGTGTGATAAAGTATATTTTTAGTATTTCTGATTCATACCCAATGTACTAGTATACATGTAGTCAGGCATAGCGTAGCGAAGTATACTTTGAATGATTTTTCTAATCTATAACCTATGTAATAGTATACATGTAGTCACAATGAAGCGTATCAATCAGTCACAATGAAGCGTTAATCATTTTCATTCATAACCAGTCTTGCTGGTATGCATGTATATTTTATCACAGTGTAGTGAAGTATATTTTATATTTTAGTATATTTTCATTTACATCTAATTGCTAGTATACATTTAGTCATCCACAGTTTATTGATAATTTTTTTTTATGTATTCATT
>NC_061087.1:20229114-20231614 GCF_015104395.2 Macrobrachium nipponense
CAGCAGACGCTGGATCCGCGACGAGGAAGAAGCTGTTGCGTATATCAACAAATCGGCCTCCTGTAGACCGACGTGCCACACAAACTAGGCTAAAGCAGGAAGAAGGAAGCAAAAAGGAAGAGAGCAGATCGTAAAATCCGGACGGTCTAAGTCTGTGTCGCTTTAGGAGAAAGATATTGACGCGATTCAAAAGTAACTAATATTAATTAAAAAAAATAACTAAAATTCACTTTTCTTTTTTTTTGAGACGTGGAACATCTCATCCTGCCCTAACGCCAAAATTGTTTTTGTTCCTTCAGCTTCTCGGCAATTTTATTCTTTCAACTCAGTCGTCTACTCATCTTAATCCAGCATCTCTTGTTGTTTCCTTTTCCTCCAGCGAACGTGCCAAAAAAAAGGAATAAATAAAAAGCTGGAATCTTCATAAAGATTTCTCATCTCTCAATAACGTATCCATGGAAAGGAATTGATGCGTCATGGGCTCAGTGATTCGGGAGGAATTGATATAAAACTTTGCTTAATTTGGTTCCCAGTGTTGGTGTTGATGTTTGTACCAGGACCTGTTGCTGCTGGTGTTGATGTTTGTACCAGGACCTGTTGTTGATGGTATTGACGTTTGTACCAGGACCTTGTTTGCTTGGTGCTGCTGGTGTTTTTGATGTTTTGTAACCAACAAGACATGGTTGTTGATGGTATTGACGCTTGTACCAGGACCACATGTTGCTCGCTGGTTGTTGATGGTTTGTACCAAGAACCTGTTAGTTGATGGGTATTGGACGCGTTTGTACCAGAGGACCATGTTGCCTTGGCTGGTGTTTGATGTTTTGTAGTACAAGACCCTGTTTGTTGATGGTGGTTGATGTTTGTTGTACCAAGGGGACCATTGTTGCTGCTTGGGTTTTGATTTGAGGTTTGTAACCAAGACCTGTTGTTGATGGTGTTGATGTTTGTACCAGGACCTATTGCTGATGGTGTTGATGTTTGTACCAGGACCTGTTGCTGCTGGTGTTGATGTTTGTGCCAAGACCTGTTGTTGATGGTGTTGATGTTTGTTCCAGGACTTGTGCTGCTGTTGCTAATATTTGTATCAGGACCCGTTGCTGCTGGTGTTGATGTCTGTACCAGGACCTGTTGTTGATGGTATTGATGTCTGTACCAGGACCTGTTGTTGATGGTATTGATGTCTGTACCAGGACCTGTTTCTGCTGGTGTTGATGTTTGTACCAGGACCTGTGCTGCTGGTGTTGATGTTTGGACCAAGACCTGTTGCTGCTATTGTTGATGTTTGTACTAGGACCTATTGTTGGTGGTGTTGATATTTGTACCAGGACCTGTTGCTGATGCTATGGATGTTTGTCCCAGGACTTTTGCTGCTGGTGTTGATGTTTGTACCAGGACCTATTCTGCTGTTAGTAGCAATAGTGCTGAAGTGTTGCTTAGTTTACTGAATGCTCTATGTTGGTGTTACTGCGTGGTGCTGATATTGATGCGTGTACCAGGACCTTCTGCTGGTATTAATAGACACTGTGCTAAGTGCTGAATGCTGAATTTTTTTCTCAAGCTCTAGACACTGATACTGGTTCTAAGTAGCAAATGCTATTTGTTGTTAGACTGAGCGTGGACTCTTGTTTCTAGAGCAGCATGTAATGGATATGCTGGAATTAGTGCCACGAGAGCTATTTGATGCTCTTGTGAATAGCTGCTCTGAGTGGTATTATTGTTGCATAAAGCAACATTACCAACAAATGTCCCAACGAAGATTACACAAGTTTTTACACTCGCACGATATAATTAAGCTCCTTACACCAATTTTTATTTTACTTATTTATTTTTTTGAACGAGCAGCATTTCTGTGACGTCATTTGCTGCATTGGTAGAGTTTCACAATGATGACAATACATGTCTCAGAGATTGTTATTATTATTATTGTCCTCGTTTTCGTACCTCTTCGCCATTCATCAGAGCGACGAGGAGAGAGAGGCAATTTTTTTGGGAAGAGGAAGAGAGCCTTAGCCTTGGTTTTTTTTCCCAAAAAACCGAGAAAAACAAACATAACAGTTTTGTCTCTCCAAGATTTTCCGAGGCGGTTTTCAAGAAAACCAAAGGACGCTGTCTCCTTTCTATCTTTGTTTTATCTTCAATTTTTCAGAGTCGTCGTCGTTCTGACGTAAATGGTTTCCAAGGTAACCTTCTATTATTAATTGCTATTATTTTCTGTTGTTTCGAAACAAAATGTCATTCGGCTGAATATGAAATATATATTTTAAATTTGATGTTGCAGATGCAGTCGTTTATTGATTAATGCTTTTCTCTTCGTATTTTATCCTTTAGTTTTCGGTGACAATACGATGGACTTTTTGTATTTAAAAAGATTTTGAGCCAAGTGTTATCTTTCAAGAAGCTGTTAAGGTATATTTTATTATTAAACTGAAATTTTCCAGCGCAAACTGTAGTAACACATAGAGAAGCGTAGTATTCGAAAATCGAAATACATTTCAAT
>NC_061087.1:20236614-20246614 GCF_015104395.2 Macrobrachium nipponense
GCGTTTTCTTCTCCTTTCTAGACTATATATGTAATTTTAAAAATTATAGTCTTTCCCGGTAGTCAAGATCCTTAAATTCTTTTATTCTAGCTGTAAAGGACCTTTGCACACTCTCTGTTTGTGCAATATCCTTTTGGTAGTGTGGGTACCATATCATATTACAATATTCAAGTGGACTACGAACATACGTTTTATAAAGCATAATCATGTGTTGAGCTTTTCTTGTTTTGAAGTGCCGTAAAAACATTCCCATTTTTGCTTTGCATTATGCCAATAGAATTGCTATTGATCATTGCATAACATGTCCCTATTCAACATCGCACCAAGGTCTTTACCTGCTCCCTTATTAGTGATTGTCTCGTTATTGGGTCCCCTATATGCATATAGCTTTCCTTCTTTATCTCCATAATTTATTGATTCAAATTTATCAGAGTTAAATACCATCCTATTTACCTCTGCCCATTCATATACTTTGTTAAGGTCTCTTTGTAGCGCGTTCCTATCTTCATCACAAGTAATTTCTCTACTTATTCTTGTGTCATCGGCGAAACTACTCACTACCGAGTCCTTAACATTACTGTCTGTCTGCAATCATAATAACAAACAGAAATGCAGCTAACACCGTACCTTGTGGCACACCGGAAATTACCTTAGCTTCATCCGATTTCTCATCGTTTGCAATAACTATCCGTTTTCTGTTGTGTGAAAATTCTTTAATCCATCCTCCTACTTTGTTCACTATGTTATGTTTTCTAATTTTCTTCGCTAATATATTATGGTCTACCTTGTCAAAAGCTTTTGCAAAGTCTAGATAAACCACATCTGTTTCGTTTCCGTTTATCATATTTTTAAATATGTTCTCGAGGGCGGACTAACTGTTGGGTTTGTATACTTTTTCCGGGTACAAAACCATGTTGTCCTATATTAAACAAATTATTTTTTATTAAATGATTCATAACATTTTTCTTCATTACCCTTTCATACACTTTCATAATATATGATGTTAGACTCACAGGCCTATGATTACTTGCCTCAAGTCTTGATGCACTTTTGAAAGTGAGAGAGAGAGAGAGAGAGAGAGAGAGAGAGAGTACATGTTTTAATGATAATCACTGAGGGGATGTGAAGGAGAGAGAAAGAGAGAGAGAGAGCGAGCGAGAAAGAGTGAGAGAGAGAGAGGGGGGGGGGAGGGCGGTTAGGTAACCTTGATTTAAACTATAGAGAGAAATCTTGGCGAACACTCCATGTTTATAGGGAATCAAAAATGTAACTGGCAAAGGAAAAATATGAAAATGAGTTAAAGAAGTCAATCTAAACAACATAAACCAGTTTAAACTGCATTACGCAGATATATGATGCCTCGAGATTTCAAGGTGATGTGATTAAGACCAGGAATTTCTCACAGACATGAAGGGAGCGGAAAGAGAGAGAGAGAGAGAGAGAGAGAGAGAAGAGAGAGAGAGAGAGAGAGACAGAGAGAGAGAGAGAGAGAGAGAGGGGGGGGGGCGTTGTGGGGAAATAGTCTGCCAAGAGCTAACACCAAGTATTTCTGTTTTAGTAGCCTTTGATGCACATAATGGAGAATATTCTCTCTCTTTTAACATTCTCGAAAATTTCTTCCTTGAGTTTGTCCCCTGTTGTACTGTCTCCAACAAAATTCTATCTCTCTCTCTCTCTCTCTCTCTCTCTCTCTCTCTCTCTCTCTCTCTCTAGTACACGCAATGCTTGTATGAGTTATTATAAGTTTTTTTTTTTTAGAATTTCAAGAATGTCAAATATATTATATTTATATATATATATATAATATATATATTTATATGATGTAACATATATATATATATATATTATATATATATATACATATATATATATATATATATATATATATATATAGTATATATATATATAGTATATATATATATATATATATATGATATAGACATAGATATATATATATGTATATATATATATATATATATATATGATATATATATATATAGATATACTTAATATATATCTTATGATATATAGTATATATATATATATATATATATATACTAGATATATATTATATATATAATATATTAATAATTATAGATATATCGGAGAATATAGTAGTATTATTTATATGTACATATTAATAATTAATATAGATACTAGATATACTTATTAAATATTATATTTTATTAATATAATATTTATTATATTAATATAACTGTAATCTATACAGTTATATATATATTTATATATATTATATATATATGAAGGATAGAATAATTAGATATAATATATTATATATATAATATATAATATATAAGTAATCTTATATATATACTATATATGATATTTATATATATATATAATTTATATATATAATTATATAAATTATATGATTAAATAATATATTATTATAATATATAATATATATATTTATATATTAGAATTATATTTAATATATTATATAATAATATACAGTATATAATATATATATATATATATATATATATATATATATATATATATATATATATATATGTTTACATCGTGAAATTCTAAAAAAAAAAATTGTTTTCATTTTCGGTTTTACAAAATTGTGTATGCATATATGTGCATATATATATATATATATATATATATATATATATATATATATATATATATATATATGCACATATATGCATACACAATTTTGCGTATATGACTAAATAAAGAAGATGGGCAAACGGGCGTTCTTTATCGAAAGTAAAACCGAAAATGAAAACAATCTCCTGCAAAAATGATACGAGAATATGCCCCCTTTTTTACCCCTCTCTCTCTCTCTCTCTCTCTCTCTCTCTCTCTCTCTCGGGTCGGAAATGAATTGGAGGGGCTAATCCAATTTTCTTCTGGCACATGTATTCACGAACAAGTGGCCTATTCGCCTCTCCGGCTCCTTGATTGGACAAGGCCTTCGGAGAACGGAGCTTCCAAACTGCGATGTTCAGCACAAGGAATTCTCGTGGATTTTCCGTCTTTTTTTTAATATTTTATTTGAATCTTGGTATATCACCTCTCCAAGATTATCACCTCTCCCGCCCACTCCCCGTTACGTCTCCTTTCCAGCTCTCTCTCTCTCTCTCTCTCTCTCTCTCTCTCTCTCTCTCTCTCTCTCTATTAACATTTTCCTAATTATTATTATTATTATTATTATTATTATTATTATTATTATTATTATTATTATATATACAGATGCAGTATGTAATATATCTATCTATCTATATCTATATATCTATATATATATGTCTATAGTATATATATATATATATATATATATATATATATGTATATACATACATACGTAGTATATACATACTTACATGCGCATGTACTATATATGCGAAGACTGTATATGCACGTGTGATTACATTTTCAGAGTTTGATCACGCATTCATTTTAAATGAGGTCTGTATCAATGACATCCTAATCCTGTACTTTTATCCTCCCAAAGGTGTTGTGTAATAATAATCCTGGATAATCATTGAAATAATTTTTTCCTCTTTGGTGTCATGATAGATAATCATTTGAATTTATTTTTTTTCTCATTAGTTTCATGGTAGATAATCATTTAAATTATTTTTCTCTTTAGTTTCATTATTTTTTCCCAAGAATTACCTCCGGTATCAACATAATGAGTTCAGATATATTGTTATCCAACCAGTTTGAAAAGAAGAATTTATCAAAACGTTACGACCGACAGAGAAAAAAATAACATAAACAAAATTCTACAGCACCAAAGATTAAGAGGGAAAATTTCTTCAAGAATAAAAAAAAAAAAATAAAAAAAAAGATAATCCAAATGGTGAGAGGTAAGTAGAGTAATAGGGTAAAAAAGTAGAAAATATAGGACTGAAAATGAAGGTGCAGAATTTTCTCCACTCCTCGTTATCTTAAAAGTGTGCAGCGCTGCTTCTCTCTACTGAATAGCGAAAATATAATCAGATGCTTCCATTATGGCTTGTTGTTGTTGTTGTTGCTGCTGCGGCTGTTGTTAGATTTAGGTCTTTGGCCTTGTGCCAGCACGGGCATCTAGTGCATTCTTTGTGAGCAGCGTGTAGGTTCGTTATGGAAGAGGGAGCTGTTTTTGACAAGTCATGACACTTCGATATTTAATTTCAGATTAAGTTCTAAATGCTATAGTATATTTGATCTCTGAAAACTGTCGTTTTGCATGCATCAAAACAGTTGCTTAGTTCAAGAAAATCCAAAGAGATTCCCCCCCAGGGGGTTCTTGCCGTCAGTGCACCTCATGCGGTGCAATGTAGGCATTGCTTAAGGTTCTTTGCTGCGTCCCTTCAGCCCCTAGCTGCTACTACTTTCATTCCTTTTACTGTACCTTCGTTCATATTCGCTTTCATCCATCTTATTGTCCATCCTTTCTTTACAATTGATTCATATTGCAACTGCTTTGAGGTTTTCCGCCTGTGTAACACCTTTCAACCCTTTTACTGTCAATTTGATGAGGTCAAGGATCCATGATGAAATTGAATAATTTAATTATTTTTGACCAGTCAAGACATTTTTTTATATAAAGTCAGAGCAGGGTTTAAATGCTACATTATATGTAATTTCTAAAAGCTGGCGTTCCATATGCATCAAAACAGTTGCTTGAGGTTCAAGATGATCCAAAGAGATAGCGGTAGTGTATTAGTTGATGTAGAAAACTCAAGAGGAATATGATGACCCTTGGCACAATAGTAATAATAAATTTATGTAGTTCTGAGATGGTTTTGAAGCCGTTGTAGTAGAAACTTGATATTATTGAAATTAATAGAAGACCAAGAAAGGTTTTAAGAAATATTTATTATCACTTGTTTTACAGGCTTTCAGAAATGGTACCGTAGTATGTCTGCAGAAAGGCTGTCTACATATTTGAATCTCAATAGCCTGAATGACTGTGAACCTGATTTAAAGCAAATTTACATTAATAGCGGTATATTTCTTACCAGAGTCTATTTTGTATTCCTGAACGACTTGAATTGCTATAAAAACTATTTTCATATCGCAGCAGTGGCGTCGTGGCGAAGATATTTTCCATTTTCTACTATACTCAAGACACTGATTATCTGTATTCCTTGAATAGATTTGGAGTTTATCATTGTCTGTGGGTATTATAGAGGACCCTAATGTCAGCCTTCTTAGTCCAAAGTTACTGTAAAAAATTGTCAAAAATAAGCATCGTCATCAATTCCTCGTGTTATCAAGTTTATCAAGGAAAATATTAAATAAAATTGTTTCATGTTCCCAGAAGAAATTTGGGGATAAGTAATTTTCTTGCAACCAATATTGTCTATTGGTTGCTTGAGACAGTTGTTATAAATAATTATGTAATTCTTGCTCCTAAAACCATCAGCAGGTTGAGCTCGCATACACGAGGTGTTTCTCGAACGCTAAATTCCTTGTAAAATAAAAGAATTTTTTTTTTTTTGCTTCTTCTGGTTCATTGGTTTTTAAGGAATTTTAAAGATCGTGTATTTCCCCTTCGATGTCGACGATACATATATATGCACCGTTTACTAAGCATGACCCCGTACTAATACTAGACGACGTAATCAAAATAAGAATCTGGATTCTAAAAAGTCACGTGTCGTTGAAGCCTAATGCAATCAAATATATATATCTATATATATATATATATATATTTATATATATATATATATATATATATATATATATATATATAATATATTTTATATATATATATATATATATATAATCTATATATAGTGAAGTTGTTTGTCTATTTTGATGTGTGTATGTATGTTTATATATATATATATATATATATATATATATATATATATATATAATATATATATATATATTATATATATAAATATATATGTGTGTATATATATATACCATAATTTCAAACGAAAAATCAAATCTGTTCTTCAAGCTTGGTGGAGTTCTGCTCATGCTCGGCTCTTTCGGACCCAAAGGGAGAAGTTGTGGGGGGGGGAGGGGGCTGGGGCTGGGGGACGTGGGGACGGAGGGTGGTTGAAGTAAGTTTTTCGAATCAGCGCCCGAGAGTTGTTAGGGGGAGGGGGGGGGGGGGGGGGGCGGTGTGAGAAAATTCGTCTTGGTTCTTTGGCAAATTCGTCACCTTATCAGCTGCCGTCTTTCACGCTGGGCTGTGTTGTGGTCGTGTTGCGGGGGAGCCGTTCCAACGCCCAGTATTGTACGCCGGCCCACGACACCGCGGCGTCATATTTTAGCTTTTAATGGAGTGCTGAGGAAAGGATGATGGATGGGTCGGATTACAAGATGCTTGGCCTCCCCAGATAACGGGCGTCCCGGATAAGAGAGAGAGAGAGAGAGAGAGAGAGAGAGAGAGAGAGAGAGAGAGAAGAAAGTTTAAATACAGAAAGAGAGAGAGATAAAGTTTGAATACATTATGAGAGAGAGAAGAAAGTAAGCTTAAATACAGAGAGGAGAGAGGGGGGGGGGGGAAGAAGAAGAAAGATTACACAGAGAGAGAGAGAGAGAGAGAGAGAGAGAGAGAGAGAGAAAGTTTTAATACAGAATGAGAGAAAAGAAAAAGAAAGTTTGAATACGGAGAGAGAGAGAGTGAGTTTGAATGCAGAATGAGAAAGAAAAAGTTTGAATAAAGAGAGAGAGAAAAAAGAACAAGAAAGTCTGAATACACACAGAGAGAGAGAGAGAGAGAGAGAGAGAGAGAGAGTTTGAATACAGAGAGAGTGTGAGAAACTTTGAATGAGAGAGAGAGAGAGAGAGAGAGAGAGAGAGAGAGAATCCTGAGGTCCTGCAGGGCACGCTGGTCTCGCGCGACGTCCGGCAACGACCAACAACTGCAGCCTATTTGCAAATGAAAAATGGCCGTGATAGATTGAGCAACTCTCTCTCCCTCTCTCTCTCTCACTCCGGTCAGCGTGGCCGCTTCAAGCCAATAAAGGGCGAGGGATCATCTCGGCCTTATGGAATATCATCGGATTATCTGTATTTGTGCATTAGTTCTTATGGCTGCCATTTACAAGGGCGGGGGCCACGGGTGTAGTCCATTTCGTCGTCAGGTAGTGAAGCTGTAGGTGGTATTAGAGTAGTAGACGTTGAGGTGGGTTAGACCCGTGTGGGGGGAGTAGGAGTAGTGGGCGTATGGGGGAGGGATGGAGCGGGGGGGATGGGGGGGGGGGGAATGCGGGGTATTGGTATGCGAGGGTGGTGAAAGGGGGTATTACGCGTGTAAATATAAAGAGTGATGTATTCAAATCTCGACTAATCTGAGATGGTAATCGCTGCTCACCCATCACGATCATCATCGTCATGAGTCCAGATTGAGATTAGAAGAAGAGGAAGAAGAAGGAGATTGAGAAGGAGAAGGAGAAGAAGGAGATTGAGAAAGCGATGAGAAGGAGAAGGAGAAGGTGATTGATTAAGCGAAGGAGAAGAAGGAGGAGAAAGAGAAGAAGGAGTAGCAGAAGAAGAAGAAGAAGAAGAAGAAGAAGAAGAAAAAGCGTCAACTTCATCAAGGCTTGTTTTGGGTGGGGGAGAGGTTGATTTGGGAGTAAGTATAGATGGAGTGAACAAAAAAAATAAAGATTAAAAGTTAGAGAATGATTAAAGATAGAAGAGTGGATGACGTTGATTTAAAGGCGATGCAAATTTATGTGCATGTTGTTGATAAAGGAAGTGAGAAGCGGTTTGACATCTCTGGAGTAATTTGTTTTGCCCATAGTTATGTCTTCTGAGTGTATTTAAATGTGCGTCTCGGTTTGATGCTGTTATGTAAGCATGTGTGTGTGTTTATAGTATGTAGATATATCTATATATATATATATATTATATATATATATATATATATATGATATATATAAATATATATATATATATATATATTATATTATATATATATATACATATACATATATATAAACATATATATATATATATATATATATATATATATATATATATATATCAAAGAGCCAGCAGGAAAAATGAAAAACAGCAGTACCTAGCGCTTTCGTGTATTCTTGACACACCTCATCAAGGTACAATCTATAAAAGAATGAAAAATAGCTTCGAAATATCAAAGGTAAACATAAACAAAAAAGTAAAAATTACAGAACAAAGTCAAACAGCCTAGTCAAGAAGCAAATGTCCACAGCCTAGCATTACACTTAAAGGACAACAACAAATGGAAATGGAACTACTAAGCAGTCAATTACATAGTTACGAAGTTGTCAACAATACATTTCGTAAGCCAGTTATCTAGTTTATATTGTCCGTTTGCTAATATTAAAAACACTACATGACTTATATTTTATTATACTAGATTTCTATAATATTTCTTTTAATAATGCTCTCTACAAAATAAATTTCCTTTGAAATTGTTCCAATTAATTGCGTGATTAAAAATTATTCATATGTAAAAAGAGAGCACTCGATGTACTTCCTACACGTACACAATATTTATGTTGATTTAATCTTGATGCCAGTAGTTTGCCACTTTGACCAATATATTTTTTATCACAATCTCTGCATGGAATTTCGTAAATGCAACCCGTTTGTAAATTTGGAGAGTTCCTTATTAAAATTGTTCTTACAGACTTAGTGTTACTAAAAAACAACGTTAAAATTAAAAACTTTAAACATTTTTGGCAAAGAAAGAAACCTGTGTCAAAAGGTAAAACAAGCAAATTACTAGGGTCGAAAGCCTGTACATGGTCCACTGCATAAAATGTTTCTTAGCCTTTCTTAAAGCAACACAACTAAAAATGCCGGATACTTCAATTTAAAAGCAATATCTAAATCTTGGTAATCTCGTCTTCTAAAAATTCAGGACAACAAATTCTTAAGCTCTTAAAAGCATGGAAGAGAATACAGAGAGTTTAACTTTCAAATGGTGATTGGAGTAGTAAAAGTGAATGTAAGAACATACATTTGAAGGTTTCCTAAAAACCGAAAATTAAATCTGTTACCCTGTCTATGCACACTTACATCTAAAAATGGCAAAACTGAATCTATTTCCTCCTCAAGTGTGAACTTTATAGAGGGAACCAGCGCATTTAATCTAATTAAAAATCTGTTCACATCCTCACACAAAGGCCATACACAAAATATGTCATCGACATACCTAAACCAAAGAACATTCGCAGGTAAAATATTTGATAGAAGTTTCTTGTCAAAAAACTCCATGTAAATGTTACTTAAAAGGGGCGATAAATATATATATTATATATATATATATATATCTATATATATATATATATATATAGTATATATATATATATATCTGAATCTGAATCACATCACCGTGATTCATATAGTTCAAGCATTAAGCTACAAATGTCCTGTAATATCCAAGTCGCTCTACCACTGAATTAATATATTTAAATATATGTTAACCGAAGGGGAATTTTTTATTTGATAATAACTTCGTCCTCTTGTGGGTTCGAACCATCGCACAGATGAGAGATCAGGACTTCAGTGACGTCTTTATCGACTAGGCCAACAAGCGAGGACGAGATTATTATCAACTAGAAAATTCCCCTTCGGCTACCATATATAAAAATTGTATATGTATATATATTTATATATATAAGTTGTCTATTCCGTGGGATCCAAGAAGATACCATGCAAGCAAGTCAACAGAGCTTTCAGTTCAGACCCCCCATAGCTTCATGAATCCCGATGCGTTTCATGAAAATACATTGTACGTCAGTAGGTGTATATCCATCCACTCGATGTATCGAGAAATGCTTCCTCTAAATCTCGAGAATGATTTTTTTCCTCCCCTTCCCACTTCGAATCTATTATGGTTTGATACTAGCTTGACTCGCCTCTCTCTCTCTCTCTCTCTCTCTCTCTCTCGTGCTATGGTTAATCCCAGTGCTTATGGATTGAAATTGTGTCCATCTGGAATTGTTAACCTCTCTCTCTCTCTCTCTCTCTCTCTCTCTCTCTCTCTCTCTCTCTCGTGCTACGGTTAATTCCTGTGCTT
>NC_061087.1:20249114-20261614 GCF_015104395.2 Macrobrachium nipponense
ACTCACAGAGTGACTAAATATAGAGGAACCAGATATAATGATTCTGCAAATGCCTGAATTCATAAAACCTGCAATGACTCCATACTAGGAATACATATTCCCATTGATATATATATATATATATATATATATATATATATATATATATATATATATATATATATATATATATATATATATATATATATATGAGTGTGGTGTGTGTGTGTGTGTGTTAACAAACACTTTCAGTAACCAACTTTGCAATTTGACAGAGAGAGAGAGAGAGAGAGAGAGAGAGAGAGAGAGAGAGATCCACATGTAGCTAGGTCTTGACCCTTTAATTATGTGCATGATGTTTCACAGGCCAGTCGTCGTTCCAGCTATTATGATGAATGATTGATATTTCTGCTCATTACTGTTGAGTTAAAGGTAGGATTAAAATTCAGATATAGGGTCAAGAGTGAACCAATATGATTCTAGACAATTGCAGTAGAAGATAAAGTTCCTCATTTTTTTTCATAACTTAAATAAGTTGATACAGCATTGGCCTGTTCTTCCACAAGTCGGCATTTCATATTCCCAAGGACAAAGTCATTGTTATTAATTCATTCCAAGCAAATTTGCCTGTATTCATCATCTGTCTTTCCTATGTAAGTTATAACTAATGTGTCTACTCCCTACTGGTAGGGTGGGGAGGAGAGGGTAAAATCATGGATATAAGTGCAGGGGTGTACCCTTAAGGTTCCCCTGCGGTTCTCAGTAACTGTTTTGTTGGCAAGTTGTTTCATTGGTCAGTGGTTCAAACCGCTTAGCACAGATGTATCCACCTATGCGTCACCTGCGAGGTGCTATAGTAGATTCACATCAACCGTGCATGTGATGTCTAGGCCAGTCCCTTACGACGCTCCTGCTTGGCTGTTGATAAGCCAGTCTCAGGGCTGGAAGCACTCAGTCTCTCGAGAGAGTTCACATAGGCAGGATATATGTTCCACCTCACATCTCAATAGTTTCCCACAGGAAAGGTGGATCATACATCCTGCCTATGTGAACTCTCGAGAGAGACTGAGAGTTTTTAGCCATTTCCAGCCCTGTGACTGGCTTATCAACAGCCAATCAGGAGCGTCGTCAGAGACTGGCCATGTTTAGTACTGGCATTTCCTTGATTCCGGGTATTTTATTCGTTCTGGAAGTAAGTGGACACATCGTTAGCAGGGCTTTTCAATGGGTCTGTGGTTCAGGACCCAAAGGAGAAGGTTTATTATCTGTTAATATATATATTTATATATATATATATATATATATATATATATATATATAGCACACATATATATATTATATATATATATATATATATCATATATATTATATATATATAAAGTATCTATTTTATTATATGACACAGTCAGTTGCTGATAGTTTAGGTGAATAATATTAAACATGTATAATATGTATGTATGGTCTTTTTAAAATGCTAGTCAACATATAATTTGTATACATATATTATACCTCAATGTTTTCAGCCTGAGGTTTAGAGGATATATATATATATATATATATATATCTATATATATATATAGTATATATATATATATATAATATATATATATATCCTCTAAACCTCAGGCTGAAAACCATTGAGGTATGATATATGTATACAAATTATATGTTGACTAGCATTTTTAAAAAGTCCATTCATACATATTATTTCATGTTTAATATTATTCAACTAAACTTACAGCAACTGACTATGTTATATAGTAAAAAAGATACTTTATAATGCTTTCTTTACTGCATTTCTGCAAGTAAGTTGGCATGGCTGACCTTGGCGTTTGCGACGCCAGTATCTCATCGTCTTACCAGGCAAACTGGGAAATCTGTAAAGCTTTGTGTGAGCACTTCCGTCATCGAGTAAAATAACCAGGTAGGGGAGGGATGGGGGGAGGTGGGGAATGGAGGAGGAGAGGAGGGAGGGTAGCCTAGACAGGGGAGTGGGGGGCGGGGTGGTGGGTGGGGTCCACATCCAACTTGAAGTATACGCGTTTGTCGACGAGATGATCACCGGCTGAGTACACAATTTGTCAGATCGGAAACCGAATCCCCTTCGAGTGACGAGGGGAAGACAACGTCCGGCGGCCAGAGAGAGAGAGAGGGGTGGGGGGAATCGCTCCCAGAGGGGAGAAGAAGGGTATATTATCACCGTCCAATGGCGCAGCGGCACGCGATCCCCTCGGGGCATCGTTAGCGCGCCAGAAGAAGAAGACACTAGGGGGAGGAAACCAAGTAGTTCGTCTTTGCCAATCTTCGCAGTCTTCTTTTATTTATTTTTTGCGCTTTGTGTTTGTTTTCTTATTTTTCCCTCTCTCTCAAACACATACTCTCTTTCTCTCTTTGATTCTTTTTTTTATTTCCCGTCTCCTGGAGTTGCTTTGCCCCAAGGGCGTCCTACTCTCTCTCTCTCTTCTCTCTCTCTCTCTCTCTCTCTCTCTCGTTTGGAAAGTTGCTTGGGCGGGGAAAAAAAGGAGAGAAAAAGGTATAGCAAAATACGACGAAGGGCTGATGAGGATTTTGTTTTCGCTCCTCCATAGTCCTTGATGTAACCAAAAGAAAAAGCAAGAAAAGAAGAAGAGGCGAAATGAGGAAAGACAAAGTTAGCGTCGAGTGTCTTGGGTGGTTCACGAGTAGTTGGTATAAATGCCCCTCGGTTTACGTAGGAAGAAGTAGGTAGAATGACCTGAGATAGAGAAAGTAAATGTTAGGCCCTTCTTACAATGAATAGTAATTCATGTTTACGTCCGTGCTTATGTAAATGCTTATCCAAGTTTTTTTATTTTTTTTAATTCCAAGATCTTGTTCCTAATCATGCATTCGCATTCTCTTTAAGCTATTTGATAATACCCTCTGTTCGGTATCACTTTTCTATATCAAAGTACGTTTTTTTACATGGTTGTCCTTCAAGGGTTTAACGTAACAAGGCGTGATCCGACCTCCAGCTGACTCGGAGCACGTGCTGGAATCTACGGTCAAATACAGCGCTGTTTCACCAACGAAAATTAAAATATGCTATATTTTATTAGAAATAATTATTCTGTACTATTGAACATGTACATTATCTATTTTTTTATATTTCCATTGTAATAAATGAATCATAAATATCCTATCATAAAATTCCTGTATCTTTAACTTAACGCGAAACACCTTTTTCAGAACTTTTTAGGCTCTTCCATAGGGCTTTCCTACCCACCCTAGCAACAACGCCAAAGTAGTTTGTAAGCTTACTCCCCGAGTAAACGAAAATCCCCGAAGACCACCCTGTATTGACAGAGTACACCACATGACCCAGGTATAGCGTTAGGATTTTGTTTTTGGATTTTGTTTTTTCAGAGACGATTCAATAACAGCTGACGATAGGTAAGCGCTCATTACTCCATGTATGAAAGCGTAGGTTCGTATGATCGAAAAAATAGAAAATTTCTTTTTTCTTTGTTTTTTCTTCTTCCATACCTTTGTTTCTTAGCTAACATGCAAGCAGACTTCTTATTCGTCAGAGCGGCTTACTTTAATTTTCTCTAACCTTACGAATACAAAGGAGAGTAAGTGATAAAGTGTCTTATAATTTCTTGTCTCATTATTAATGCATTTTACTTTACCTTGGCGATATCCCTAGCGCGTACTTTAAGTGTCCGTTTATTTATTTATTTTTTTTTAAGGAATCGTGTTTTATTCCTATGCAATAAAGTAACAGCTAGAATAAATTGAACTTTTTCTCATACTTAATACCAAGTTTTGTGCTTGCGCGCGCGCATGTGTGTGTGTGTGCGCGGCGCGCGTATGCGTGTTTATTTCTTTAACCCCTCCTCCTCCTCCTCCTCCCCTCTTCCTCCCCCTCCCCCTCCCCCCTCTCCCTCTCCCCCTCAGAAAACTATATGTAAGTAAAGCATGTAGTGGTGGCATTAAGTCGAACTTATTTCGAGGCTATGCAATAGTTTTTTTTTTTTTTTTTTTACTCATATTTTCCGGCACCGTTCTCTTTGCAATACCTTCACCTCCCTCCCTCCTATCCCCACCCCCCTACCCCCCAAAAAAAGGAAAAAACTACTTAAATCAGCGGCAAGTCAAAATAAGTTCAACTTACTCCCCTGCAATAAAGTCGGGGCGCAAAAACAACCAATATCAATAAGTCTCCTCGAAAACCCGATTTTCCTTCAACAGCTTTTAAACCCAACGAGATCGCATACGAAATCCGGGCCCACACACACATTACGTAATGGAAAAACATCAACACGGCCGCTTTGGACTTGAGTGAATAGCCATGCCATTATTGCCGGATTGGGGAGAAAGCCTTTGCACGCGAGCACGCACGCACACACGAACACACAAACCCCAGCGCGCGCAGATTCGAAGGAGAATTCGCTCTTCTTCTTGGGAGAACTTTCCACTCGGTCGTTGGCGAGAGATCTCTGTTAAAATTTGACATCTCGCCCCACCCCCCACCTTTTTTTTTTTTTTTTTTTTTTTTTTGCAAATATACACGCGCGCGATCGCGTGCTTGTACATGCAATGGTAGAAAGTATTTAGATGCATGTGGCCGGACTTCCTATCTGCACGCAAAAGCGAGAGAATTCGTTCTAAAGCTATTGTAACGTTTTACACACACTATTACACACAGTTGCGAAAATTCATTTTGTGCGGTGGTTGTTCTGTTATGTTTACACACACACACACACACACGCACAAAAGACTGCTTTTGAATGTATGCCTTTTTTTTTTCTTACACACAAAAAAATTTCTTAAGATTTTGCTTTTTTTTTTTTCGCACGTCCATAATAAAACTGAGTATTTTCTTAAAGCATCTGATTCCGTTTACATACAAAGGGTTGCTTTCATGCAGGTGCTACTTCGTTTAAACGTACACGCACACACACGCGCACACACACACACATACCAATGGGAACAACCCTTTTTCTATCCTGATGAGTGATTTGCATACGCTCACCAGATAATTCACGTCGGTGCTAACGCTTAATCTCTCTCTCTCTCTCTCTCTCTCTCTCTCTCTCTCTCTCTCTCTCTCTCTCGTCATTCATTTTACTCATCCCTTTTTGTGAAATTTTTTTCTTTGGAAAATCGCTCTCGAAATCGGTGGCAATTTCAGCTTGTTCTGTATCAATATGTGGGCGTTTTGTAGTGATAATGATAATAGCAATAATGATAAGAATTTTTATTATTATTATTATTATTATTATTATTATTATTATTATTATTATTATTATTATTATTATTATTATTATTATTATACAGTAATAATAATGAACTTCGTGAATCTGAATATACTATGGTCTCTACTTCTGTTGGCAACTTTAGAAAATAATGTCTTTTTAATTAGCAGCATAGCGGTCTCATATTTACGCAAGTTTTACATTTTCTTCTCTCTCTCTCTCTCATAACTATTAGAACGAATATTTTTTCTCTGCAAGAATATTTGAGGGGAAACAAATCTCCCAGCTACAGATAACATAAAACCAATTCTCTCTCCATTAGTGTTTACAAATAGTAAATTTGAATTTAGATGCTTTAAGCCAGATGTTATGGTTAAGAAGTTTTTTT
This sequence comes from Macrobrachium nipponense, assembly GCF_015104395.2. Lineage (NCBI taxonomy): Eukaryota > Metazoa > Arthropoda > Malacostraca > Decapoda > Palaemonidae > Macrobrachium > Macrobrachium nipponense. The sequence continues at coordinate 20,254,701 of NC_061087.1, forward strand.
TTATGATTTACAAAGCATTTAGTCAAGTCAGTGTCTTTTAAATACAAGTCGATTTCATTTTAAAACTGTTTTACCGGCATGGGCACTTATCGCTTGACAAGTAGCTTATGTGTATAATATTTTCTGTATGGTCACGTTGTTTCCAACATATAACATATAACTTTAATATGTAGTATTTGCTTTATATCAAATTATATCAAGTACAGACACACCTAGTTTTGTTAGATCTCCCATAAATTAAAGAATCTGGAATCTAAACCGTCCCTTTTTATTGAAGTTTAACACGAGCAGTAAGAATATATAGACACTGAAGTTGCGTGGCTATTTAAACAAATATATATATATATATATATATATATATATATATATATATATATATATATATATATATATATATTAAATCAGAAATACCCCCAAAACGTTTTCCAGCATTGAGTAAAAGAGCTTTGGCTTAGTTGAGTTGTCACGAAATATATTTGGAATTATTAAAGGAAATCTGTGCTAATGACGTCGGCTGTGCGTTGCGAATGAATGTTTTTTACATTATAGAATCCATTATACGAGTACATTGTAAAATCCTGTGAAATGCATTATACATTGTAAAATCCAATGTTCACGCTTCGGAATTTTATTTATAGTGAAGCGATACGGACCACGACCTCCATAACAACTCAGGAATTCGAATTAAACAAATTTTTATGAAATTATTATAAACATAAATAGGATTGCTGAGGATCCTGCAGTTAAGAGCCACGATAGAGCGATGCTTAAAAAATAAATATTGTATTATTGAAAGGGTACTATACGACGTCATCTTGTATCTGTTTAGTGTTATATAGTTTAATTTATCTGTTCATTTCATTCTTAAACTTATTTTTTTCCTTGTTTTCTTCATTTCTATGATGTCTGACCGTTTTCCAGTCATCATTATGAAACTGGGATTGACTTCGTTTGTCATGATCGAAATTCTGCTTTTTTTTTTTTATTTATATTTTTTTTGCATCTATAACGAATATGAGAATATAAAGAGCATAATTGGTATTCCATTCTTGGAAAAATATAAGCGATATATCCTAGCTTTAGCTGTCGGTACCCGCACTTATAAGTGATCCTCATAAAACCAATTTATGAGAAGGAACCACGTATTAAATAAATATACTTTTGTTTGTAGGGTTAAGTAGTATACCTTATTTCCAAGGGGAAATTCTACTAAGAAAAATTCGTATACAGAGAGAGAGAGAGAGAGATAGAGAGAGAGAGAGAGAGAGAGAGAGAGAGAGAGAGAGGAGAGAGGGGACGGCGTATCCCACACGTCCCTAAATCAAATCTCCCCCGAAGATAGAGATATCGGCTTTCTTCTTCGGCGTCTGTCTGCGGGGGCATCATCGCCTCGTGATGCTCCTTTCATTTCGAGTCGTTCAGTGAGAAAGTGGGCGGGGCCGAACCGGCCCTATAATACCTTTTCCAAAAGTATCTTCATCATGGCTCTAATGGAGGTTATCTTGGAAGCGAAGGAGGTCCCTGTAGATCAGAGAGAGAGAGAGAGAGAGAGAGAGAGAGAGAGAGAGAGAGAGAACAGCATCCAGTTAGAAACTGCTACAACGTGCAATTAGTCGTAATTTCTCGGCAAGCGATGGATCCTAAATGGCCCCATGTAAGGCATGATTTCCAGGCTACTGACCTAGTAAGCGAGATGGCTGCATATCGCAGCGATGGAATGTCTATTTTATCCCTGGAGGGAAGGGGAGGGGAGTGGTTAGCTGCCTGGGTGGGAGGGGGCCAGTCTGGCGGCGGAAGGAAGAGGGTGGGTGGGTGGAGTCGAACGTGAGCTGTCGAAATGGTACTTTAGGAAACATAATTATGACCCTTTGTCGAAGAGCGTCAGGTCGTGTGTGCCTGCTCTTCAGTGTTCCACGTGGTTCTCGTTCAGTGGTCAACGTTCTGCAAGTATGTTATTCTCCAAAGATGATGGACGAATAGATTTTGTTAAATTGTTGCCGGTGGCTGGGTGTGCGACAGGTATTCGTGAATGTGTCGTAGTGAAGTAGGTGAATTGCTTCCTAAAAAAAGAAAAAAAAAATTCTTGGTCTAATTAAGAGTTTGAAAGCTGACGATATTTTTATAGCTATTAACAATTTTTTTTTTTTTACCTTGAAAGATTTATTAGAACATCTTCGAATTTGTAAGCTGACGATGTTTTTATAGGCACTTAATAGTAATATTTTTTTTACTCTGAAAGATTATTAGTTCAGTCTAGAATTAGTAAACTGACGATGTTTTTTTCAGCTATAAATAGCAATACGTTTTTTTTTTACGTTGAAGGTGAGAAATTATTTGAAACTTGTTCGTTTAGATGAAACCCCTTTTCTATATTTACAATTTTTAAAGTGTAAAGTTTTAAAGCATAAAATTTATTAAGCTCTCATTCTAAACTACATAATTTCAGATTTTGGATAAAATGACTGAAGCCTTGCTGAATCGGTATCTTATACTACCAACATATTTCTCTCTGGTTTTCAACAAATGTGTTGGGATGAGGATGCTAGCCTCATCCCTTCTTCGCTCTCGTTTCGGATATATAATTCATTAATTGGATTAACAGGAGCACTCTGATTCTTAATATATAATATATATATATATATATATATATATATATATATATTATATATATATAGTATATATATGATATATAGATATAGATATAGATATACGTAGATATAGATATAGATAGATCTATAGATATATATATATATATATATATATATATGATATTACTATATATATATATATATATATATATATATATATATGTATGAGCGAGAGAGAGAGAGAGAGAGAGAGAGAGGAGAGGTATTGATGGTGGGAGGATTGGATTTCTGAAAAAAACAAGCTAGTTTAATCGGTATTTCTCTCGTAAAAAACAAAGGTTTCATTTTTTTTTTTTCCTTTTACAAATTCCGTCATTTACTGTTGACACGAATATTGTAAGTTCATCGAGAGAGAGAGAGAGAGAGAGAGAGAGAGAGAGGGGGGGCCTGTGAGAGAGAGAGAGGAGGGGGGGGGAGGGGGGAGGGGGCAGTGGACCTACTCTCTGCTTACAGAGCAAAAAAACTTTTTTTTTTTTTATGACAGACGCATATATGATGTGCTACTGCTGTACTGTTAGGCCTGGGTTAATTAAGGCTTTGTTTGCAATGAATGCTTATGAGTTTGAGGTATAAATAGTTGAATGCAGTGCCCTGTGATAATGGGTAAGTGAACAGCGAGTCGCGTCGAATTTTAATGAAGTGTTAAAGGTGAAGCCGTTCAGCTGACGCGCTCCGAAGGGAAAAATGCGTGTGTGTGTAAGAGAGAGAGAGAGAGAGAGAGAGAGAGAGAGAGAGAGAGAGATAATGAAAGGTCTTGTGTAGTATTCATACAGTAGAAGAGAGAGAGAGAGAGAGAGATATTTTTAAAGATACATACCGTAAAAGAGAGTGAGATATAAAGATACATACCCGTTAAAAAGGAGATGAGATAAAAGATTAGAGAATAGAGAGAGAGAGAGAGAGAGAGAGAGAGAGAGAGAGAGAGACTGAGAGAGAGATAATGAAAGGCCTTGTGTAGTACGCATACACTAGAAGAGAGAGACAGATATATATTTTTAAAGATACATACTGTAAAAGAGATAGGGATATATAAAGATATATTCTGCAGAAGAGACAGACAGACAGACAGACAGACAGACAGACAGACAGAATAAAAGGTCTTGTGTAGTACGCATTCAGTAGAAGAGAGAGAGATATATATATTTTTAAAGATACATACTGTAAAAAAGCGAGTGAGATATAAAGATATATTCTGCAGAAGAGAGAGAGAGAGAGAGAGAGAGAGAGAGAGAGAATAAAAGGTCTTGTGATGTACGCATTCAGTAGAAGAGAGAGAGAGAGAGACAGACAGACAGACAGAATAAAAGGTCTTGTGTAGTACGCATACAGTAGGAGAGAGAGAGAGAGAGAGAGAGAGAATGAAAGGTCTTGTGTACGTATACAGTAGACAAGAGAGAGAGAGAGAGAGAGAGAGAGAGAGAATGAAAGGTCTTGTGAACGCATACAGTAGACAAGAGAGAGAGAGAGAGAGAGAGAGAGAGAGAGATTTTCAAAGATAACATGCCGTAAAAGAGAGATATTAAGACACATTCTGCAGAGAGAGAGAGAGAGAGAGAGAGAGAGAGAGAGAGAGAGATATGTTCTTTTAGGTACATGTTAAAGAAGAGTGAGAGCGAGATTTAAAATTACATGCTGTAAAAGAGAGAGAGAGAGGGAGAGTGAGATATAAAGATACATGCTGCAGGAAGAGAGAGAGAGAGAGAGAGAGAGAGAGAGAGAGAGAGAGAGAGAGAGAGAGAGAGAGAGAGAGAGAGATGGGTCGTTACACTGCAGTAGTTGGTCTGTGACTGGTATATGGAATCGCGTAGCTGCCAACTTTCTCATTTCCCATGGATTCACTGTCATCACCATCTCAGTCTCTGTACTATATCAGTGCCATCACATTCAGCCCCCTTCTATGGTGACTGTATCAGATGAATATCTTAAGACTCCTAAGAATAAGAGGACCTTAGAAGGCATTGACTAAAATATCTCGAGTTCCTAAAAATACCTACTACCTCTGAGCGATCCCAGGCGGTTGGGCGGGTGGTGGTGGTGGTAGGGGGTGGTGGGAGGGGGGGGGGCTTCAGGTAAATTGTAGGGTGTTTCGTAACAACGTCCTCTGTAGGCTATAGGACAATAAAATGTTATGTTGAAGTAGTTTGGGATGACACAAAGCATCATCAGTTCAGGTATTTGCTATCGAAAGTATACTTAGGGACATTTGATCGCCCCCGGGATCAAGTGTCGCTAAGTGTATTTCGTTTCGTGAAATGTCTGGTTTCAGTATCTGCCTGTAACACACACACGCACGCACGCACACATACGCACGCACGCACACACACGCACGCACGCGCACGCAACGCACACACACACGCACACACACACGCACACACACACATCATTACATACATATATATATATATATATATATATATATATATATATATATATATACATATACACATATTACACACTTAAAGGATTAGCGTGAATATGCGTGAACAGATGAATAAAGAAATAATGAAAGATTGGCCAATGCAAAGAAATTTGCAATCGTATGTGCAACACGATAAAGCCGCAAAAAAAAAAAAAAAACAATTACTGTTCCAGGGTAAAGCAGATTTACCTTTTACCAAGGAACGATAGTTTCTATGTATGCATATCACTTATGAACTCTACTTTGAAGAGATAAGAATCCTCTGATTATTTGCATTTTAAACGCATAGCTGCATATATATATGTATGTATATATATATATATATATATATATATATATATATATATATATATATATATATATATATATATATATATATATATAGATATATATATATATTCATATACATATATACATATATACAGTACACACACACACACACACACACACACACACACACACACACATATATATATATATTATATATATATATATATATATATATATATAAAATAAAAACTATATATAATATATATAATATATATTATTTTTTATATATATATTATATAATTATAGATATATACATATTTTATATATAGTATATATATGTATATATATATATATATATATATATATATATATATATATATATATACATATATATAAAATGTGTGTGTGTGTGTGTACTGTGTGTATATATATATATATATATATATATATATATATATATAATCTATATATATATATATATATATGCATCCTTGCGTTTAAAATGCAGATAATCAGAGGAATCTTATCTCTTCAAAGTAGAGTTCATAAGTGATATTCATACATAGAAACTACCGTTCCTTGGTAAAAGGTGAATCTGCTTTACCCTGGAACAGTAATGATTGTTTTTTTTTTTTTGGTGGCTTTATCGTGGCACATACGATTACAAATTCTTTGCATTGGCCAACCTTTCTTTATTCCTTTATTCATCTGTTCACGCATATGCAGGCTAATCCTTTAAGCGTATTTTTTATAAAAAAAAAAATAAAATAAATAATGGAATCATGGAGACTCAAGTGATGGATCATCCAACCTTTTGCGTCGTGTACTTTTCAAGTTGGTTTTATGAAAATTCCGGCGGCGTTACTTAATTAGCAGAGGTTACATAAATATTTTGGATTTAGTAAAATCTGGCAAATATTGAAAATAGATGTCGCCATATATTATCCCTCCTGACCCCATTCATTTCATGATAATGAGCTTGCTTAATTAATGTATTGTTGAAAACGCGCTAAATCTCGAGCCGGGCGCTGAATTATTTCCGGCAGTGATTAATTTTTCATCGCAGTTTTCATTATTGTTATTTGTATCGTTGAGAAACTTTTCCTTTTATTTTTTTCCCCCTGCTGTTTCTAGTGAGAAAATTAGGTTGCTCGAAAAATGTATGAATAAATTTGTGATACTTGAAGGTAGACATTTTTTTTTTTGTGGGGGGAGGTGGGAATAATGGATGAGTAACGTATCTTTTTCTGGAGCATTATGGAAGTAGTGTGGAAAAAACTGAAATTTACCTTTGCGGAGAGAGAGAGAGAGAGATGAGAGAGAGAGAGAGGGGGGGGGGGGGGGACGCCGGGTGGAGGGGAGGGAATGCAAATAAATTTATGGTACTTGAAGGCAGAAATTTTTGGGGAAAACTTATCAGCAACCGACTGCTTTTTCAGGAGTGATTTGGAAGGAGTTTGAAAAATAGAGCGAGAGAAGAGAGAGAGAGGAGAGAGAGAGAGAGAGAGGGGGGAGAGAGAGAGAGAGAGAGAGAGAGATATCATGGTCTTATTGGGGAATTAGAATTAGAAATGTGC
>NC_061087.1:20266614-20281614 GCF_015104395.2 Macrobrachium nipponense
TTCTTTAGGCTGGCGATGGCCTCGTTAGGAGATTAGTAGACTCTGGGGATACATATAAGGTTTGATATATATATAGGCTAAGACAGTAGGCTCTGTAGTTTGTCGAGAAAAGGAGCTAATTTCACATCTTTGTGAAAGAAAAAAGTTACCATTTTCGTGTGTCCAGGGCAGACCTGAAGAATACTTTGAGGTTTGGCTTTCAAGCAAGCACCCTGCCAAAATTGTATCTTATCTTTTCGAGCCTGTAGTTTGATCACAAGCGCATGACAGTTCTTTCATGAAATGTGTCAGAACCTTAAGTTATAGCATTATGCATGCAACGAAATACTCTTTATATTCTTTCCCATGATGAGACCAACCTCTTTTTGTGCACTTTTACAGAAGTTCTTCTCTTCACATCACCCTCATCACGTTTATGAAGTGCCAAGTAGTTCGATATACCATCACTTCCAGCGTCAGGAAGGGTCACTTTTTGTTCCTTTTTTTTTTTTTTCTTGGCTTAGTTCCCTCGTCTCTGCAGGCAGTGGATGATATGCCATTTGCAAGCAAACGAGTCTCTCGTTGTCTCGTATTTGTGCTTTACTGTTTTACGGTGAGTTTGTCGATGCTTGCACAGGAGGGTTGACTTCATGCACTGTCACGCAGTGTGTGGGAAGGAGTCCCTTATTCCTTCGTTTCATTCCCCCCTCTCCTCCCCCCACCTACGCCGTTTCCCCACACACCAGTGCATTTTCCCCCATTCATACCACCCTCTCCTCTCCCTCCCCCCACGTCCCATATTCCCACCTCACCCATTTTCTCGTTCCATTCCCTCGAACACACCCGTTCCATTGCCTCCCCCTCCTCCCCCTCACATCTTTCGCCTTGCTCGCCTTCCCTTCCCGCATACGAAGTGCCATCTTTCCCTCCCCTCTCTCTTTAACAATCATCATCTTCTCCCTTCACACGCACACACACACACACACACACACACACACACACACTCACGGGCGCTCACATCAGACAATCATTTTCACGCAAAGTTACCGACCAATCAGCGTCCCCCCCACCCCCCCTTTCTCTCTTCAGGTCGCGTGAATCGTCCTACCTACTGCTATATACATCTGAAGAGTGATTTGCGCCCTTAGGGCTACCCAGTGCTTCTCCCCTCTCTTTGGTATCCTATGCGGACATCAACAGTCATTCATTCCAACCTAATATACTTACATATATATATATATACATATATATATTATATCTATATATATATATAGTATATATTATATATATATATATATATATATATAAATAAAGGCACCAACAACAGTCTATAATATTAAATAATCAGATTGATAACCTTAGCTCTTGCCAGTTAGAGACAGATGCAAAACGCTGGATTCCTTGAAGATGCTGAAATGAAAAAACAAACAGGACAGCTTACCTGCGCACATGGGGGTCACTGACGTGCTTCGAAGATCACAGAGTTTCATGTGTGTAGCGTGCATGCCTTGTGTGTGCCAATCGGTGAATGTGTGTTTGTTCGTAATGAACAGAAAATGACATATAACCAAAGAGTAAAGTTGCAAAGGGGGGAGACTCACTGATTTTGATTGCTAGTATGTGGAACACGCCACAGAAGAGGTGCTGGAAGAGATGTTGCAGGTCCATCGGACAAGGTAACGAGAAACTTTGAAAAGTTAACATTTGAAGTGACAATGACTTGAGTCTAGAGAAAGGAAAGTGAGGTGCGACACACATTCTTTATTGACGAACTTTAATGTTTTATGGTGTCATAATTATGGTCTCTTTATTTCAGATGGATTCGAAGTCACCTGTGGGGTTTTTTCTAGACTGATTTTGACTATTAATAACCTATGAATGTTTGGACTCTTAGGGGAAAAGGGGGTACTTACTTAAATATGATTTTGAGAGGAATATGATAGTTCAACGTTTATATTTGAGTCAGGTTTAATTAATTTTATTCCATTTTCATGTTAGCTAATTTTGGGAAATAAAAAGTATATTTTTGTAACCACGAGAGTTTATATTACCCTTGTTTGAAACCGATTTTCAGCCAACTCCAGAGATGGCTACGTTACCAGTTAGTTGTTTTGTTTTCATTTGTTTAAACGAATGTCATATGACCTCGTTAGAGATTTTTCCCAGTTAGATATATATATATATATAAAATGTATATATATGTATATGTATATAATAATATATATATATATAATATAATATAAAATATATATTTATGTGTATATGTATAATCTATGTTTATATATTAGATATATGTATAGATATTCACACACACACACACACACACACACACACACACACATATATATATATATATAGATATATATATATATATATATATATATATATATATATATATATGTACGTTTATATATTTGTTTATTTTACATGTTTGTGTATGTGTATGTAGTAAAAATCAAAGAAAATTTAAGCGGTATATTAATCGTGAGCTTGACATGTTTGACCCGCAACCCCCCTTCCCCAACTTTATGCATTCCTTTTATCCATTCAATAACGACCTACTCTCACTTCAGATATACATGCTCTTTTCCCAAGCGACTCCAATATATAATAGTCAACTATGCAACACCCGATTCAAAAAGGGTCACAGTGGCCATTCAAACTCATCTTACTTACAAAAAAAAATATTATTAACTCTTCTCCTTGTCTCATATTCGTAAACAGAACCGATTCAAAACGTGTCACTCAGTGTTGATTCAATCTCTTCCTCCTTACAAAAAAAATTAATATTAATTCTTCTCTTTGTCTCATATTCGTAATTGTTTGTTGAGAACAATGTAACGGGCTGCTTCAGGATCAAAGCTCCCGTGCGTTATCTGCATCGTCACCAACAAAACAGCAATAAATAATAAACAATCACGTCTCTCCCACGCTACAACACACTACAACTCTTATTCCGCTAAAATGAATAATGATACTTATCCTGTTTCCATATACCATTCATTTATACGTTCATATTACTTGGGAACACTACAGCCGGTGACGTCATAGCCAGTCATACACTTATTATGTACAACAATAAAACGCGATCCGCACACCAATTAATCACATTCTCTCCATCAACACAATCTCCACCCATTTCATGAACCATCTCCCCCCCCTACCACCCCCAATCCCCCATTCAGCAGCCGTTCCCCCCCTCCCCACACGCACATACTCACATCCATTACACCTGCGAATACCATTACCTGACACACGTATTGTAAAATAGAAGGCAACGCAAACAGCTCCCTCTCCCTCTCCCCTCCCCAGCTCGAATTCATTTCAGTTGAACGTTTTAATTCACGTCAAAATGTATGCAAAGTAAGAGCATGTGCTTTTTAGCAGAACTGATGTAAATTGAACGATTAGATTATATCTGAATAATTAAGCGGAAATTCGCGGCCGTATCGAGCCTTGTATTTTTGACGGCTGTTGCCAAATTTCATTTTTGTGACTCCGTAATTTCACTGATATTCCAGGTTTGGTGAATTATTTCGTTGATTGTGTACACACACACGCACACTTGCATTATATATATATAATATATAGTATATATATATATATATTATATTATATATATATATATATATTATATATATAATATATAATATAATTAATATATAATCATATATATATATATATAAAATGTGTCTAATTCAATCATTATCTCCTCTCTAACGGTCAGGACGCTTGTCTCAGCAGCCAGAGGAATCTGGCGAATAGTAGACTGTGGTGGGTAAGCAGTGTAGGGCTAGCAGCCTCATCCCCTAAAACACCTCCTGAGAACTGGAAGATAAATACAATATACGTACTATATTTATGTATTGTGCAATATGTATATGTGTATACATATGTATATTTTATTTATTATATATATATGTATATATATACATATACATACATACGTACACTTGTGTGTCCGCAAGCGGGCATGAAAAAAAAAAAAACATTACACACTGCATCGTTCCGGTGATTGTATTTTCAAAAGAGTAGGTTTGTCATGCGAGAATAGGGAAAATCATTTTGCAAACACGATGTTGCCTGTCCTGCATTTCGGCAGTTTACACAGCGCTGTGGAGTTGATTAAGCATTCATGTATATATATATATATATATATATAATATATATATATATATATATATATATATATATATATATATATATATATATATATATATATCTATATATTTTACTTTTTATTTGAGCTTCATCAGATTTTGAATTGTATTTTTATTTATTTATTTTTGTTGTTGTTGTAAGAACGGATAGTCGGCAATTAAGAGATGTTATGGAATCTGAATACACGGTGTGACATGTTTCAAAATTAGTTATTTTGTGAAAAATCATTTTTCGTTTGTTAAATATACATGGTGGTTGTATCCGATAATGCCGTAAAAATCGATGGTGTTATATACATTTCATTTTTAGACTTGTATTTATGAAAGGAATTCAGCTTTTTTTTTTTTAATGGAATCATTCCCAGTTTATACAATAAAAAGGAATTTCATTTCTGGTCGAATGCGCCCCACTTTGTTGCTCGTGGGTAAAATGCGCCTCATCCCTGTCCGTGACCTTTTGAATATTGGTTAGAAATGTACTGATGGAAACTATCTCGGGGCAAAAATAAAAAGGAAAGTATATATTATTAGCCTAAAGAACATAAAAGTTCTGTGGAGTATACGATTTTATTTCTATTCTTTGTTCATTTTTTTCTTTTATTTTTAGTAAGCTAGACATACGTTGTTCGTTATTTCTACAAGGTAGCGTTTCAGTCACAAAGTTTGGTCTAGAAAAATATCAAGATTGTTTAGTATATTAGTAACAAGGTTTTGTTTGAAAAATTTTCAGATTGTTTAGTATATCAGTAACAAGGTTTGGTCTAGAAAGGAATACGATTATATGGTATATTAGTAACAGCAATTGGTTTAAAGCAATTAAGATTGTATGGTATATTAGTAACAGCATTTGGTCTAGAAAAAATAAGATTGGATGGTATGTTAGCAACAGCATAGGTCTAGAAAAAATAGATTGTATGGTATATTAGCAACAGCATTGGTCTATAAAAAATAAGATTGTATGATATATCAGCAACAGCATTTGGTCTAGAAAAAATTAAGATTGTATGGTATGTTAGCAACGGCATCCGGTCTAGAGAGAAATAAGGTTGTAAGGCAGCAATTGCATAGAATACTTTTGTTTATTTATTTTTTTATGTATTTATTTATTTATTTATTTATTATATTTATTTATTTATTTATTTATTTATTTATTTATTATTTATTATTTATTTATTTATTTATTTATTTATTTATTTATTTGTTTTATTTATTTATTTATTTATTTATTAGCAAAGTAAGATGCTGTACAAGCTGCAGACATTAGGAATTAAGGCTAAGCTCCAGCTGAACGTAAACAGTGCTGCCAGTTCATGATTTGCTTTTCAAAGGCAACACTGCGCTTGGTACCGATACCCGTTGTTATTTTCGACTGACTGAAAGCTTTCTTTTGCAAAGCACTTCAGAAATATATTCTCGAATAATATCGGCAAGTTTGACGTTGTCCTAAGTGGCATTTAAGTTGCATCATTCTAAGCTTTCGTTATACTAATCTTTGAAAATAATAATAATAATAATAATAATAATAATAATAATAATAATAATAATAATAATAATAATAATAATAATAATAATAATAATAATAATAATGTTAAGATTTTCACAGTTAAAAAATTTCCACAGGTTAATTAATAGAAATATTATTTTTATATATAATTGTGGAAATTTTTTAAACAATAATAATAATAATAATAATAATAATAATAATAATAATAATAATAATAATAATAATAATAATAATAATAATAATAATAATAATAATAATAATAATAATAATATTTTGGAAGAAGACTCTTTTAAACAAAATCTGTTGAATGAAATGGCAGAATTCAGCGTATTAATCTTATGTATTATCTTTTCTATTTTCTTACCACTCTCTTCTCGGGCTCAGCGATACTTCTTAGTAATAATAATAATAATAATAATAATAATAATAATAATAATAATAATAATAATAATAATAATAATAATAATAATTGTTACATATACAGGTAGAAATGTCCGTAATTTGTTTTTACAATAAAGGTATTATCATACAGATGCAATAGCAACTAAATATCAGTTTTTTTCTACTGTACCTTATTTTTTTATATGAAAAACATTTTAATAACAAAGATATTTTATGCTGATGCACAGGTAACTAAATGTCAGTTATTTCTTACAGTACACAATTTTTTGTTATATGGAAAAATATTTTTATGATAAAAATATCATACAGATACACAGTTGACTAAATATCATTTATTCCCCACACTACACTATTACTTTAATATGGAAAATTTTTTTTCAGACTGAATTTTCCCACAAGATTGACATCGATAAAGAAATCGATCTGCGCCCATCTCGAAATAAACCCGTGTGTACGGAGCATGCGCAACCACCCATCAATAGGGCGTAATAGGGCGTAGGTCACTTATTTTACCGGGATCATAACTTCACGAAATTCTAGACACCAGGTTTCATGCTGTATCGGGGGGAAAGCCTTGTGATGTATCCGCTCTGTAATTGAGATTTTTTTCTTCTTTTTTTTTGAAGGGAAGGCGTGAGGTTATCTGGTTCTTGGAAAGTCGTACAAATAGGCTACATGATACTGGGACAGAGAGAGAGAGAGAGAGAGAGAGAGAGAGAGAGAGAGAGAGAGAGAGAGAGAATAATGTATTAACAAATGCAGTAGTCTGAGAAAGAGAGAGATAGAAAGGGAGAGAGAGAGAGAAATTTTACTGATATATTAACAAATGCAATAGAATGAGAGAGAGAGAGAAATTTGATAATATATTTACAAATACAGTTGTATGAGAGAGAGAGAGAGAGAGAGAGAGAGAGAGAGAGAGAGAGAGAGAAATTTGACATTAATATATTAACAAATGCAGTAGTATGAGAGATAAAGAGAGAAAGAGAAATTTTACCATATCAACAAATGCAGTATATGCATTAGCTACCAATGTCCTTTAATATCCAATTCACTGTACCTAGGAATTAATACATTTTCACATATATTAACCGAATGGGAATGTTTTAGTTGATAATGACTTTATCAACTAAAACATTCCCGTTCGGTTAACATATGTGAAAATTTATTCATTCCGAAGCAGAGCGAATTGGATATTAAAGGACATTTGTAGCTTAATTCATGCATATGAATCACAGTTATGTGATAAAAAAATTTAACAAATGCAGTAGTATGAGAGAGAGAGAGAAAGAGAGAGAGAGAGAGAGAGAGAGAGAGAGAGAGAGAGAGAGAGAGAGAGAATTGACAATAATATATTAACAAATGCAGTACTATGAGAGAGGGGAGGGAGAGAGAGAGAGGGAGTGAGGGAGGGGAGGAAAGAAACGAGGCAGAAATATAAAGACAAATTCAATAGTATGAAAGAGATAGATAGAGAGAGAGAGAGAGAGAGAGAGAGAGAGAGAGAGAGAGAGTGAAAGAGAGAGAATTGACAATAATATATTAACAAACGCAGCAATATGAGAGAGAGAGAGAGAGAGAGAGAGAGAAGAGAGAGAGAGAGAGAGACCTTACCTTACAGACCTTACATCTTGGTTCGGGTTGCCCCAGGTCCCTCAGTGTGAGGCACCTCTAATTGGGTCTACCAGAGAGTTGCTAGTACATCTTCCGGTATATTTTGCATCTTCCAATCTTGGATGGTCTGGGATGCAGTTTAGATATTTGTCGAGCTTATTCTTAAACACATCTACGCTCACTCCTGATATATTCCTCAGATGAGCTGGCAAACGCATTGAATAGACAGCTGCATTATCGTATGCTGGTGCGTAGTGGATTAATGTCCTGTGTGCTTTCCTTATTTTTCCTGGTATATTTTTGGGCACTATTAATCTACCTCTGCTTGCTCTTTCTGATATTTTTAGTTCCATGATATTTTCTGCTATTCCTTCTATCTGTTTCCATGCCTGAATTATCATGTAGCGTTCTCTTCTCCTTTCCAGACTATATAATTTTAAGAATTGTAGTCTTTCCCAGTAGTCTAGGTCCTTAACTTCTTCTATTCTAGCTGTAAAGGACCTTTGTACACTCTCTATTTGTGCAATATCCTTTTGATAGTGTGGGTACCATATCATATTGCAATATTCAAGTGGACTACGAACATATGTTTTATAAAGCAATAATCATGTGTTCAGCTTTTCTTGTTTTGAAGTGCCGTAACAACATTCCCATTTTTGCTTTACATTTTGCCAACAGAGTTGCTATTTGATCATTGCATAACATGTTCCTATTCATCATCACACCAAGGTCTTTAACGCTTCCTTATTTGTGATGGTCTCATTATTAGGTCCCTTATATGCATATAGCTTTCTTTCTCTGTCTCCATAATTTATTGATTCAAATTTATCAGAGTTAAATACCATCCTATTACCTCTGCCCAATCATATACTTTGTTAAGGTCTCTTTGTAGAGCGTTCCTATCTTCATCACAAGTAATTTCTCTACTTATTCTTGTGTCATCTGCGAAACTACTCACTACCGAATCCTTAACATTATTGTCTATGTCTTCAATCATAATAACAAACAGTATTGCAGCTAACACCGTACCTTGCGGCACACCGGATATTACCTTGGCTTCATCCGATTTCTCGTCGTTTGCAATAACTATCTGTTTTCTGTTGTGTAAAAATTCTTTTAACCATCTTCCTACTTTATCCACGATATTGTGTTTTTCTAATTTTCTTCGCTAATATATTATGGTCTACTTTATCAAAAGCTTTTGCAAAGTCTAAATAAACCACATCTGTTCATTTTCCGCTTTTCATATTTTTGAATATGTTTTCACGGTGGACTAACAGTTGGGTTTGTGTACTTTTTCCGGGTACGAAACATGTTGTCCTTTATTAAACAAATTATTTTTTATTAAATGTTTTCTTAATATTTCTTCATTACCCTTTCATACACTTTCATTATATGTGATGTTAGACTCACAAGGCCTAAATAATTACTTGCCTCTAGTCTTGATCCACTTTTGAAAGTAGGGGTAATATACGCTAATTTGTGCTCATCATATATTTTGCCTGTATCCTACACTTTGTCTTAATAATATTGCAAGTGGCTTTGCGATAGAATGAACTACTTTCTTTAACAAAATAGCGGAGGATTCCATCAGGCCCTGCAGCAGCTCCATTTTTAATTTCATTAATAGCCTGCACAATATCAGCTTCATTCAATATCTATGTCAGCTAAATATTCACTATTTTCATCCCTTACTTCTATATCATTATCTTCATTATCTATTCTAGGGGTGAATTCTCTCTTATATCGTTCTGCCAGTATGTTGCAAATTTCCTTTTTTTTTTTTCATTCGTTAATCTCCCTTTCAATTCTCAGAGGGTCTATTTCTATTCTTCTTTTATTCATCTTCTTCGCATATGAGTATAATAGTTTGGGGTTTTGCTTGATATTTAATAGGGTTTTTTCTTCCAAGTCCCGTTTTTCATTTTCTTTTGATTAGTATAATCTTTTTTTCTGCATTTTCTATCTTACTTTTAGTTCTATAACTTTCCATGCATTTTTTTCTTTTGCAAGACCTTTTTTCCACTTTCTGATTTTCTGGAACAAGATTCTTCTGTCTCTTGGTATGCATGAATGATGTTTACTTTTCTTCTTCGGTATATATTTTTCCACTATTATCTCCAATATTTTATATAATATCTCCGTATTTACCCTTATGTCATCACTTACGAAAATGTTATCCCAATCTTTGTTTAATTCTTCATTAATTTCTGACCATTTTATATTTTTACTGTAGAAGTTGTATTTTCCATATCCTTCCCACTTTTTCATTTCTTGCTTATCTCTATTTTCACTTGCTTTGGAATGAACTGTTAATTCTATGACATTATGGTCTGAAATACTCGCATTATAAACTATTATTTCTTTAACATAAATTCATCTCGTTCACAAATACTAGGTCTAAAGTATTTTCCTTTCTTGTTGGCAGGTGATTTATTTGTTGAATGTTGTATTCTAGTAGCATATCTAATAGCTTTTCAAATTGCCTCTTATCTTCTGCACTACTATTACTCTCTTTTTTATATGTATAAGTACAACCACAATCTCCTATTCGTTCTTTCCATTCTACGAAAGAAAGTTGAAGTCACCAGATAGGAGAATAGTCCAGTCCTTGTGATTTCTACATATATCATCCAATTTTTCAATTATTAAGTCAAACTCTTTAGTATTAGGAGGTCTATATATTACTATGTTCATCAATTTTTCAGATTCAAATTCTACCGCTATTAGTTCACATTCTGAGTTACTATATTTCTCATATATTTTTCCTTGTTTTTTGTCTTTCCCATATATTGCGGTTCCCCCTTGATTCCTATTTTTTCTATCTGATCTATAAGTTTGGAACCCTTTTATTTGATCATCATTCCCAGTCTCTTGGGAATACCAGGTTTCACTTATATTCATTATATCTATTTTCTTTTCATTTTTGGGTTTGGGTTAGTTCTTCTAAGTACTCTATTTTTCTTTTTGAGTTACTCGTAACTAAACCCTGCGCATTCATCACTATGATGGTTTGCGTGTTTTCTCCTTCATTTAATACTGATAGTATAAGGATTTTCCCATGTCTCTTTCCTGTTTCTGGTATGTTTTGTTCTTTTTTTCATTTCCAGAAATTCTGACATTTAAAAAATCCAAACTTTTCCATAATATTTGATCTTCCTTCATCATAATTATTCATTTTGTGTCTGAATCTGCAATTTTATCCTTTCCGGTTCTGCAATATCCTCTTGCATAATAAATACAGTTATTATCTCTTGAGTAGAATTTCGGAGCTGATGCTTTGAAATTCTTTGCTGACACCTCTGCATATCTCATTGGTGGTTTGCTTTTCTCTTTTACCTGATATTCTTGATTTCTCTCTTTATTTGTTTCTTTCTTATTTTGGATTTTATTACTTGGTTGGTTATTTATTTGATTATGATTCATGGCTACAGGGTGCATATATTTGCATTTTTTGTCGAACTTACATCCTTTTCCTTCTTTTAGGTTTTTTACATATTTTTTTGGATGCAGATCTCTGCAATCATCCCCATATCCATCTAAGTATGCACATTTACCATATATTTCATAGTTTTGACATATCTTAGGATGTTTGTAGTAACATCTTTCTCCAAATCTGCAATTCCCTCTTTTCAAAAGGTTGCAGATTTGTCTTCTTGTCTATTTTTTCCTCTTTCCCGTCATTGTATAGATCTGGTAGAGCCTCTTCGGGATTTGCTTTTCTGTTGTCATATCGTAATTTATTTCTTCGTAGGTAGGTATGCTGCTTTATTGCCTCATATGTAGTATCAATGAGTATCTCTGCATCCATACTTTTATCTTGTTGTTCTTTGTTTTCCTTATTTTTTTCTGTCATTTCATTTTTGTTTACTTCTCTTCCGTTTTCCTCTTCTTCTTTTTCTTCTTCTTCTTCCTCTTCCTCTTCTTCTTCATCCTCAACTATTTGTACATTCAATCTTGATTTAATAACATTGTCTATCCATGATAGACATGTTGAACAAAAAATTTCTTGTATCTTTTCTCAAATCTTGTATTACCTCAGCACACTGTGGATGGGTCGGAATGTTGCATGCAGCACATTTTCTGATTAGGTTTTGTGGATTGACTATGCTATACCAAAACCTTACCACAGTTTGCATGCTTTTGGCATTCTTTTCCTAATGCATCAATTAGTCTATTCACAAGATTCACCTTATTCATTTCTTTGTCGGAATATGTTGGTTTATGTATATTTTCTTTATGAGTCTCTTGACCACTTGGATTTTATTTGGAACTTCTTCAATTATTTTCAAGATGTTTTCATTAGATTTGTTCCAGTTTGAAGGATTATATCCTTCTAATATATCTATGAATGCTTTTGTATCTTTTTGGTTAGGACTGTGCTGATTTCATAGATGAGAAATGCCAGTTCCCTTCCTGCTACCTCATCGTATTGCGAATCTGCTAGACACGCCAAATTACGCCACCTTTTCCCGCAGTTGGAACTTACTGCCATCTTGTTCTGATTTATAGTATTACACTTGATACATAACTTAGAAGACGCTTTATCCTACTATTTTCACACTAATCTTATCACCGATAGTTCACGAACACTTCTAGATATTTCTCAAATTCTAGTCGTATGTTAAACTTGTGATATCTGTTGATTATTGTGACTTCACGCGGGTACGTCTCACCAACAAGATGGCTACTACCTGGAGAGAGAAAGAGAGAATCGGCAGAGAATGATGAATTAACAATTGCAGTAGTAAGACAGACAGACAGACTGCATGTTTCCTTTGGAATAGGAATTCATTGATTATTATAATACCGTTTTAGTATTTTGTGTTTGATAGAGAGGGAGAGTGAGAGAGAGAGAGAGAGAGAAGGGGTGGGGGGGGGGGGGGGGGTGGGGGGGGGGGGGGGGGGGGTTGGGGGGCAATAACTTATTGAAAGACCCGGTTAATTAAAATATGATTGCCTTGACTAGGCTAAGTGATTTTGTAATAGATCTTCGTCATTTGGCCCAGACAATATTTTCTCACTGGAGAAACTGTTCGATGTTTTTCTCTTTATTACGGTCTAGAAAATGTGTTGAAACGGTTTTAAAATGGGGTTTTTAGTTTTTTTTTCTTTTTTTCATTTTTTTTATTTTCACATTTTTTTGCCTTTAGATAGATCAGCCAGGTATAAATCAAGTCACTTCCGTGCAACAATGGCCTATCCAAGAGGGTGGAGCGGACGAGCAATCATGATGTCTATATCGTCCAAAATATGTTTTTATATATTTTTTTATTTCACTTTCTTTTTAGGCTTTCTTTTACCGCTCTTCTATCTTCTTTTCCTCGTTTTCTTCTCACACTCGGACAAATGCTTATACCAAGTAGTATCTCTGTATTACCCTTTATTTCTTCTTACTTCTACCTGATGAAGTCCTTATTCTTAGGAAGCTAGAATTTCAAGTCAGTGGCCCCTGTGGGTTTGTTCCATATTAATAGGGTTCATCTTCTAAATATAATAATAATAATAATAATAATAATAATAATAATAATAATAATAATAATAATAATAATAATAATAATAATAATAATAAGAAGTTCGGTTGGTATAAGACTAAGCTACATGTCAACAGAGGGCTTTGGCTTAGGGGAACCTGTATTTAATGGTAAGGTGTGAAATGGAATGCTGTCTGGTGTGGACCCCTGGAACATTCAAACAAACTGAGACCTCTTGAGTTTATGCATCATGAGTATACTGTATTTCAGTACACACATACATACGCGCGTGTTTCTCTTGTTAAAATATAACCCTTTAGTGTGTATGGAGGGAATGTCAGATGAACTAAATTGCCCTTCAAAATGGTTAAAAGAAAGAAAAAAAAAAAGACATTCTTCCACACACACACACACACACACACATATATATATATATATATATGTGTGTGTGTGTGTGCTGTGTGTGTGTGTGTGTGTTTGTGTGTGTGTGTTTGTGTGTGTGTGTGTGTTTAACGTGTGTGCATGTGTGCATGCATATATATATATATATATATATATATATATATATATATATATATATATGTATGTGTGTGTGTGTGTGTGTGTGTGTGTGTGTGTGTGTGTTTGTGTGTGTGTTTAACGTATGTGTGCATGTGTGAGCTGGCATTTATAAGGTCTGCATCCGTACCCATCCAAAACCACCAGTCGACCCGAATGAAAATGGCTGTCAGCGGCATAAGGGAGTCCGAGGGAGAACTTACTGTAACAAACTGTTGTTTTTAACAAAAACAACACCAGTCATACTCTGTTGTTTTTAGCAAAAGCAGCAGCAACTACAGAAATGGCACTATTGTTTTTAGCAAACACAACAGTAATAACACTATTGGTTTTAACAAAAACAACAGCAATCATACTATTGTTTTTAGCAAACACAACAGCAGTAACGCTATTGTTTTTAACAAAAACAACAGCAATAACACTATTTTTTTAGCAAACACAACAGCAGTAACGCTATGTTTTTAACAAAAACAACAGCAATAACACTATTGTTTTTAGCAAAGACAACAGCAATAACATTATTGTTCTTAACAGAACCAACAGCAGTAACACTATTGTTAAAAAAAAAAACAACAGCAATAGCACCATTGATATTTACAAAAACAACAGCAATAACACTATTGTTTTTAAAAAACAGCAGCAATAACACCATTTTTTTAACGAACACAACAGCAATAACATTATTATTTTTAACAAAAAAAAGCATTAACACTATTGCTTTTAACAAAAACAACAGGAATAACACTATTCATGTTAACAAAAACAACAGCAATAACACTTGTTTTTAACAAACACAACTGCAATAACACTTGATTTTAGCAAAAACATCAGCAATGTATAACAGTATTGCTTTTAACAAAAGCAACAGTAGCAGCAGCAATAACAAACTATTGTTTTTAGCAAAAACAAAAGCAACAACAACAACAATAACAAACTAAAGAATCTCATTAAGCCAAATTATCGACTGTGGAGTGAGTTGACCGCCATCTTCCAGCCACAGTAAAAAAAAAAAAAAATCCTCATTTTCACATTATGCAACAAGACGTCAATCATGTAAATAAATCCTCTTATCTGTAAATAACACTTGCGTTAGCATGCAAATGCGTAGTGTCTGCAAACGCCGAAAAAAAAAAATAATAACTCTTATCGGCGAGAAAAAAATTATGGCTGTTAACGATTGGCGCTCGTATGAATTATAGGCCATAACAGCTCGGACAACCCGCCTTTTTTTTTTTTTTTTTTTTTTTTACCGCCATATTGTGGTGTGATTAATTTAAATAAATCTTTGTTATACTCAACTGTCCGATGT
>NC_061087.1:20284114-20289114 GCF_015104395.2 Macrobrachium nipponense
TGCGAATTAGTTCAAATTCTTTTTCCAGGAAATCTGGGGAACAAATTCGTAAGGCTCTTAAGAATAGGTTGCTAGCTACACCTATCTTGATAGTATTGTCATGATAGCTAAAGTAGTGAATATATGAAAGTGAGAACGTTGGTTTTCTGTATATGGTAAATTTGTATTCTGTATTCTGTCGTGTCTCTGATTATTAAAACATCAAGAAAAGGAATTTTGTTGTCTGTTTCCCATTCAACTTTAAATTTGATGCTGGGCACTAATGCGTTTAATTTTGAGAGGAATTCATTAAAATTACCCCACTTATTATCCCAAAAATGTTAGTATGTCATCCACGTATCTCATCCACAGCATGTTTTTGGGTTTTATTGCATTTATTACTGTAGTTTCAAAGTATTCCATGTACAGATTGGCTAAAATAGGACTTAAAGGACTACCCATACTACACCCGAATTTTTGCTTGTAGAATGATTCCCCGAATGAAAATACGTTATTAGATGCACATAATTCAACTAACTTTATTATTTTGTCAAGTGCCAAAGGGAAATGATCTGAATAGGGGGATAATTTTTCCCTTAAAAACTGAAGAACGTCCTGTACTGGTACTTTTGTGAATAGGGAGTCTACGTCAAGGCTTAAAAGTTTTATGTTGTGAAGTGGTATATGTGCTTTCTCTGAATTTGTGACAAAAGTCTTCCGAATGTTTGATGTGACTGGGAGAAAAAGTGCCTAAAAAAAGGCGAAAGGAGGCCAGCTAACCATTTAGAAATTTTGTAATTGAAAGCTCCGGCGCATGAAACGATGGGTCTGAATGGAAGATTGTCTTTGTGAGTTTTGGGAAGACCATAAAAGTAGGGTAATTTAGAATTAATTACTTTAAATTTCTCTAATAGTTCAATACTCTTTTTGTCTTGGCCAATTAATCTTACTTTCCGAAAAAATTCTGTGGGAACGTTCTGGAGGGGATTTTTCGTCAGTTTTTCGTAAGTATTTGTGTCGCTAAGGAGCTGGTTGATTTTGTCGAGGTAGAAGTCTTTGTCCATTATTACAATTTTGCCGTCTTTGTCGGATCTACTTATTATAACATCTAACTTTTTAGCGAGTGGATGGCTATCATGAATCTGCGGGGAACAGGATATTTCTTATGAAGGTCAGTTAAAGCATTTAGTAACACTCCTTTTAAACATATCTCTTCACGGCTGTAGTTTTTGTCAGATATGAATTTATCAAAAGCCACTATGAAGTCTAGGTTGTTTTTGCGGTCTGGCATAAGGGCAAAGGATAAGCCTAAATTTAAAACTAAATGTTGATTTACAGTAAGGGGGGGTGTTGGATAAGTTTAAAACTTTGTCTTGTAGTTCAAGATTATTCCATGCGCTATTATCTATTAGGTTGTTTAACTTGCGTACAAGTCTGTTGGAATGAGTCACGCTATTATAGGCAGCAATGTCGGAACAGAATGAAATCAGATACCTGTATACGTGGTCCGTAGTGAGGAGGCGAAGATTAGATTGAGTTCCATATATCACTCTGCGTAGCACGAAGATGTCGTTTCTCGTATTGGTGATTCTTTCTTCCAGGAAAATCTTGTGTGATAGAGGGAAGGGGTTTGATTGCAGAGTCCATCTCCCGAATCCGTACATTTTTGGAAGTACTTGTTCTTTGAGGCATTCTTCCAAAAAGTGTTTTGGTTTTTCAGCCCGGTGTAGTCGTTCAGTTCTTTTTCAAACTTGCGGAAAACTGGCTTGACTTCTGGAAGTGAGTGAAGAATCGTGGAAAGGCGGTTGAATTCCATAATGGGCTGACAATGACTGGTAAAAATGTTCGTTAACAACAGAATTCCATCTAATAAAAGGAGCCCATAAAAACACCAAAATGTAGAGAGAAAAGTACTATATTTCAGAGACTGCTGTCTCTCTCTTCAGGTATATGAATGAGAAAAGTTTACAGAAAAGGTGGTATTTATACCAAGAGATTCGTCCACAAGTAAGCCAATTTAGGTCACCCCCGCTGATAATCTTCCTTTAATCTTCTTAAGCGTTGGTTGAATGAACACTGCGTCGACGATGTCCGATGTCCAATTCCCTTTTGAGATGTTCATTACCTGCTTCTCTTTTATTAAGGCCGATTCCATCATTTGACTCTTGTACCGGCAGTTGCTGCTATAAATTACACGTGACATATTCCAGTTTATTCTATGGTTATGTTCATTTATATGGTTGAAAATAGCCGAGTTCTGTTGTCCATACCTAACTGACCGTTTGTGTTGTATTAATCTCTGGGGAAGTGATTTACCTGTAAATCCGATGTAAGATTGGTCACAGTCCTGGCATGGGATCTCATATACCCCAGAGTCTTTGGGCGATGTCTTTTGTTGGACGTTAATCAGGGATTTGGCTAAGGTATTTGGGTAGGTAAATGCAAAAGGGTTGGATTTCCCAAGGGTGTGAGTTACTCTCTTAATCGTCTCCAGGTGGGGAATTTTTATTTTATTGTTGGGTGTGTCTCTGGTCAGATCATTTCCCTTTGGCACTTGACAAAATAATAAAGTTAGTTGAATTATATGCATCTAATAACGTATTTTCATTCGGGGAATCATTCTACAAGCAAAAATTCGGGTGTAGTATGGGCTAGTCCTTTAAGTCCATATTTTAGCCAATCTGTACATGGAATACTTTGAAAACTACAGTAATAAATGCAATAAAACCCAAAAACATGCTGTGGATGAGATACGTGGATGACATACTAACATTTTGGGATAATAAGTGGGGTAATTTTAATGAATTCCTCTCAAAATTAAACGCATTAGTGCCCAGCATCAAATTTAAAGTTGAATGGGAAACAGACAACAAAATTCCTTTTCTTGATATTTTAATAATTAGAGACACGACAGAATACAAATTTACCATATACAGAAAACCAACGTTCTCACTTTCATATATTCACTACTTTAGCTATCATGACAATACTATCAAGATAGGTGTAGCTAGCAACCTATTCTTAAGAGCCTTACGAATTTGTTCCCCAGATTTCCTGGAAAAAGAATTTGAACTAATTCGCAAGCAACTTTCATCTTTAAAGTATCCTGACCATATTAATTGAGAAAGCAATTCAAAAAGCAAACGTAATTTTCTACCGACCCCCTAAAGACAAGACCAGAGACACACCCAACAATAAAATAAAAATTCCCCACCTGAAATATAGTACTTTTCTCTCTACATTTTGGTGTTTTTATGGGCTCCTTTTATTAGATATATATATATATATATATATATATTATATATATATATATATATATAATGTATATGTATATGTATATATGTATGTATATATATATATATATATATATATATATATATATATATATATATATATATATATATATATATATATATATATATATATATATAGTATATATATATGTATATATGTATATATGTATATGTATATATATATATATATATATATATATATATATATATATATATATATCACATAATCCACGTAAGAAGGTGAGTGAAAAACCTGGACTTTGAACAAGTAATTTCGTAGTTTATTCGACATTTCTACATTTTCAAAGTTCACACTAGATATAAAAGTAGTTGACAGACCTTTATATACAACCACAGAAATCGGGGGGCGGGTGGCGGGGGGGGGGGGGGGGGGTGGCGGGGGGGGGCAGGGTTACAGCTTGTTAATCTGGGTGGCGTATTCTTTAAAAAAAGAGACTAGGAAAGAGGATCAAGGTATAACCCAGGATAGAGATTTATATTCCTTGTTGATGTGGCTACAATAAAAATGACTCCAACAGATTCCCTTTGCGGTAATCTTTGACCCTGCAGACTATCGAGGAATTATCCCAGTTAATAACTCGGCCTGTCTTAAGCCAATGATCCACAGTGCCATTATTTGTTAATCCTCTTGATATGGCATTTCTATGCTGAGAGCATCTCACTTTTAGTCCTTTTGATGTTTGACCGATATATATCTTATTACATTCTTCACAAGGCTTACTGTATACAAAATTGTTTGAATTATTATGTTCAAATACTAAGTTTAAATCAATAGTTTTTGAAATGGGTAGAGCAGGAATGAAATTAAGAAGAAATGGTACTCAGATAATATTCATATTGTTCTTTGTTAACATTGGTTGGATTGTGGTATGTCTTTTTTGCTTTATTTTTTAAGCTCCAAAAAATATGAAGGGTAACATAATTTGAATCTCCTATTTTATCAATAATTTTAAACTCATCCTCTAAAAATTCAGGACTTCAAATTCTAAGATTCATTAGTCCTCAGATCTTAAAAACTACTGAGGCTAGAGGGCTGCAAATAGGTATGTCGATCATCCATCCTCCAATCATCAGACAGACCAAATTACATCCCTATAACCTCATTTTTTAACATTTTTATTTAAGGTTACACTTAGCCATAACCGTGCGTCTGATACCGCTACAGGTGCCAACAACATAAGCCACCACCAGGTTGTGGCTGAAAGTCTCATGGACCGCGGCTGATAGTCCCATGGGCCGTGGCTGAGAGTTTCAAGCAGCATTATACGCTGTACTGAAAACTCGATTACGCCAAAAACTTTCTACTATATTGGATTTCCTTCTTGATGATGCAGTGAAAGTTTCACTCTTGTTATCATGGCTTTTATTTTATTTTTTAAATTGTATCTGTATATTTATTTATTAATTCATTTTATATATTTAATCATTTTTTTATTCGACGTATTTATTTATTCAATTTATTTATTTTGTTATGCGTACTATATTGTATTTTTATTTTAGTTGTTTTATTAATTCATCTTATGTATTTAATAATTTTTAAATGATCGTATTTATTTATTTATTTTATTTATAAATTGTATTTTCATTCTATTGATTCATTTTATTAATTTATAAATTCATCTTGTGTTTTTAATATTTTTTTTGATCGTATTTATTTATTTATTCAATTCATTTATTTATTTAATTTTGTATTTGTTTGTAAATTAT
>NC_061087.1:20299114-20301614 GCF_015104395.2 Macrobrachium nipponense
GTCTTTGTATGTGTTATGTGTTAATGTTGACTAGAAGCCTCCTCGTTCTCTTACCTTTTTTTTTTTTTGCCGTTTCCTTCGGGTTGAGAGAACATACTGGCGGAGTAGTCTGGCCTACAGTCTCTCTCTCTCTCTCTCTCGCTCTCTCTCTCTCTCTCTCTCTCTCTCTCTCATTGCTCCTTTGGTGGGGAAGGGATTCTAGTGTCTGAAATTATTAGTTTGATGTTGAGGGTGGGGGGCGGTTGTTGGTGATGGGTAGGAATAAGGAAGGAATACGTGGTAGGTTTGTGGTGTAGGTGAAGAGAGAGAGGAAGGGATAAGAGAATATGGAAATAGAAATGGAAATGTAGGGGAAGGGGAAGAAAAATTGCGGACATAGGTTACGGACGTAAATAGTGATAGGAAGAAGAGGGCCAATTTGGGGGAGGGGATGGGATTATGGGTGGGGGTGTGGGGGGACCTATATAGATTTGGGGAATGGAATGGAGAGCAGTATTTTTGCGTAAAAAGTATTCGATGGCGGGTATAAAGGATAAAGAATAAGTTGGGAAATATTCGCCGGATAGCAAGTTAAGTTAATGTGTACTTTTATTACCTTTGCTGCCGAGGAGGTTATGATTTTCTTCGAATTTTGTCTGTCTGTCTTTTTATCTGAGAGTCTGTTAATGTCCTTGTTAGCAGGATTTTTTGTAAAGAAATATAGAAAGAATTTTGCGCATCAGTTGGTCTCTGTTAGCAGGATTTTGTAAAAATTAAGGAATAAATTTTGTGAAACCTTTCGAAAAGTAACGGTAACCACATCGCCATGATCACCTCTAGTCCGGATACCTAATCTATCACTAAAGGAACTACAATAAAACCCAAGAGTCACAAACCAGATTTGTATCATCAGGAATGAATTTGCCAGAGAATGTCCACAATAAATTTCGTACGAATCCTTTCATTCGTGTCCTAGATATTTTTATAAAAACAAAAGCGCAGAGGACGAAAGCAAATATGTTCATGTAAGTAATGACCTCGGCGAAGGTATAAGTTCTTGTGGCGACGGTTATAAAATGAGATATCGGTGCTTATGACTTCTATCATCATTTGGGTCACCATTATTGTGGTATCATCATTTGGGTCACCGTTATTGTGGCATCATCATTTGGGTCACCGTTATTGTGGCATCATCATTTGGGTCACCGTTATTGTGGCATCTTCATTTGGGTCACCGTTATTGTGTCATCATCATTTGGGTCACCGTTATTATGACATCATCATTTGGGTCACCGTTATTGGGGCATCATCATTTGGGTCACCGTTATTGTGGTATCATCATTTGGGTCACCATTATTGTGGCATCATCATTTGGGTCACCGTTATTGTGACATCATCATTTGGGTCACTGTTACTGTGGCATCATCATTTGGGTCACCATTATTGTGGTATCATCATTTCTTTCCAGTTTGAGCTTCTATCATCATTGCCTGTGCTTCTCCATTTTCCTTCATTAAAATTCTTTTTTATTTTAATATTTTTAGTATAAATAAATCATCAGTTTCTTAGAAAATTGTCAGTCAGCACTGCTGACAGTTCTAGTAGGTTTGTGAATATTACTAGGTTTAGGTACTGTAGTCCCTGCTCCCCCAACTCCCTCCCCACCCATGTTTGTCGTTTATTATTCTGACTTCTTATCACGTGTATCTAAATTTTGTGTACGATATTATTTCTACATTGTTTATCTCTGTACGGCCCTCAGTTGATATTAAGGAGATTATTATTATTATTATTATTATTATTATTATTATTATTATTATTATTATTATTATTATTATTATTAAATACATCCATGATATAATAATAATAATAATAATAATAATAATAATAATAATAATAATAATAATAAAATAATAATAATAATAATAATAATAATAATAATAATAATAATAATAAGATTTATTCACTTGTATTCAGATACGTGGTCCTCATTTTTGTAAAAAAAAAATTTTTTAATCCACATAAAGTTTTACGTAATTTCGTCAGAAAACAGACAAGGGAAAAGACATTCAAACCGAATCGAAAATCTGAAATATAAAATCCTATTTTTTCTCTTTTTGTGATATTTCCTTCAGCAGAAATAAAGTAAAATATTAATAATATGAAATATACTATATTTAGGGGACCTTTGTTCGTTTACCTTAAGCAGAAATTTTCTAATATTATTGCAACTACTTTTACCTCAATTAGTAACGATCCAATTTGGCAATAATTTAGCTATAGATGCCTTAGAAAAAAAAAAGTTTTATAGGGCACTATGATTGATTTGCGCTTACAGAAAGATGTAAACGAACATGTCTTATCTGCGTCTTCTGTAAACAAGAGTAAATATGTTTAAAAGATCTATGTCCATGAATATGTTTGTATCTCATTCTCATATTCATCTGCTATGCTCCCAAATATATCGTTTACCATTATATCTGACGTCTGTTTTGTGTGTTTTTTCGTTGCATATTTTTTT
>NC_061087.1:20304114-20308074 GCF_015104395.2 Macrobrachium nipponense
ATATATATATATATATATATATATATATATATATATATATATATATATATATATACTATATATATATATATATATATATATATATATATATATATATACGGAACAGGACGATTTGGCGCCGACTGTTTGGCGCTGACGATTTGGCGCCGCCATTTTGGCGTTAGACAGTTTGGCACTCATTGTTTTGGCGATGAGCTGTTTTGGCGCCAAGAAACAAACTTAAGAACCATCCGCAAATTTGTGTCTCGTTTAGTGATCACCTCATTACACCAAAGGCTCGTCTGATTTGAGAATTGTAATATTAAACAGTTATTACGATATTCAAGTCTTGTTTAGTTATCATATATTTTCCAGTGTCTCGTTTAGTGATCATCTCATTACACCAAAGGCTTGTCTGATTTGAGAATTGTAATAGTAAACTAGTTGTTACGATATTCAAGTCTTTTTATATTGGAAAACGCTTTTCTTTAGTTTCTTGTACAGCCCATACCTTAAATGGCCGAAAAAATCTTAAGTAACAGAGGCAAGCCAAAATTTTCACTCAACGGATATATGTATGTGTTTGACAAATGTAGCAAAAACGATCCTTCTCTCAAGTTTTGGAGGTGTGAATCAAAAAATGAGTGTAAAGGGCGTATTCATACTAAGAACCAGGAAGTAGTGAAAGAAGTAAATAGACATTCACACGGTGCGTCGGCAGTAAATGTGGAAGTTGCTGAAATTTAAACAAGCGTAAAACGTAAAGCAGAGGAAACTTTTGAAGTGCCGTCATCAGTTGTTAATGTTTGCATTGAAAATAGCTCTCAAGCTGTTCTGGCAGCATTGCCCACTTCAGATGCCATGAAAAAAATTGTACGACGAAAGCGAAATCAAATATATTCTGCGCCTGCAAACCCTCTCAGTTTAAGTAAATTAGTAATACCGGACGAGTACAAACTTTGCCTGACGCACGGTGGTCAATTTGAAGACTTTTTGCTTGGAGATAGCAGAGATGAACATGACAGAATTTTAATATTTGGTAGAAAGACCTGGGTAAATATTTTACGTTTAAGATGTCTCCTCCGTTATTTGCCCAGGTTTACGTAATTATGGCAAGAAAGCATGAAGGAGTTCAACCTATATTATACGCCCTATTACCTAATAAGCGTCGAACAACATAAGTGAAAATATTTCGAATGATAACTGAGATGTCTGCAGAGTTGCAGCCAAAGGGCATTTATTGTGATTATGAACAAGCAGCTTTTTCTGCAATGACAGAATGTTTTCCGGATGTGGAGTTGAAAGGCTACTTCTTCCATTTTGCACATAATATTCATAAGCACCTGAAACAACTTGGGCTCCAACATTTGTATAATAATAACCCCGACTTCTCAGTAAAAGCCAAAATGATCGTTGCTTTATCTTTTGTACCTATTTCTCACATGGATGTTTACATCGATGCTTTGGCGCAATATTTACCTGATGAACTCCAGCCGTTAATGAACTGGGTCGAAGATAATTATGTAGGAAGACCTCTGAGGAGGGGAAATGGCCGACGTTCACCACTTTTCCCTACGCAAATGTGGAATATGTATAGTCGAACGATATTAGGTGAGGACAGTACAAACAAGCATGCAGAAGCTACGCACAGGAAAATCTATGCAGAACTTGGAATGAACCACCCAGTTATATGGAAATTCATCGATGGCATAAAGAGAATTCAGAAAGGACGCGATTCTTATTATGAACAACTAATGGTTGGGAATCCTCCTGCTCGAAAACTCTTAAAATACATTAAGACTGGTGAACGCATTTTAACTATAGGACAGCAGTTTGATTCACGGGAACCACTGGAATACTTACGTGGTTTGGCATATAACTATGAAATGCATTAACATGTTGGTGAAAATATTTCATTTTAATTCATTTTTGTAGCATTTTAATACTGTATTGCTGAAAATAAATAGAACTTTTTTACTTTTATGTTATTTTTGACCCATGCAATATATATACACACACATGTATATATATATATATATATATATATATATATATATATATATATATATATATATATATATAAATATATATATATAAATAACATATATACATATATATACATATATATATATATATATATATATATATATATTATATATATATATATATATATATATATATATATATATATATATATATATATATATATATATATATATATATATATATATATATATATATCAGGTCAGAAAATTTTCAAGCTGGCGCCAAATGGGCTAGCGCCAAAATAACGAGCGCCAAAACAATTTAGCGCGAAAACGGCGGCGCCAAATCATCGTTGCCAAAAGAGCGGCGCCAAAACGTACTGGACTCATATATATATATATATATATATATATATATATATATATATATATATATATATATATATATATATATATATATATATATATATATATATATATATATTTATATTTATTTATATTTATATATATATATATTTATTATATTTATATATTTATATATATCTTTATATATATATATATATATATATATATATATATATATATATATATATATATATATATATATATGCGTATATGTGTGTGTGCATGTTTGTAGGTATGAATTGAGAATCTGAACCCCAATTCCTGGAACCACCCCACCCTTACTTACCATGAGAAAAAGATTGATATATAAAAAAAAATTATCTTTATATTCATCCCTGCATTTGCCAACCTTCAATTTATTTCGCCCCTCCTTTCCTTCCATCACAAAAAGTCCTCCTCTCCTCCTCCTCCTCCTCCTCCATATCATAAAAAACCAGCGACATGCTTACGGCCTTGTGTGTTTGCGAGTCCATGCGTGAACACTTTATCCCCTCCCTTTAGATGGGTCAACCATAAATTTTTATATTTCTTTTTAACTTCATTATTCCTTCATATGACCTAATCACTCGACCGTCTCCCTCAATCTATAGAAGATTGCTCGGAGATCGGGGCTATAAATTCTTTTTTTTTCTTTTGTATTTTTGTGTTTTCTGTTACATTGTGTTTGTCTTTTTTGCCTCAGCATAAAAGATGTTTCGCCGGAGAGGTTGTTTGTGTGTTGTGTGTTCCGTTGAGTCACAGGGATAATGGAGGAAAATTAAAACCTGCTTTTGTTTAAACAATAGGACAGCCTGAGGTCGGGGGCGGGGGCGGGGGTGGTATGGGAACCAATCAGGCGTTTCGTCGCCTGATTGGTGTATAGCCATGCAAAACGATGCGAGGATTTATTATTATTATTATTATTATTATTATTATTATTATTATTATTATTATTATTATTATTATTATTCTAAGCAGCTTTTTGGGTGCAACCAAACCGTTGTTTATCTTGTGTATCCAAATTTTTGGTACTATATCGTTTGTACGTTAATTGTCTATGTTTAGTAGCCCTGAGCTGATTATATTATTATTATTATTATTATTATTATTATTATTATTATTATTATTATTATTATTATTATTATTATTAATTACAACTGTTTGGGTTTTGTGGTTTATTGTTCTAACTTCTTATCTAGTGCATCTAAATTTTTTGTACTATATTGCTTCTACGTTGTTTGTCTCTGTATATGGCCCTGAGCTGTAATGAAGTATTTATTATTATTATTATTATTATTATTATTATTATTATTATTATTATTATTATTATTATTATTATTATTAGATATACAAATGGACATCTATCCATAAAACATCTGCCAAAATCAATTATGAAATGAGCAGTAGGAAAACGCTTATTGAAAACAGCAAGCCGACTTGAGACGAAGCAGTTGTTTTTTTTTCTTTGTAATCTTGCTAATGAATTGTCAAACTACCATTCTAGCAATATTATTAATTATGATTGCTGTCTATTTAAAAGGAGGCCTCCTTCCAGTCAACAATAATAATGTTTTTTTGCAGATCAGAGCCACATACAGTGTGCCATTAGTGT
>NC_061087.1:20311074-20313574 GCF_015104395.2 Macrobrachium nipponense
AAGGAGCCCCTTGGTCACGCTATTCGTTTTTTTCTTGGGTTTTATGTAGTAGTAATAATAATAATATTAATAATGGTGATAATAATGTAACTGCCAATACTCTTACAGCTTGAGAGGCAATAATAATAATAATAATAATAATAATAATAATAATAATAATAATAATACACGGGGCTGAAATATAGTTTACCCCATGGTCATATAAACATAGACTGAAAATACGGTAGAGATAGTATAAAATCCAATAAAAAAAAGTTCACTCCTACACTCATAACTAATAGTAATGATACTAATATAATATTCACGATGAATATTGGTAAATATCAATAAATATTGATAAATATCGGTAAAGAAGCCGTGGCAATTATGATGGTTGCCAGTGCAATAAAAGTACTAAAGTAATTTCTCTTTCGTCGTAGTAATTAATAACAAAAAATAATAATAATAATAATAATAATAATAATGATAATGCTATTAGTAAAATCAGTGGACAAGAACGGTTGGGGAAGATGCGTAGATGATGATAAGAAGAGAGAAGAAATAGAAAATTTAATTTAAACCATAACAGGACCAAACACAACCAGGCAGTCCGCTACCTGTAATATATATATATATATATATATATATATATATATATATATATATATATATATTTATATGGCGGAGGTTTAAACACAGAAATGATGATAGGCAGAAAGGATGAAGGCCATAAAGACAGCAAGGAATTATAGTAGGATAATGATCCGTAGTATACCAGGAAAATTATATTGCATGATTTTAATAGAGTTATATTTCATAGTATATTCTTATAATGATTGAAAAAGACTGGGGAAGAAAAAACAAAAAGCAAAGGTGCCGTAGCGTTTTTACTCTACAGCGTAGACTACCAGCTGGACCGAAACCTTTCAATATGGCCGCCCGAGGTCACTCGCTCCCCAGGGAGGTCGCCACTCTAGTGATTGACGTTCTATGGACGCACCCTCACTCTACCGCATCTGGTGAGCAACTGGAGACCTTACGGTCATAGGTGATGGTGTTTATACAGCATCATACGTTGCGCAGAAAACTGGATTCTTCGGCGCGTTTTTTTTACTTGTTTTTATTGTTATTGCTTGAAAACCGCTGTTTATTCCCTGGTGATGAAAACAGGGCGGAAAAATGCCTCTTTACCAGACAGGGAAAGAAACGATAGAATTGGAATTCCCGAAGAAGAAGACAAGAAGAAGACGATCAGTTGGCGACAGGACTTCAGAAAGGAAGTTTTCCGCCGAAGTTTGAGTGACGCTTTCAGCGGGAGAAGATTGATTGCCGCGGAGATTAGTCCCCTGGGAGGCGGCGGTGGGAGCCATGAAGATTAAAAAAGGAGAGAGAGAGAGAGAGAGAGAGAGAGAGAGAGAGAGAGAGAGAGAGAGAGAGAGAGGGTGGTTGGGTTGGAGGAATATGGTGGTCAGGGGAATAATGAAGAAGAGGAGATAATACAAAATTCGAGCGAGAGAGAGAGAGAGAGATGGGGGTGGTAAGAAGAAGAAGAAGAAGAGGAGGAGAGAGAGAGAAAGAGAGATGGTGATCAGGGGGATAATGGAGAAGAGGAGATAATACAAAATTAGAGAGAGAGAGAGAGAGAGAGAGAGGTGGTGGTCAGAAGAAGAACAAGAAGAGGAGAGAGTGAAAGAGAGATGGTGGTCAGAGGAAGAAGCAGAAGAGAGAGAGAGAGAGAGAGAGAGAGAGAGAGAGAGAGAGAGTGGTTGTCGTGGCGGTGGTGAAAAGAGGAGATTATACAGAAATTAAAGAGAGAGAGTGAGAGAGAGAGAAAGAGAGAGAGAGAGAGAATGGTGGTCGAGGCGATGGTAAAGAAAAGGAGATAATGCAAAAATTGGAGAGAGAGAGAGAGAGAGAGAGAGAGAGAGAGAGAGGTGGTCAGAAGAAGAACAAGAAGAAGAGGATAGTGTGAAAGAGAGAAGGTGGTCAGAATCAGAAGAAGAGAGAAAGAGAGAGTGGTTGTCGTGGCGGTGGTGAAGAAGAGGAGATAATACAGAAATTAAAGAGAGAGAGAGAGAGAGAGAGAGAGAGAGAGAGAGAGAGAATGGTGGTCGGGGCGATGATGAAGAAGAAGAGATAATACAGAAATTGAAGAGAGAGGGAGTGAGAGAGAGAGAGAATGGTGGATGGGGCGGTGGTGAGGAAGAAGAGATGATGCAAAAATTGGAGAGAGAGAGAGAGAGAGAGAAAGAGAGAGAGAGAGAGAGAGAGAGATATGCCATGGGTTTGATGGCGAGAAGAGTGGATGATACAAAATTTGGAGAGAGTCGTATATGCTGATGATGGTTACACGGAATACGGTAAGAAAAACATAATTATAAAGGTTACAATGACGGGCAAGCTCATGATGATGGTGATGATGAAGTGCATAGGAAAGTAAAGGTGTATTGAGAATCGTGAATATGCTATCTTTCGATAAATCAAGATGGTTAACGTAACTAAAAGCAATTTCAAATAACAA
>NC_061087.1:20318574-20346074 GCF_015104395.2 Macrobrachium nipponense
ATTTTATTTTATATATTTATATATATATGTAATATATATATATATATATATATATATGTATATGTGTGTGTGTGTGTGTGCGTGTGTATATGTGTGTGTATATATATATATATAACATATTATATATATATATATATATATATATATATACACACACACACACACACACACACACACACACACATATATATATATATATATATGTATCTAGTATCCATTTTTTTTGGTTTTCATTATACGATTATACTCGTCAGTATCCAATTCGGTCAGTGTTTTAGGTCCTTTCCGGTAGTTAGCTAGGTAATTCATCCGAACACTTAATTATTAAAAGAATCTAAGAACTAGTCAGTATGTACGGTCCTTTTCGGTACTTACCTAAGTCATTCATTCGAACACATAATTATTAAGAAGACTCTTAAGAACTATTGAGTGTAGTTTATCAAACTGTTTTTCTCACATAATACTCGGGACATAAAATACCCATAAGTAATCTCAAGTGTATATATCTCTAGTATCAAAATCATCGTCATGAATCAAATTTTTCTTATGGTTATAACTCTTCATATTTTTGCCCCCATAAATTACTTTCTAGATTGCACAGCTTCTTTTAAATACTCGTGAAATATAATTTATTTTTTTACACAAAGCGAGATATTTATCTTGAGCGCTGACTTCCCTTTTGCACGAGATTTTTATTTTTTTTATTTTTTACCTTATTATAAAGGACCGTCTTGATATAAATGGGCGCATCTGTGGAGACTTGATATCTCTTACGTAAGTGCGATTTTTTTTTTCAGTTCAGATGTTAAATTCTCTTTAAACTCACTGTTAAATTTATTGCCGAATATCAGGCTCCTGTTCAACTATTATCCGTTCAACTACATATGAATCGACCCCGTAGGGGGGTAGTGCCGTCAGTGGACCTCATCCGGTGCACTGTAGGCATTATTTAAGGTTCTTTGCAGCGTGCCTTCGGCCCCTAGCTGCAACCACTTTCGTTCCTTTTACTGTACGTCCTTTCATATTCTCTTTCTTCATCTTACTTTCCACCCTCTCCTAACACTTGATTCATAGTGCAACTGCTTTGAGGTTTTCCTCCTGTTACACCTTTCAAACCTTTTACTGTCAATCTCCATTTCAGCGCTGAATGACCTCAATGGTCCCAGTGCTTACTCTTTGACCTAAATTCTATTTTCAGTTCAACTCAACTACATGAATCGAACTTATGTAACTGGACATCGACTCTGGTCTATAAAAGTTTCCTTGAGCAATTGAATATGTGTCTGTAGATATAGTTCAATAGCTTGATATATCTCAAATGAGAACTCTTTATTACACGTAATTCTCTTTGAACGTCTTTGCTTCATCTGGAAGGAAAAGACGAATTTAGGAGTATTTTTCTGTTTTTTCAAACTGTTATTTTTTATAAAATTTATTTATATTTTTTTTTATTAAATTTCATAGGATTTAAGTGTTAAGGAGTACAGGAAAGATCCATTTTGTTTTGGGGGTAGAATAAAACCTAGTCATTCGCATAAGGGACGAGAGGTGACCATTCTAAAAGAGAGAGAGAGGTAGATAAGGGAAATAAAGGATAAAATTGTCGGTCAGTCCCACCTGCCCACTACGAATATTGAATCATTTCCATGCAATTACATTGCATCCACTTTTCTTACGAAGACTCGAATCCCTGTCTAGCGCAGGTCTGAATAACTAGAAAGAAAAAAAGAATTAAAATGAAAGTTGGAAATTTAGAGCAAAGTCTGTTAAAGGAAGAATGTGAACTAATTCCAGTTAGGGAAATTGGTTGTAAAATAAGTCCCATTCAGATAGCGTGTTGTTATATAGGTGTGTTTGTCTTTTTATTGATTTACCTTTGTTATTCTGTGTTATCCACTTTATTCTTGTTTTCGTTTTTTCACTTATTGTCCTTGCAGTCTGGGGAAGCCTGCGCTACAGTTCTGCGCAAAATCCTGTTTATCCGTCGTTATTATGACACTTATTTTACCGTGTGTAATTTCTCTGTACCGATGTATGAATAAATTATGTATATGTATATATGTATGTATGTATGTATAATTCGTATGGAAAAATCCTGTTTATCCGTCGTAATTATGACATCTATTTTACTGTGTAATTTTTCTGTAGTGATATATGTATAGATGTATGTATATGTGTGTATGTATGTATGTATGTATGGATAATTCGTTAGGAAAAATCCTATTTATTCCTATTTTACCGTGAGTAATTTCTCTGTACTGGTGTATGCATATGTGTATATGTATGTATGTATGTATGTATGTATGTATGTATAATTCGTTAGGGAAAATCCTGTTTATCTTTCGTTATTGTTACACCTATTTTACTGTGAGTAATTTCTCTGTACTGATGTATGTATAGATGTATGCATATGTGTGTGTATGGATGTGCGTATGTATGTCTGTGTGTGTGTGTACGTCTGAATAGAGCCTAATTTTAAATCATCTGTCCGCCCCACGACTGAGTGTGATCCGTCAACCTACCCTGAATAGCCGTCCGTGACCCTCCTTCCTTCGCCCACGCGAGAATTTCCTTTCTCATCTCTTCCATAATTTCGTGAATTACAAATTTCTGTTTCCAGAAGGTGCTTCGGGAAGGGAAAGGAAAGAATTCGAGTCAGGGGGGTGGGGAGGGAGGAGGGAGGGAAGGAGGGAGGAGGAGGAGGAGGAAGGGGAGGGAGAGGGAGATTAGAAAAATGCATCGTTATATTCATCGTCAGAGAGAGAGAGAGAGAGAGAGAGAGTGTTAGGATGAAGGATGATAGATGCGATCTGTCTCTCGCCGAGTTGTCGGTCTGGCAGCTCCCCCTTGTCTGTGGGGGGGCGTGGGGGGGGGGGACCGTGGTATCTGGTCCTCCGTGTCCTACCATCCCTTCCCTTCCCAATCCATTAGTTTTTATTTATTTTTTCTTTCTCTCCGCCCCTCCCTTTTTTTAAGGGGGTGGGGGCCTTCTTTCCCCTTCCTCGCTCCGCTCACACTTCTCGCCTTCTCTTAACAAGGCCGATACTCTATTTAAATTGAAATGAGATTGCGTATAATGAGGGGTGGGGAAGTAGTGGGTGGGGGGAGGGGGATATAGGGAGTGGTGTGTATGGGTGACGAAATGAATTTCTACGGAAGTCTCTAGATATTTCTTCTTCGGTTCTTTTTTTTTTTTTCTTTCCAAAAGCCCTGATGGAGGTCGACTCCTTCTTTCAGCTATTTCTTCTTCCCCCCCCCCCTCCCCCACGCCCACGCTTCCCCCTGACATCTCTTCTTCCCCTTTTCCCTGCCAAACCCTGCCCAATCCATTCCCCCTCCAGTACAACAACAACAAAAAAAGCCTTTCGTTAGCGTCTAAAAAAGCGAATGGAACAAGTCCGTGTATTCTGTGATTCATTAGTCCCCTAGATCCCCCTCAACCCTTTACCCCCCACCCCCTCCATTCCCCACACCCCCTCCCTTCCCCCACCCCTGCCCCCCTCACCACCTCCAAAACCCGAGCCCTTTGCATAGGTATTTGCGGAAATACTTGGAAGGGTTTGAGCCGCCATTGTTTTGTCCGTCATTCGGGTATTGACGAATATTATCTTTTTATGACGGGGCCTCCTCCCTCCCTTTCCCTCCCTCCTCCCTCCCCCCTCCCTCCCTCCCTACCCTCCCTCTCTTCTTCAATGCATGGCATACCTGGACGTGGGCGTTCCGTTTTGTCTTCGGAGCCAAGTGGCATTCCTATAGGTAGGATGGATTGTTCTGTTCTCTCTCTCTCTCTCTCTTTTGATGGGAGGATTTTGGTGGAGTGTGAGCAATCATTGAAAGAGAGAGAGAGAGAGAGAGAGAGAGAGATAGAGAGAGAGAGAAGGGGGGGGGGGGGTGGGGGGGGGGCCATGTGCGGTGTTCTCTGGGTAATATATCAAGCCTCTACATAGCCCTACGTTGTTCGTCTGAAACATTCTATTGAAATGACTCAAGCAGGCTTGGCTTTAGTGGGATAGACGAGAACCAGTCGCCCATCCAACAGGAAGGGTAACTGGCGAGCTGTCAAAGAGATACCGAGTAAATTACAGTCGAGCAAATAAAGAGGGATTAAAGCATGTTTGTTTTTCGTGTTACCACTGAAACGCGATGATTCGAGATCACTTTTTTTTTATTTATTTATTTTTTTTTTTAATCTTGGTCCTGATTCGGCCAAACATAATTGGCGAAAAATTGACATCATCTTTGCCTCTCATATTCAGCACTTGGTTCAGGGTTTGGCCGGAAGTTGCTCTAAAAAATAGCCCAAAGTTTATGTTAAACAATTTCCGAGCAGAATAAAGAGGATATTAGCAAGATTCCATGCTCTTGGAAACCAAGTTCAGGCTAAGCCAAGAATCCTGTAATGGCTTCATAAGCCCACTGTCCAAGAGGATATTTTTGTACAAAACAGTAATCGGAATTCTGAGTTAAATGCTGGATGAAATATTACAAGAATCCGAAAGAAACCAGTTATAATAGATCTGCGGAAAACAAAGTTTGTATTATTTTTCTATAAAAGAAAACTATTGAGGTGGCTTTTTGTCTGTCCGTCCGCACTTTTTCTGTCCGCTCTTTTCTGTCCGCCCTCAGATCTTAAAACCTACAGAGGGTAGGGGGCTGCAAATCGGTATTTCGATCATCCACCCTCCAGTCATCAACCGTACCAAATTGCAGCCCTCTAGTCTCAGTGGTTTTTATTTTATTCAAGGTTAAAGCTAGACATGTGCCAACGACACAGGCCACTACCGGACTGTGGGTGAACGTTTCATCGGCCCTAGCTGTACAGGAAACTATTGCGCCGAGGAAAGTTCGACGCATTTTTTACGCGTTTATTATTGTCAACAAGTGCTTATTGAGGTACAGAACTTACTAAGACCGGGAATATTTAAAAAAAGGGTTTTTAATGACCAGATTCGTTTTGTATTTCGTAATACCTTTTGTTACTTCTTTCCTATGAACACCATATCCTTTGGAAGCTTGAATTTCAAGTCAGTGGTCCTTGTGGGCTTTTCCCATATGACAACTGTTAATCATCTAAATAATAATAATAATAATAATAATAATAATAATAATAATAATAATAATAATAATAATAATAATAATAATTTACATATGTCTCATCCAGTCACTTCTTAGAGGTTAAAACATGTTTTATTGAGAGGATTTTGAGGAAATATATTGAGAGTGTGTGCATTATACTCATCAGGCTCCAAATGTCCTTTAATATCTAATTCGCTATACCTGGGAATTAATATATTGTCACATATGTTAACCGAGAGGGAATTTTTTTAGTCTGTAATAAATTCGTCCGCCCATGAGCCGACGAATTTATTATCGACTAAAAAATTCCCTTCGGTTAACACATACAAAATAATGTTAATTCCGAGGTAGAGCGAATTGGATATTAAAGGACATTTGTAGCTTAATGCATATATATGAATCTCGGTAATGTGATATGACTCATATATGTATATATTGTAGGAAGCACACTAAAATTCGGAAAAAACATTGAAAATTTTTTATTTAAGCTTTCGGAGAGTACATTCTCTCCCTCTTTCAGAAAGAGAAATAAAAAAAGTTACATAAACTGAAAACAACGGTCAAGGTAAAAGAAATAACATACAAGCATATGGTTGTATCAGAATAACTGCCCTACGATGGTTTGCCAATTCTTGTTTAACAACTTAGCTACACTAACTACATGCTTTGTCATAATTGCATTACAGAAAAAGGTCCAGTTTAAAATTACTCTTATATATATTCATAGCGTCAACATTTTGGATTAAAATAGATTCTAAAAGTTTTTTTTTTTTAACACTGAAAAAAGAAAACTTTTAGAATCTATTTTAATCCAAAATGTTGACGCTATGAATATATATGAGTAATTTTAAACTGGACCTTTTCTGTAATGCAATTATGACAAAGCATGTAGTTAGTGTAGCTAAGTTGTTAAACAAGATTGGCAAACCACCGTAGGGCAGTTATTCTGATACAACCATATGCTTGTATGTTATTTCTTTTACCTTGACCGTTGTTTTCAGTTTATGTAACTTTTATTTCTCTTTCTGAAAGAGGGAGAGAATGTACTCTCCGAAAGCTTAAATAAAAAAAAAAAAAACTTTCAATTTTTTTTGATTTTGAATTTTAGTGGGCTTCCACAACATATTAGAACACGGATACAGTGTTTAACTTTACCATATATATATATATATTATATATATATATATATATATATATATATATATATATATGTTATATATATATATATATATATATATATATATATATATATATATATATATATATATATATATATATACTGTATATATATATATACGAGAGAGAGAGAGAGAGAGAGATAGAGAGACGAGAGAGAGAGAGAGGAGAGAGGGTAGAAATGAATACAGAATTTTCCAACAAAGAGGCAGGTTCACCGAGGTCTGTGTACAGGTAGACGCAAGGAATTCTTAAGAAACTGCCTAACAATGAGCTCTGAGACCCTAAACATATTAGCCGGACAATAGGCTAACAGCGATGAAGTTTACGCTTTTCATAATCTTTTCTCTCCTTAAAAAGTCTTCTCTCTCTCTCTCTCTCTCGCAGAAATTATTACCAAAAATTGAAGCACCCTTTAATCAAACACAATTTACGTGATTCTTTTATATTCATACAGAATATATATATATATATATATATATATAATATATATATATAATATATCTATATATATAGATATTATAGATATATAATAGGGGTATTATATATAGTATATATATATATATATATATATACATAATATATATGATATATGTATATATATCTATATATATATCTATAGTTATATATCTATATATATATAGATATATATATCTTTATATATATATATATATTATATATCTATACTATATATATATATTAATCTTATATAATCTATTATAGATATATATATATTTGTATATATATAGATTAATATCTATATATCTATCTATATATATATATATAATCTATTATCTTATATATATATTATATATGTATATATATATATCTATATATATATATTTAGATATATATATATTATATATCACGAGTGCTTGGGTATATTACGGCGTGTATTTATTTATTTATATTTCTTTTGTTTTTCTCTTCAAAAGACTACAAAAAACAAACGAACCGATGATGATGAACTTAAGTGCAAAAATAGACAGACTACGCCCATGTATATGATTAGTTTTTGATGGGTATGAATGAAGATGTGGACAATTTATCGTCGAAGATAGAATGCCAAATCTTCCATCGATATCTGATTAAATATTACCATCAAAACGACCTTTCCC
Organism: Macrobrachium nipponense; assembly: GCF_015104395.2. Classification (NCBI taxonomy): domain Eukaryota; kingdom Metazoa; phylum Arthropoda; class Malacostraca; order Decapoda; family Palaemonidae; genus Macrobrachium; species Macrobrachium nipponense. The sequence continues at coordinate 20,325,945 of NC_061087.1, forward strand.
GGCTAAAGTTTCCAGTAAATTTGATCGAATTTGTTTCAGCGATATTTTGTCAATATGGCTAGACATGCATGCAAGGAATTGTTTATTCACAGTGGCTGGTATTATGGTTTCGACCGTATGTTGCGCCAGTGTTTCTAATAGGATTGGAAGCATCACCCTAAACTAAATTTCAATAACTATTTTTAGTACAATTATGTTAAATGTGGTTAAGCACAAGTGGCTGAATTATAATTTCCATGGTGGAAGTTTGCTTTTATTAATGAGTGTGGTCTGATGCTCCTACACCAGATCCACTGTGAGTCTGATTTAACTATTTTGTAGTTGGTGTTTCTCCTTAGGTAAACTTTTAAATATCAGCGCATTATTGGTTACTTAACCGTACTTAACCACCGGTTTGCAATCTGGTTACCACTGACAAGTTTAACGGTGACTTCTAAGTGGAGTCTCTATATTATTAAAGCAGATACAGGAAGGAAAGTGTTGAAGTAGAAAAAGACACGATTGTGTCACTGGGTTTCGTCGCATTAGCAATTATCTGGAGGGCTGCCATGAGAATGTCTATCTATCATCATATTCCTATTATCTCTCTCTCTCTCTCTCTCTCTCTCTCTCTCTCTCTCTCTCTCTCACTAATGCTATTGCTCCACTGCAGGAAATTCCGACAGCGTGTCATCAGTATCTCCTTTTATAATGTACGACAGGTAGGTGAATCGAACTTGGAAGACTCTCTCTCTCTCCCAAAATGAAAAGAAAAATAGATATAATATGAATATAAGTGAAACCTGGTGGTATTCCCAAGAGACTGGGAATGAGATGACAAATAAAAAGGGTTCCAAACTTATAGATCAGATAGAAAAAATAGGAATCAAGGGGGAACCGCAATATATGGGAAAGACAAAAAACAAGGAAAAATATATGAGAAATATAGTAACTCAGAATGTGAACTAATAGCGGTAGAATTTGAATCTGAAAAATTAATGAACATAGTAATATATAGACCTCCTAATACTAAAGAGTTTGACTTAATATTGTCAAAATTGGATGATATATGTAGAAATCACAAGGACTGGACTATTTCTCTATATCTGGTGACTTCAACTTTCTTTCGTAGAATGGAAAGAACGAATAGGAGATTGTGGTTGTACCTATACATATAAAAAAGAGAGTAATAGTAGTGCAGAAGATAAGAGGCAATTAAAAAAGCTATTAGATATGCTACTAGAATACAACATTCAACAAATAAATCACCTGCCAACAAGAAAGGAAAATACTTTAGACCTAGTATTTGTGAACGAGATGAATTATGTTAAAGAAATAATAGTTTATAATGCGAGTATTTCAGACCATAATGTCATAGAATTAACAGTTCATTCCAAAGCAAGTGAAAATAGAGATAAGCAAGAAAATGAAAAAGTGGGAAGGATATGGAAAATACAACTTCTACAGTAAAAATATAAACTGGTCAGAAATTAATGAAGAATTAAACAAAGATTGGGAAATAAAAACATTTTCGTAAGTGATGACATAAAGGGTAAATACGGAGATATTATATAAAATATTAGAGAAAATATTGGAAAAATATATACCGAAGAAGAAAAGTAAACGTCATTCATGCATACCAAGAGACAGAAGGAGCTTGTTCCAGAAAATCAGAAAGTGGAAAAAAAAGGTCTTGCAAAAATGAAAAAAATGCATGGAAAGTTATAGAACTAAAAAGTAAGATAGAAAAATGCAGAACAAAAGATTATACAATCAAAAGAAAATGAAAAACGGGACTTGGAAGAAAAAAAACCCTATTAAAATATCAAGCAAAACCCCCCCCCAAAACTATTATAACTTATGCGAAGAAGATGAATAAAAGAAGAATAGAAATAGGCCCTCTGAGAATTGAAGGGAGATTACGAATGAAAAAAAAAGAAAAAGGTTTGCAACATACTGGCAGAACGATATAGAGATTCAACCCTAGAATAGATAATGAAGATAATGATATAGAAGTAAGGGATGAAAATAGTGAATATTTAGCTGACATAGATATTAATGAAAAAGCTGATATTGTGCAGGCTATTAATGAAATTAAAAATGGAGCTGCTGCAGGGCCTGATGGAATTCCTGCTATTTTGTTAAAGAAAGTAGTTCATTCTATCGCAAAGCCACTTGCAATATTATTAAGACAAAGTGTAGATACAGGCAAGATTTATGATGAGCACAAATTAGCATTATATTACCCCTACTTTCAAAAGTGGATCAAGACTAGAGGCAAGTAATTTATAGGCCTGTGAGTCTAACATCACATATTATGAAAGTGTATGAAAGGGTAATGAAGAAAATATTATGAAACATTTAATAAAAAATAATTTGTTTAATAAAGGACAACATGGTTCGTACCCGGAAAAAGTACACAAACCCAACTGTTAGTCCACCGTGATGAACAATATTCAAAAACTATGAAAAAGCAGGAAATGAAACAGATGTGGTTTATTTAGACTTTGCAAAAGCTTTTGATAAAGTAGACCATAATATATTAGCGAAGAAAATTAGAAAACACAATATCGTGGATAAAGTAGGAAGATGGTTAAAAGAATTTTACACAACAGAAAACAGATAGTTATTGCAAACGACGAGAAATCGGATGAAGCCAAGGTAATATCCGGTGTACCGCAAGGTACGGTGTTAGCTGCAATACTGTTGTTATTATGATTGAAGACATAGACAATAATGTTAAGGATTCGGTAGTGAGTAGTTTCGCAGATGACACAAGAAATAAGTAGAGAAATTACTTGTGATGAAGATAGGAACGAAACTCTACAAAGAGACCTTAACAAAGTATATGATTGGGCAGAGGTAAATAGGATGGTATTTAACTCTGATAAATTTGGAATCAATAAATTATGGAGACAGAGAAAGAAAGCTATATGCATATAAGGGACCTAATAATGAGACCATCACAAATAAGGAAGCAGTTAAAGACCTTGGTGTGATGATGAATAGGAACATGTTATGCAATGATCAAATAGCAACTCTGTTGCAAAATGTAAAGCAAAAATGGGAATGTTGTTTACGGCACTTCAAAAAAACAAGAAAAGCTGAACACATGAATTATGCTTTATAAACATATATTCGTAGTCCACTTGAAAATATTGCAAATATGATATGGTACCCACACTATCAAAAGGATTATTGCACAAATGAGAGTGTACAAAGGTCCTTTACAGCTAGAATAGAAGAAGTTAAGGACCTAGACTACTGGGAAAGACTACAATTCTTAAAAAAATTATATAGTCTAGAAAGGAGAAGAGAACGCTACATGATAAATTCAGGCATGGAAAACAGATAGAAGGAATAGCAGAAAATATTCATGGAACTAAAAATATCAGAAAGAGCAAGCAGAGGTAGATTAATAGTGCCCCAAAACTATACAGGAAAAATAAGGAAAGCACACAGGACATTTAATCCACTACGCACCAGCATCGATAATGCAGCGTCTATTCAATGCGTGCCAGCTCATCTGAGGAATATATCAGGAGTGAGCGTAGATGTGTTTCAGAATAAGCTCGACAAATATCTAAACTGCATCCCAGAACCATCCAAGATTGGAAGATGCAAATATACCGGAAAGATGTACTAGCAACTCTCTGGTAGACATTAGAGGCGCCTCACACTGAGGGACCTGGGGCAACCCCGACAAGATGTAAGGTCTGTAAGGTAAGGTAAGGTCTCTCTCTCTCACTTATTAGGCGCGTTCTCAGACTCACGCTGTTACTTGGTCTCTCGCGTCTTTTTATATTCTGGAAATGTCAAATATTTTCTTCAGAGACGCCGGAAAGGCGTAAGGATGTGTGGTGTACGTAAGTGCTTGCGCGCGCGCGCGTAGCGGAGGAGGATATACTGTAAGCTGTCCAGTGTTTGTATGTTTATAAAGGTGAGGAGGATGACTTATGAGTTTCTTTTATTTTTATTTATATGTTTATTTTTTTGCTGTAAGATGGATGGTTTTGAGTAGATATTCGTGTTTTTATTGCTAGGAATGATGATATATATATATATATATATATATATATAAATATATATATATATATATATATATATATAATATATATATATAATATATATATATATATATATATATATATATATGTAGATGATCATTCTAATAAGAATTATAAAAGACAAAACGAATTTTGAAATTTTTCCATGTGTAGTACGTATGTATATATATATATATATATAATATATATATATATATATATATAATAGATGGGAAAATTCGTTTTGTCTTCTGATAATGCTTATTAGAAGATCATCTATCAAATAAATTTCTCCTTCCCAAAACTATAACCAGTTCGACAATATGCAGTTTTAAAGATTAGAAAATTAAAAAATGCAAAATGTCATGTAACATGCAGTCGATTAGCTTTCTAAAGGGCAAAAGAGAAAAAAAAAAAAGTCATTCCATTTGCAGCGACATTATGGAAAATGGGCTTAATTTTATTAGTCATTTGACATAAGCACGTTCATTCAGCCTAGCTGTGATGATTCCTGATGCTGTTGTTTTTATTTTTCATTTTTTTTTTTTTTTTTTTACGAAACTGAATGATTTCTCTCATTCGTGAGTCTGGAGATGATGCCGTAGTTTAAAAGGTCATAAGGGCCAATTCTAGTTCATGATGTTTGTAGTCAAAGTGAGAATGCCAGTGGGGGGTTGGATCTCCCCCCTTCCCCTCCCTTCCTCCCTCTGTTGGGTACCACCCCACTGGTGGGTTTCTCCCCCTCACCCTCCTAGTGGGTTCCTCCCCCTCCCTCCCCCCTCACATTCCTTTCCCCTATCCCCTCCCCTACTGGTGGGTTTCTTCCTTCCCTCTGCTCAATTTCTCTTCCCCAACCCCTTCCCCTTCCTTAGTGGTCAGTTCCTAACCCCTCCTCCTGCCCTAACAGTGGTTTCCTCCCCCTTCCCCCCGCCCCTCACTTTCTCTTTTCCCTTCCCCTCCCCGCTCACTTTCCTTTCCCCACTCCCTCCCCCTCCCTTTAACCTGGGAGGTTGCTCCCGTCCCTACTGGTAGGTTCCTCCCCTTCCCAATCACTTTCCTTTCCCCTCTCCCACTCCCTCCCCTCCCTTTACTGGTGAGTTCCTCCCCTTCCCGCTCATGCCCCTTCCCCACCTCCTCCACCCCCCTCCCTCTACGATGGTTGCTCCTGTCCCTTACTGGCGGGTTCCTACCTTCTCTGCTCACTCCCCTTCCTCCCCCTCCCTCCCCTACGGAGGTGGGTTCCTACCCCTCTCCCACTCCCTTCCCCAACCCTCCCCCTCCCCTACTGGTTGGGTTCCTACCCCCTCTCCCACTTTCCCTTCCCCAACCCTCCCCCTCCCTACTGGTGGGTTCCTACCCCTCTCTCACTTTCCCTCCACCCCCCGGTGACCCTCGAACTCATCCCTCCGGGCAAATACCAAATGGTGCGCCATTATTTTTTCCGATCTTTGGCATATTATGAAAAAGCGGGGGGGGTTAGTTAATTGCGCGAAACCCGTGTATTTCAGCGAGTCGAAATTGGTTAAAAGCCCGGTGTTTACGTTTGATTAAATGTATCAGATATGCATTAGATGCGTTATTGATTGTGTGATCGGGAATAAAAATAAATTATAAATATCCGGTTTCCCGTTTATGTGAGCGTTTTTTTTTTTCCCCGAAATGAAAGAATAAATTTGCATGCGATAATGTTTATTGTGTTATAAGATATAAGGCTTTTTGCCAACGATGTGAAAATATTTGCTGTGACGCGTTGTATTCTTTTGCTCATTTGTCACTGTCTAAGTCAAGTGTTATTTATATATCTATTTTCTATGGTCTTTCCGAAATGAAAATGTTTTTGATGGCGCGCGTTTGATCTTATGTACGTGTTATTGATAGTATGTTTCGCATTTTCTGTTTTATTGTTCCACTTGGTATTTTCTTCAGTGGAAGCCTGTTTTGACACATTCATAGCATTCATTATTAAAAATAGAAATACTAATAAACCATTTCCCTCAAAGATTTGAACCATTGACCATTGAGATGCCCAGTTCAAATACCCAGGGAAAAGATTTGTATTATCATTCATTCCTAATCGAGATTGAATGATGAAGAACAAAATGAAAAGATACGCCTCAGTCAAGGCCACTCACCAGTGAATAAATGGCATTGTATTAATAAATACATGTTACTTATCATCCAGTTCCGTTAATGAATGTTCAGTGCGGACCTTGCCCGTTTCCATTTCAAAATGTAGGAACTCTTGGAACAGTAATAGGTAAAGTGATTTCCATGGCGCCAAATCATCAGATCTTCATCGATGTTCACCAGTGCTACTCGGTGGACTGGGGAGCGGATCGGAGGAAGGGAAGGGCTAGGGGGCATTAAAAAAATACTCATCTTCGCATTCATCTCTCTCTCTCTTTCTCTCTCTCTCTTAGAAATGAAACATGCTCGGTGTCTCTCTCACTCAGACGAAATATGTTAAGGACGAAGGAGTCGGTCAGATCCTTAACTGCCAACACCGGACTCCTCTTCTTCGTCTCCATTTCCTGCCGAATCCTTCTGGGGGTTGGGGGTGGGGTGAGGGGAGCCTTGCGGACTGTAGAGGATCTGGCTAAGCTTATTGTCCTTCTCGAGAAGGAGGGTGTTGTGGGGGGAGAGGGATGCCTAACCTACCCTCCTTGATGCCTATACAGATTGTGGGCGGGGGAGAGGGTGGACGCTTGTGTGTGTGTGTGTGTGTGTGTGCGCGCGCGCGCCTGGAAGAGGACAGGACTACAGTGTGTTTTGTGGAACAAGCGGAGAGTTTTAAGGACGCAGACAATGAGCGGATGGCAAACAATAGTTCACCGAAATCGAAACGTGACCGTGGAAGGAGAGCCTGTAAATCACAGGATTTTAGACACAGAATGGGAAGTAGTTGTAGTAGTAGTTTCGGGCGAGCCATTGTATAGGACGGTTTTTGTTGACACTCCAGGGGTGGCAGAGAGGGGAGGAACAGGAGGGAGAGAGAGAGAGAGAGAGAGAGAGATCTGAGAAATGGAAGGGTAGAGATAAATAGAAAGAGAGAAAGTAGATAAACATAAAAACAACGCAATGAAAGAGGGGGTGTGGGGGGGGGGGGGCGGCGTTCTGACGAGTGTAAAAAATGGGGGAACCCATGTGGTTTCTCTCCCCCCCCCCCCTCCCCCAGACTCTTGTTATCTTGTGAAAGAAAATACGAGGCCTCCAGGGTGCCTGTCCCCTTTGGACGTGAAGGAGAGAGAGGAGAGAGAGAGAGAGAGAGAGTGAGAGAGAGAAAAAAATTTTAATTTTCAAGTAGGGGTAGCGAAAAAAAATTGTTTTTTCGAGAGAGAGAGATAAACATTTTATTTTTCAAGTAAAGAGAGAGAGAGAGAGAGAATTCTATTTTTCAAGTAGGGGTAGCGAAAGAATTTTATTTTTCGAGAGAGATAAACATTCTATTTTTCAAGTAAAGAGAGAGAGAGAGAGAGAGAGAGAGAGAGAGAGAGAGAGAGAGAGAGAGAGAATTCTATCTTTTTCCTAGAGAGGTGTTTTAGACATTTTATTTTCCAAGTGAAGAGAGAGAGAGAGAGAGAGAGAGAGTAGAGAGAGAGGAGAGAGATGAGAGAGAGAGAGAGCGATTCTATTTTTCAAGTAGGGTAGCGAAAGAATTTTATTTTTCGAGAGAGATAAAACATTCTATTTTTCAAGTAAAGAGAGAGAGAGAGAGGAGAGAGAGAGAGAGAGAGAGAGAGAGAGAGAATTCTATCTTTTTCCTAGAGAGGGAGACATTTTATTTTCCAAGTGAGAGAGAGAGAGAGAGAGAGAGAGAGAGAGAGAGAGAGATTATATTTTTTTTCCGAGAGAGGGGCACATTCTATTTTTCAAGTAGAGAGAGAGAGAAAAAAATCTATTTTTCAAGTAGAAGGTTGCGAAAGCAAAGGGGTAGCGAAAGAACTTTTTTTTTCGAGAGAGATAGACATTCTATTTTTCAAGTAAAGAGAGAGAGAGAATTCTATTTTTCAAGTAGGGATAGCGAAAGATTTTTTTTTTTCGAGAGATAAACATTCTATTTTTCAAGTAAAGAGAGAGAGAGAGAGAGAATTTTATCTCTTTCCTAGAGAGGGGAGAGGGAGACATTCTATTTTTCAAGTAGAGAGAGAGAGAGAGAGAGAGAGAGAGAGAGAGAAAGAGAGAGAGAGAGAGAGAGAATTCTATTTTTTAAGTAGAGGTAGCGACAGAATTTTTTTTGAGAGGGAAACTCTATTCTTCAAGTAAGAGAGAGAGAGAGAGAGAGAGAGAGAGAGAGAGAGAGAGAGAGAGAGAGAGAGAAGGGGATCATCTGCTACCAAGGCCCGAAAGGCCCCGGGTGTTCGATCTTCAAGCAATCAGGGTGGACAATGTCGGTGTAGTTACGGTAGTCAAAATGTCCCACGACTTAACGGAAGTTTCTCTTTGGCAGAACAAAATCGGTTCTACTTGGAGTCCGGAATCGATTAACTTTCTGTTTAGGCTCTTTTCCCTGGATCCTTTTGAGCTACATTAAGGTGCATTTGTCCGAGTGAGAGCGCGCACGCGCGTGTTTGCGTGTGTTCCTATAAGCAGATGGATTGGCTTCTGACGATTATAGAGGGAAGTCGCGACTTTTCATAGAATGTTTAAAAGGGTTGTTTTTGTACGGCATATGTTTCAAAAAGCTATTAATCAGAGAATTTTCTTTTAATAACTAATAATAATAATAATAATAATAATAATAATAATAATAATAATAATAATAATAATAATATTATTATTATTATTATTATTATTATTATTATTATTATTATTATTATTATCATTATTAGTTATTATTATTATTATTATTATTATTATTATTATTATTATTATTTATGTTTTTATTTTTTTTTATTTTTTTTTGCTCTATCAGTCCTCCAATTCGACTGGGTGGTATTTATAGTGTGGGGTTCCGGGTTGCATCCTGCCTCCTTAGGAGTCCATCACTTTTCTTACTATGTGCGTCGTTTCTAGGATCACACTCCTCTGCATGAGTCCTGGAGCTACTTCAGCGTCTAGTTTTTCTAGATTCCTTTTCAGGGATCTTGGGATCGTGCCTAGTGCTCCCCATGATTATGGGTACGATTTCCACTGGCATAATCCATATCCTTCTTATTTCTATTTTTCAGATCTTGATACTTATCCATTTTTTTCCCTCCTCTTTCTCTTCAACTCTGGTGTCCCATGGTATTGCGACATCAATGAGTGATACTTTCTTCTTGACTTTGTCAGTCAACGTCACGTCTGGTCTATTTGCACGTATCACCCTATCTATTCTGATACCATAGTCCCAGAGGATCTTTGCCTGATCCTTCAGGTTGGTGCTCGTACCACTTATTACTGCAAGGTAGCTGATGTTTCTTGCACAGGCTCCAGTGGAGGGCTTTTGCCACTGAATCATGCCTCTTTTTGTACTGGTTCTGTGCAAGTGCCGGGCATTCGCTTGCTATGTGGTTTATGGTTTTCATTTTTCGATGATTGCACTTCCTACATATGGGAGAGATGTTATTTCCGTCTATCGTTCTTTGAACCTATCTGGTTCTTAGGGCCTGATCTTGTGCCGCTGTTATCATTCCTTCAGTTTCCTTCTTTATTATTATTATTATTATTATTATTAATATTATTATTATTATTATTATTATTATTATTATTATTATTATTATTATTATGAGTCATTTTTGGTGTTTATTATTGCTTACACAATGTCTCTCTCTCTCTCTCTCTCTCTCTCTCTCTCTCTCTGATAGCAGTTTAGTTGGTCTTATTTCGTTTATCATTTAATGACTACGATTACAGATCGACTCCTCTAATTAATTTTTGCTGCAAATTTTCAGTTTTTTAATTTTACAAAAATTACTTTAAAATACATTGAACCTTTTAATTACACAAATTTATCTGTATCACATTGAGTTCAGTGTTTTAACGATTCGTGTTGAAATGTTTACGGATTGTCTTTTAGAAATAGCTTGTATCTTTTACGCAAAATGAAATCGCTTGTATCTATTACATAAAATGAAATAACATGTATGTTTTACGTAAAATGAAATCGCTTCCGTCTTTTACATAAAATGAAATAGATTGTATCTTTTATGTAAAATGACCGACTTGATTCGCTTCATCCGGAACTCAGATTTTCCAGTGTTCAGTATCGAAGATGTATATATTAAATATTATTAATTGTTTATCAGTTCATTGCAAATTCAGTGAGGAACGTCAGTGCATGCCTATTTATATTTCATTTGAAAAGTCACCGCTTTGTTGACATTAAGGAAAGGGAAAATGCGTGGGCTTGCAATTCATATTAATAATATTGTAGAAATGAATTTCGATTGACTAGTGGAAAATTCTTAGAATTTCAAATGTCCAATTTTTTAGATTTTATACATTTGATTTTGACAACTTTGACATCACCATTTTATTACCTCTCTCTCTCTCTCTCTCTCTCTCTCTCTCTCTCTCTCTCTCTACTGTGATAAGAATTCGTAATATCACTTGTGAATTCAGTGGTCTAGGAGCAAATTCTACAAAATATCAAATGTCCTTTTTAAAATTTTCATACATTTAATTTTGACAACTTTGGCATCTTCACTTTATTATTCTCTCTCTCTCTCTCTCTCTCTCTCTCTCTCTCTCTCTCTCTCTCTCTCTCTCTCTCTCCGTAATGAAAATTCATAACATCACTACTAGAAAGGTCTCGTCATTCATTGACGAACTCTAACATCTTTGATGTTATGACGTCATAGATGATGCGAGCAATGTTCACGTTATAATATTCTTCCCCCCGTTTTATCAGGCTTATAAGAAAGAGGCTGCTGCAGTTCACTTTAAGTTCCATTGTATTGAAGGCTCTCTCTCTCTCTCTCTCTCCTCTCTCTTCTCTCTCTCTCTCTCTCTCGTTTTTAATAATAAAAAAATAACTCTTCAGGTCATAAAGAACGCACTTCTCTCCATCCATGAATCCTCTCTCTCTCTCTCTCTCTCTCTCTCTCTCTCTCTCTCTCTCTCTCTCTCTCAACACTTCAGATCCTTTAGATCTGTCGCATAGCGAAGGTTTTATGAAAATGGAATGAGGTCAATCCCTTTCGCATTTACCCTCTGAAAGGTCATCCGGTGTTGATACATTTGATGTATTTAAGGTCCTTTCTCTCCCCCTCCCCCTGTCTTCTCCCCCCCTTCTCCCCCTCCCACTACTCCTCCACCCGTTCCTCTCTCTCCTCTTCATTTCCTCCCTCTTTTTTCTCACCCGGATTAATGGAATAATGCGATTCATGTAAACCTTTGATGACCGGCGTCGTTAGCGGCGCTGAAGTGTAAGAGAGAGATAATATCATATGTTCACAAATTTTTTATCATTCGGTTTTGTTTTATTAACTTCTCCGTTCCAGAGGTTCCTTATTCCTCACACACAGTTGGACTGTAGAAAATCCTCCCTGAAGATGTCGTGCAATTGTAACTTTAGAAGTTCAAGGGAAAATGAAATGCATTACTACCTAATATTATTTTTCTTGCATTTTGATACATTTTTATCAATTTATCTGTTTATTAATTTTTTTTTTCTAAAACGTGGGATCTCTTCTTTCTGCATTTCCCTTTACTTCCTCTTACTTCTTCGTAATGAACACCGTATTCTTTGGAAGCTTGAAATTCAAGGCAGTGGTCCCTTTTGTGGGCTTGTTCCATATGGATAGCTTTCATCCAGTGAATAATAATAATTGTAATTCATCTATGACCTAAAAATTCTTTTGCCGTAATTGTGTGGTCTGAATACCGAACCATTAATTACTGATTTATTATATCCAGTAGCTAAGCTACCTGTGCCTTTCATAATGCATGTTCTATTCAGTACTCCGATATCCAAATTGGTACTTTTTAGTCCCTATTAAGCCCAGACCCGAAGTAAACGAGAGTAAGAGAGGGGGATGGAGTTGCTGAGCCAGTGGTATCCCTGAACTGGGATATTTGAGGAATACTGCCTCCCACAATGCAATGCGATGCTGAAGTAACACGGCTGTACTATAGCCACAGGTGGATGGATTTATTTCTGTGAAGTGGCGTCTCAAACACGGTGGTCCTCGACGCTGATATACACTGTATGACCGAGCAGGCGAGGGAGATAATGAAATGACTTATGACTAACGGGGATAATAGTGAACGTTGAGAATTAGGTAGATGACGGGGATGTCATGGGTTCTATTTGCAGGAGTGTCATATTTCTCTTCAAAATATTTAATTTTTTTTATGTCATTTGACTGGTGTTTTTATTTTTTTAATATTGCATTATATGTAGTAATTAGTGAATATAAAATTCCCGAGGTACATTTGTTGAGAGTTAGTCTGTCCTACAATATATGTGGATGTTTATAAATGCAGTTACTTATATTTTTAACTGCGGGAAGACGTCTTTTAATTTTTTTTTTGTAACCACCCCCCCCCCCTCCCCGGCCCCTTTTGAAAAATGGCTTAGTGGCACTGCATACTTTTTTTAATCTATACCGCTTCCCTTCAAAGAAGAGGTAGCTCACATCCTATTCTCATTCCCTATTTAGGATGAGATTATAGCCACATTCTCCTCGTATGTATGTATGTATGTATGTAATATGAACTCTTCTCTGGTTTCAAGCAATTTCTTAATATATTTAAACCTGGTACATTTCTCTACTGAGTAAGCATTGCTTCGACGTTTAATTCAGATTATAACGGTAGCCTGCTTGATATTAGTGAATGATCATTTCGCCTTCTTATTCTTTCAACAATTTACGTTTAAAAACGTTAAAAAAATGCGCTCTCTCTCTCTCTCTCTCTCTCTCTCTCTCTCTCTCTCTCTCTCTCTCTCGTGGATATGATTACAGAAGTGAATTTAAGTCGAAGGGAAGTATTCTTCTCAAAGATGAATATTTATGTCGTGTCCTTTTTCAACTAGCGTATGCTATTTTAACCTCCAAAATGTGGGGTAGATTTTCTTAGAAGTAATTTTAAATACATCCTTTTAAAATTCTTTAAAACTGTGGGGTCAAAAATGGGGTAGTTTTCTTAGAAAGTAAGTTAAATAATACATCTTTAAAACTATTCCTTTAAAGGCTCTCGTCAAAAGGGGGAGAAGTCTCTAGAAGTAATAAATACATCTTTTAAATATTCCTTTAAACTCTGTCAAAATGTGGGGTAGATTTTCTTAGAAGTAATAAATACATCTTTAAAATATTCCTTTGAGCTCTGTCAAAATGTGGGGTAGATTTTCTTAGAAGTAATAAATACATCTTGAAAAACAAATTCCTTTAACCTCTGTCCAAAAAATTGTGGGGTAAGATTTTTGTGAGTAATAGAATACATCCTTTTAAATATCCTTTAAGCTTAGTCTAAAATGTGGGGCGTTAGAATTTCATTAGAAGGAATAAAATAAACTTTTAAATATTCTTTTCACCTTTTTCTGTCAAAATGTGGGTAGATTTTCCATTAAGAATAAAATAAAATAACCTTTTAAAATATTCCTTTTAACCTCTGTCAAAATGGGGGTAGATTTTTTCTTAGAAGTAATAAATATACATTTTAAATATTCCTTAAACTCTTTTCAAAATGGGGTAGATTTTTTAGAAGTAATAAATACATCTTTAAATATTACTTTTAACTATGGCAAAAAATGTGGGGTAGATTTTTTTGAAGTAATAAATACACCTTTTAAATATTCCTTTAAGCTTAGTCTAAATGTGGCGTAGATTTTCATAGAAGTAATAAATACACCTTTTAAATATTCCTTTAACCTCTGTCAAAATGTGGGGTAGATTTTCATAGAATAAATAAATATACCTTTTAAATATTCCTTTAACCTCTGTCAAAATGTGGGGTAGATTTTCTTAGAAGTAATAAATATACATTTTAAATATTCCTTTAAACTCTGTCAAAATGTGGGGTAGATTTTTTTAGAAGTAATAAATACACCCTTTAAATATTCCTTGAAGCTAAGTCTAAATGTGGGGTAGATTTTCATAGAAGTAATAAATACACCTTTTAAATATTCCTTTAACCTCTGTCAAAATCTGGGGTAGATTTTCATAGAATTAATAAATATACCTTTTAAATATTCCTTTAACCTCTGTCAAAATGTGGGGTAGATTTTCTTAGAAGTAATAAATATACCTTTTGAATATTCCTTTAACCTCTGTCAAAATGTGGGTAGATTTTCTTAGAAGTAATAAATATACCTTTTGAATATTCCTTAAACCTCTGTCAAAATGTGGCGTAGATTTTTTAAGAAGTAATAAGTATATCTTTTAAATATTCCTTAAATAGAGCTTAATTTTCCCCCAGGGAAATGGTTAAATACAAGAACAAAAATCGATATTCCTGTCACGAAATCCCTCAGAATTTTCCCAATTGCCTCTGGAATTGCTCGGCTTCTGTTTCCAGCCCCGTAATACTTGGAATGATTCGGCGTCAATCCACTTTAGACCTTGCCCTGGACTTGAATTATTCCAGGCCGGTCTAGTGACACTGTGGACTAGCCTCCTGGAACCCAGGCCTCCCTCCCCAAACACCCCGCCCCCCCCCCTCCCCTCCCCTTCGCCCTCCCCTTCCCCCGGCCCCGTCCGAATCCCAGTGCCTCTGAGAGGGCCCATCTGCATTGGTTCATCCATTCCAGGATGGGAGTGATAGTCGAGTCAATATCCTCTCTCTCTCTCTCTCTCTCTCTCTCTCTCTCTCTCTCTCTCTCTCTCTCTCTCAGCTACACTTCTATTTTTGTCCTTTCGTTTTAGAGGTGTAATTTTGTTACCGTATATATTCCATTTTCCTCTGCTTTCAATTTATAATCGGCTGTTTGCTTTCGAGAATGAAAAGTGCCACCGTCATTTAAAAAAAAGTATCTGGGTGGGCGTTTTAATTTGTAGAGGCCGATGGAGTTGGCAGCTTAATGGCGGTATGCAATGGAAGGAAGGAAGAGAATGTCGAAGCACAGTAGTACTAGGTCTTACGTTCATCGAGACTTTCGTATTTCATCGAAGAAAGTCTCCGGAGAATCGTGAGTTTTTCGAACGAAGATTAGTGGTTCCCGAAGCTCCGTCTTACTCAGTCTTTCTCAGTCCTTGAGAACCACCTCAATCCAGAAGGAGCAGCAGCTGCTTCACCGAGGATATAAATTCACAGTCGCTTGTTGCACCGCTGGAGAGTATATATATTCCTACCCGCCGCCGCGGCACCTGGGAAATATATTTCCGCCCGCCGCTGCCCCCACCAGTAAATACATTCCCGCCAGCTGCGTGTGCAATTGCTTGTAACAGCAATAACATGAAGTGTCGGCAAGCAGCAAAATTAGGGAAATACCTTAGATTGCACATGCAGCGCAATGCGCAATATTGAATTTAACGTGCTCGGGTTATCGATAAGGTGAAGGGTGAACGCGAGGCATTCATGGGAAACCGATATTGAAACGATGGTGGACTATAGATCAAAAGTTCTCTCCTCCGAGAGGTATTTTAATGTGACGTTTTCCATGGCCTATAAAACGTCCTAATGAGAGTTTTACGACCGGGACACGGTATCATGAATGGCCTTGTGTTTCTGTTTGTGTTTGTGTGTGTACGTGCATGTGTCTGGGTGTGATTTTGTGTATGTATACATGTAAATATATAATATATAATATATATACATATATATATATATATATATATATATATATATATATATATATATATATAGTGCTTGTTTTTTAAATGTGTAGATGTGGCAAGTGTATATATATCATATAATATTTTTTGTGGGGGTGGGGTGGGGGGCTAAAGTTTTTATTTCGGTTTTGTTTGTCTGTCTATCTGCTGTCTTCCTTTACGTCTGTCGGATGGGAGGATTACAGTATTATGGAATTTAAGGAATTATTTGACTAGCCCTCTATGTTCTAGGGAACTGCCGACTACGTTTTAGCATCCAGTGTTTCGTTGTTTAGAGTTTGGTTCGATATTCGTGATATTTGTTGTTATCACTTCGCTTTTTATTGTTATCAGTTACACACACACACACCCACATACACACACACACACAACACACACCACACAATATATATAATATCATATATAATATATATATATATATATATATCTATATATAATATATATATGTATGTATATATATAATTATATATACATATATATATATATATATATATATATATATATATATATATATAAATATAAAACACAACTAACTTTTGGCATTTAGTGACGAATTTGTATTGTGAAAGAAAATTATTATTATTATTATTTATTATTATTCAGAAGATGAACCCAACTCATTTGGAACAATTCCACAGAGGTTATTGACTTGAAATTTAATCTTCCAAAGTATATTGTGTTCATTAGAAATACAGAAAGAGGAGATCACTTATTAAAAAAATAAATTGGCAAATTAACAAACAAAGAGAAAAATACTTAATTGAATTATTGTAATACAAGGGGAATTGTGTTAGGCTAGTAATGCATTGCATCCTCGCTTAAACTACTACTTCGTAAGTTGCAATTCCATGATATCCTCAGGGAGGCTTTTCCACGGTCCAACAGTGTGGGGAATAAAGGACCCCTGGAACTGTGAAGTTCGACACATAAAATATTGGAAATCCTATGCTACTTATAGTGGCTGAGGCTTTCAATATCCGATTGTCTGTTCTAATGAAGGTATAGACTCGCATTGTTTTATGCGCATAATTCAACTGATTTTATTCAATATAAATGTGAATACCATTACGTTAAGTGCCGAAGGGACGGTCAGGCTGACTTTGGTGTCCCCTGCCATTAGCAAGGGTTATCAAAGACTTCAAAGGTGACAGCATCCCATACTCGTCCCCCACCCCTTCTCCTCAGAGGGGCTCCCACCCAACCCCACTTCCCCCTCTCCCTTTTGAAGAATACACCAGCTACGCCTTTCTCTTTTTATTGGCCATAGCATCCTATCTCATCCCCTTATTTTTTTTACCCCCCACCCCTCATATGCCTTCCACCTCTTTCGACGTTCCTTTTGAAGAGAACGTTTCTGTATCATCCCTCACCCATTTCTCTCAAACCCACCCCCCTCCCAACCCCCTTCTCAGAGGGCACCACTGACTCCTATCTCATGGTATCCCGACCCCCTCCCATATCAGTTCCCTCAAAAAAGCCCCTTCAAAAGGACACTTCAGGAAACTAACCCCTACCCCCCCATCTTCTTTCCAACATCACCATCACCTCTCTCAACACTACCACCAAACCCCCTTCCAAGAGAACGCCTCAATTCAAACCCCCCACCCCTTACCTTCAATATTCCAACCCCCACGCTCTCCCCCTTCCAAGAGGACAGAAACTGATCTCACTAACCGTCTTTCTGACAACCCCCTCCCCTCCCCTTCCCCTTCCCCCCTCCACCATACCCTACCCTCCCCTCCCCACCCCTTAACTGTCACTACCCTTCTTTCTGACAACCCCTTCCCCTCTACTCCCCACTCTCTCGACACCTAACCCCCACTCTTCCTATCCAAGAGGACAGAACTGCTCACTACCCTTCTTACTGATACCCCTCCCTCCCCCTCCCCGTCCCCTCCCTTTTTTTCCCTCCGTTCTCCCTTCCCCGTCCCCCTCCCCTCCCCCTCTTCCGACACTCCAACCCCCCAACCCCCTTTTTCGACTATCCGAAGTAGTAGCGCTGTAGCGAGAGAAAGAAAGCGGAAGAGAATCATGGGAGTCGGTCTTGTATGAGGAGCAGGTGTTACAATATATAAACACATTCCCAGTCGCTCCGTGACAGGAATAAAGATGCAGGACTCGACTGGGGGCACCTGCACCGAAAGTCTCTCTCTCTCTCTCTCTCTCTCTCTCTCTCTCTCTCTGTGTGTGTGTGTATGTGTGCTTATGAATGTTTTATGTTTTTCTTCGTATTGTGTGTTTGGAAGACCCTGCATACATAATCATGTTATTTATATGTATATATTATATATTTATATATGCGTGTATTTAGTATATGTGTTTGGGGGTGTACATAATATCTTAACAAACACACACACACACATGTATATATATATATATATATATATATATATATATATATATATATAGATAGATAGATAGATAGATAGATAGATAGATAGATAGATAGATAGATATTCCATGCATGTTTGTAAAATAAAACTTTTTATTATGCACATGTTACTCCAGCCTTCACAAAAGTCAAAGAATTCATCGTAAATTGTACTGCCTCTAACTGATGGTATACATATAGCTTTATGTATCCACATCATCATTTAAGGATGTGTCTCGTATCTGCAAAAAATAAATAAATAGATAAATCAACAGATAAATAAATAAAGATAGAGTATAGATATCTTTGATTGAACTTGTTATGAGACGGTGTCTGAATGAGGCCAAATTGTGGATGAACTTAATGAGATTAGGAGTCGGAGGGAAATGTACGAATTATACTTTGATTTTCCTATTTTCTGCCTTTTTCATTTTTTCCTCCTCTTCCGCCGACACCGCTCTCCCAATTTAAGGTTCCGGAAATTCCGTGTTTTTGCTCCAAATAGGTTTATCCTGTTTTTGGTTGGTTTTTGAATTCCGTGTGCCCACAAGACTGCGTAGTCCTATGAGAGAGAGAGAGAGAGAGAGAGAGAGAGAGAGAGAGAGATATGAAGTCTCTATCAGAAGTATTTCTTGCAGGAAAATCAAATTTTTTCATTGCCCACGCATTCTAAATTGTTTCTAAATGCTTCTGTAGAATCATCTTTACTCGACGAGACGAGGATTATAAAGCATCTTCCCCGTTACAGTGATTGTTTAAATATAATATAAATCCCCCGGATTTTTTTTCATTTAGTTTTCATAACTACTGGTATTTATTAGTATAGCAGATTTAGTACACCCAATGGATCATCTGAAGGCAGAGATTACTTAGCTAGCATGTACATTTTAAGGTCAAAGGTTGAAATTATGTATCCAAATCCTGTCTTCCGTATACAAATTCTGTTGGTTAGGTGTACCAGTCAAAGGTTGAAATTATGTATCCAAATCCTGTATTATGTATACAAATTTTGTTGATTAAGTGTAGCAAAGGTTTAAATTATGTATCCAATTTCTGTATTCTGTATACAAATTCTGCTGATTAGGTGTAGAAGTCAAAGGTTGAAATTATGTATCCAAATTCTGTATTCTGTATACAAATTCTGCTGATTTGGTGTACCAGTCAAAGGTTGAAATTATGTATCCAAATTCTGTATTCTGTATACAAATTCTGTTGCTTAGGTGTACCAGTCAAAGTTTTAAATTATGTATCCAAATTCTGTATTCTGTATAAAAATTCTGTTGTTTAGGTGTACCAGTCAAAGGTTTAAATTATGTATCCAAATTCTGTATTCTGTATAAAAATTCTGTTGTTTAGGTGTACCAGTCAAAGGTTTAAATTATGTATCCAAATTCTGTATTCTGTATACAAATTCTGTTGCTTAGGTGTACCAGTCAAAGGTTTAAATTATGTATCCAAATCCTGTCTTCTGTATACAAATTCTGTTAGTTAGGTGTACCAGTCAAAGGTTGAAATTGTATCCAAATCCTGTATTATGTATACAAATTTTGTTGATTAGGTGTAGCAAAGGTTTAAATTATGTATCCAAATTCTGTATACAAATTCTGATGATTAGGTGTAGAAGTCAAAGGTTGAAATTATGTATCCAAATCCTGTATTATGTATACAAATTCTGTTGATTCTGTGTACTACTTTATCTTTGGCCAGAACGTTTGAACTGTAAGAGATAAGGACTTCATATGTGGCATGCATGCGCCACTAATGAAGCCCTTTCAGATGGCACCGAGGTTAATGGCACTGTGACCTTGGACCTTGACCTTCACACTATAAATACCTGGCATTTGGGGGCATTCGTGATCCACTAACATATTTTGTAGGGAAAGGATTGTCGAAATTATCTACCTTTACAAGAACCAAAATGGTTCCTGCAAGATTTCAATCATTGGAATGCTCTGAGAGAGAGAGAGGAGAGAGAGAGAGAGAGAGAGAGAGAGAGAGAGAGAGAGAGAAAGTTAGGTGTGACTCTGTGGAGAATAAT
>NC_061087.1:20351074-20376074 GCF_015104395.2 Macrobrachium nipponense
CCCCTCCCCTACCCGGGACCATCTTCTCTCCCCTACCCGGGACCATCTTCTCCCCTACCCGGGACCATCTTCTCTCCCCTACCCGGGACCATCTTCTCTCCCCTACCCGGGACGATCCTCTCCCACTCCCCAAGGCCATCTTCTCCCCCCTTCCCCTCCCCCTCCCCAAGGCAATCTTACTTCCCCCTCCCCACCAGTGGGCAATCTGGAGAGACATGGGATGACCCAACGGTCTGTAAGGTCTCCTCCTTCCCCAAGGCCATCTCCCCCCCTCCACCGGGCCATACCTCCCCCGTTCCCCAGGGCCATCCTTTCTTAGCTCCCCAGGGGTCCGTCTCCCCCCTCTCCCCTGGGCCATCCTCCCCCCCCCCTTCCCTTGGGCCATCCTCTTTCCCTCCCAGGGCCATCCTCTCTTCCCTCCCCTCTTCCCTCCCCAAGGCTATCTCCCCCCCCTTTCCCCCGCAGGCCATCCTCACCGATTCCCCTCCCCGGGCCTCCTCCTCTTAGCTCCCCTCCCCTGTGCTATCCTCACCCCTTAGTTCCCCTGGGCCAAGCCGCTCCGACCAAGGCCAGTAATACCTCTCCCCTGGGCCATTCCCCCCTCTCCCTTCCCCTGGGCCATCCGCTCTCGACCCAAGGCCATCTTCCCTCTCCCCTGGGCCATCCCCCCCCTTTTCCCTGGGCCCTCCGCTCTCGACCAAGGCCATCTCCCCTCTCCCCTGGGCCATTCTCCCCCTTCCCTAGGGCCATTCTCTCTTCCCTCCCTTGGGCCATTCTACCCCCTTCCCCTGAGCCATCATCTTCCCTCTCCCCTGGGCCATCCTCTCTCTCTTACCCGGGGCATCCTCCTCCCCTTCCTTTGCTATCCACCTCCCCTTTTCCTCTGGCCCATCCTCTCCCCCCTCCCATGGGTGCCATCCTTCTCCCCTTCCCGTAGCCATCCTCTCCCTCTTTCCGGGACCATCCCCCTCCCCAGGGCCACACTTCCACTCCCCTCCCCCCCAAACCTCTCCCTTTCCCGTCACCTTTTCTTCTGATTGCTACTCCTAATTTGTGTTGCCGGCGCCTTTGCCCCAATTATGTCATTTCCATTTCCTTTCAACTCCGAAATGAAATTCTCTCTCTCTCTCTCTCTCTCTCTCTCTCTCTCTGTCGAGTTTTGGAATGTGGATAGTAATTTGTAGGGGAGGGGGTTAGTAACCTCCTCTCCCCTTCCCCCCCACCCCCTCCTTTTGCTGTTGGTTTTGATGGAATGGGGAGAAATGTGTGGGTGCGTGTCGAGGGAGGTGACCTGCAGTGTCCATCACGGGATGGAGAAAACCTGCTCAGGCATTATTTAACTTGGATGCGGCAGTGTGGTGAAATTTGATTAAATTCCGTCTTTGTAATGAGTGTGTTGATATATATATATATATATATATATATATAGATATATATATATATATATATATATATCTATATATATATATGTGTGTGTGTGTGTGTGTACGTGTGTGTGTACGTGTCTGTGTTGATATATATATCTATATATATATATATATATATATATATAATATATGACAACAAGGCGTGATCCAACCTCCAGCTTACTCGGGACGCGTGCAAGATTTTTCCTTCACGCATAAGTTGTAAACATTATGTTCGTAACTTAACGTCAATAAAAATAAATACGCTATATTTTATTAGAAATCATTTTTCTGTACTGCTTAACGTGCACATTTATTTATTATTTACATTTCATTCAAATAAACAAATAATAAATATCCTATCCTGAAATTCCTGTATCTTTAACTCGACTCGAAACATCTTTTTCAGACCTTTTTATAGGCATTTCCTTCTCCCCAAGAAGAACAAGAACAACAACATCATCAAAGTAGTTTGCAGGCTTACTACCCGAATAAGCGCAAATCAGATAACCATATTTATTTATATATGCCTGTTTCCTTGTAGAAGGGTTGATCTCACACGTTAAAACCCTTCCGCTCATCAGCTATAATTACTGATGAAGCAATTAGGAGCTCGGCTACACCTGCTACATCTCGTTGAAGTCGACCTACCACCAGGTAACAAAAAAATTCAGCGTTTGAACATTGCTTTTCTCTCGACCAGGATGTGTATTATTCAAACGTGCTCTGGAAAATTTCCAGGACCCTGGAGATTTTTCCCATTTGGTTTGTCAGTCATTCTTAGTCCTGCCTCGTTTTCTGGGCTTAAAGTGTATGGTATAAGGTTAATCTTTCAGATGTAAGTTTTGTTCTTTTAGTGTAGATGGTTTGGAAGTACAGGAACACTATAGGGGCCAAGTTGATTGTATGTTAACTCATTATAAATATGTATATACTCGTTATATATATATATATATATGTATGTGTATATATATCTATATAATATATATATGATATATATAATATATATATGATATATATATATATTTATATGTATATATGTAATATATTTTATACATTTATAGTATATATGTGTGTAGTGTGTCTGTGTGTGTTTGTCATGTTCTATGTACATTTCATAGTATATTTACATGTCAGAAAGATATTTAAAAATAAAAATTAAACATCGAGTGCACTACAGAAAAAGTGCGGACGGACAGACAAGGCCATCTCAGTATTTTTCTTTTACAGAAATCTAATGAACAGGGTTGTACCGTGAAAATTAACGTTACATGTGCCGATTAGAGGAAACTATTATTGAATGGATTCTTGAAGATCATAATTTTTTGTTTAATTTATATTTTTTTATCTGTTCTGTAACAGCTTACCAATCAGGTACATACAGTAGTAGTGGAATTGTGGTTTATCCTTGTTTAACAGTATACATAATTACTCTATATATCTCTATTTTTTACAGATTTTATAAAGTATAAGTATGTTTTTTCTCCTACTTCACCTCGTCATTTTGACCTTTAATTTTCACTCTTTTACTTTTGTTTATTTAGTTTATTGATATAAACTACACATAATAGCCTAGGGTTCGATTACTAAACCAACAAATATTTGTGGTTCTCGTGTCAGTGACTGCCTTCATCTTTTATTCCCTTTTTTTTTCTATCCCATTCTTCTTATATAAGTTCTATTCCTCCTCCTTCCTCGAGGACCTGACTCCATTCTGTAGGAGGATCCTATACCCGGAAGCTGTATATTTACGAAGACCACTGACGATGGAACTGGAAGTCCGTTGTTGTGTGGGCCGTATTTAGGCTGGGGCGTCTGTTATTTGGGTGGGTGGTAGCGTGGGGGTGGGGGTTTATCATGTGGGGAGGATATTAGTCCTCGGATATGGGGTCCTGGGGGGGGGAGGTTGGGGGGGAGCGAGAGGAGGAGATTAAATGTAAGAATCGTGTCCGGTATGTTTCATGGCCTTTTGTAGCGCTCGCTTCAGAATGCAGAAAACCTCGATTTTAAGTGCCACTTCTGTGTCGTCATCCTCTTTGGAATTTGTTGTATTATATGCGCTGCTGCCCCTTTGTGTCCTTCGATGATGCGGACGCTCTTGCGCGCGCGCGCACACACACAAACACATACACACTGAAACGCAAATACACTCGCATAAACGAGTTTCGTGCTGTGAAAGCCTTCGCTGGAATTCGTATATACAAAGTGAAGATTTTATGAATAAATTTTAGAGGAAAATACTTTCGTGGTTTCTTTTATATTTATATATATTTTTTTATCGCTTCCTTCATAAACGCGGATGATGGGCGTTGTTGCAAAGTGGATGCTCTTTGTGCCTTCCCCCGTGACGTAATCCTCCGGTAATGGACTGCCATATTCTCCCGCCGGGCGCAGTCAATCAGCATGTTTATCCAGGCCATTACAAACATGCAGTCAATAGCAGCTCCAATGGAGGATAAATCCATGTAAATGTGCCACATTACGTTTAGGCCTAAGGACTTTTTGGAAGGAGGGCGGTGGGGAGGGAGGGAGAGAGAGAGAGAAAGAACGCGAGAGAAAGAGAGAGAGAGAGAGAGAGAGATAGTTGTGTCAGGAGGCCAACAACATTTTTCCTTCCTCTTGTCAATGACACCACCGACCGATGATAGTTCCCAACCAACCGGACTCCTCCTTTTCTAGTTGGGGGGCGGTGGGGAGGGGGGAGGTTGGGGAAGGGGAAGAGGAGGGTGGTGGCTCCTGACGGAGGGATGATACATTTGTGGTCACGGGGAGTCGAACATCTGATTAAAATTTGTGTTTGGGATGAATGGAGAGACCCTATAGTGGCCTATCTCCTAACTGTCCCGGGAGACCCAAAAAGGAGGAGGAGGGGTGGGGGGGGGGAAGTGGGGTCCCTTATCCTAGCTATATAGGCCTCCTTGTGGCCTCCCTTTTTTCTTTCTTCCCCCACAACCCATCCTGACAAACGTCCTCCCGGAGATTCCCACAGGCCTACCGCAAACCACGACCCCCCACGACCCGCCCTTTGACAGTGGTAGGGGGATGTGATGTAAACACGACCTCAGGGGCACCAAAAGCAATAATGGTCTTCCCGAGGTCCATTCCAGGGATCCAGCCAGGCTGCTCCGAGAGCCTCATCGGAGTCTCGGAGCCGGTTGGGCAGAGGGACGGGATTTGTGCCATTATGCTGCTGCTGCTCAAGAGCTTTGTCGATTGAAGAGCGATGGAGCCCTGGATATTTTTTTTTTTTTTTTTGTTTTTTTTTTTTTTTTTTTTTTTTTTTTTTTTAGACGGAGAGACTGGTATGCCTCCTTGTTTGTTCTGTGATGTATGTGCTTGCATCCTCCACTTTAGACCTATTCAGGGTAGTGTCGATGGCATCCGTGATTATGATGGATTAGGAGTGTTGATGTTCCATTTATATATATATATATATATATATATATATATATATATATATATATATATATATATATATATATATATATATATTACATATAACAATTATAATTAAAGATAATAGTTTATCTATAAGTCAACTTAACAGGAAACTATTCATAGATAACTATTATTTTTAATTTTACAACTTTTTAAAAGTTAATAAAAAAATGTTTATTTCATATATATGTTTGCATGCGTGAGAAAAGAGAGAGGAGCGAAGAGAGGAGAGGACTCGAGAGAGAGAGAGAGAGAAGAGAGAGAGATGATAAAAGTAAAATAATGATTTTAATACCTCTCCATCTAATGAGAATTGCAATTTTTCTCATCATCAATTCCTTTCTCCAAACAGACACTTCGACATACATCATAGTTAACCTTGACAACTTTGTGAATCGAGTCGAAGTATTAAGCAATACGACTTTTAAATACAGTGAACTTCATTGTTATGAAACATGCTCAGATATTTATGTTATTGCAGGTTAAATTTGAGAGAAAAAACCAAAAGAAATTTATGTGCTGAAAGTATTCGTGCCTCTGTAGGTTTATCTCAATTTGCAATAAAATTACAATATATATATATATATATATATATATATTATATATATATATATATATATATATATATACTATATATATATATATGTGTGTGTGTGTGTGTGTGTGTGTGTATGTGTGTGTGTATAGGTTTATCTCAATTTGCAATAGAATTACAATTTATATATATATATATATATATATATATATATATATATATATATATATATATATATATATATATATATATATATATATATATATATATATATATATATATATATATATATTATATTATGTTATTGCAGGTTAAATTTGAGATAAAAAACCAAAAGAAATCTATGTGCTGAAAATATTCATGCCTCTGTAGGTTTATCTCAATTTGCAATAAAATTGCAATTATATATATATTATATATATATTATATTATATATTATATATATATATACATACATATATATATATATATGTGTGTGTGTGTGTGTGTGTGTGTGTGTATAGGTTTCTCAATTTGCAATAAAATTACATTATATATATATACTGTATATATATAAATATATATATATGTGTGTGTGTGTGTGTGTGTGTGTACAATTCATCTGCTGAAAATTGGACATTGCATTCAGAAAATACGATGGAAGTAGGAAGTAATGATAATAGACTGCAGACAAAATAAACAGTGAGTCATTATAAACTGGGCCGTTGAATATCACAAGCAAATACTCTCCAACTCTGATATTCTCTTTTCATGGTCTCAGAACTTTTGTGAAATTACATTTCCCCTGAAACAGGTTTGCATCTCTCGTTCAGAAAAGCCTATGTTATTACTTCTAGGTAACTATTTTGTAATTACAAACGAAAATGAATTAAGCGTAAGTGCTCCGTCGCTAACTGCAAACTGCGAATTGTAATTCATTTCATTATTGCATGAACTTTCCTTTCTCGTATAATTGAAACTGAAAGTAAAACTCGGTAAGATTTAATATGTTAATTTATCTTTTTTATAACTGATCTCTTCTTTATGAATTTTTTATTATCTTCTGTAAGTTCTTTTAAGTGAACGCTATAGCCTTTGAAAGCTTGAATTTCAAATCAGTCAGCACTGCACGCCTGTTCCATATGAGTAGGGTTCATCTGCTGAATAATAATAATAATAATAATAATAATAATAATAATAATAATAATAATAATAATAATAATAATAATAATGAGTCAACGTCAGTAACTAATTTTTTTGGTTTTGACAGAATCTTTTTTCTTGATATTATGTATACTTTTTAAATTAGTTGCGACGCTTATTTCCTCTGAATTTGTTATTTATTTTTAAATTTCATTGATTCATATATTTTTAAACCCTTATATATTTCAACCCGTTAATTTTCGTGGAATATTTTCTCAAGTTTGTATAAATAATACCTCGAGGCCTGAGACTGCTCAGGTCTGTCCACAGCATCACTGTAATGATATATTTATTTCAGTCAAAGCGTTTGATGAGTTGTTTGTATACACATGTAACATGTAACAAGCATGTGTTTGTTTGTTTGGTGTTTTTACGTTGCATGGAACCAATAAGGTTATTCAGCAACGGGTCCAACGGCTTTACGTGACTTCCGAACCACGTCGAGAGTGAACTTTTATCACCAGAAATACACATCTCTCACACCTCAATGGAATGGCCGAGAATCGAACTCGCGGCCACCAAGGTGGCAGGTCAAGACCACACCGATCACGCCACTGAGACCAGATCTTAGAAAATGTTTCGATTTTTTTTTTTTTTATTTGCATCACATTCAAAACCTACAGTGATCAGTATGTCGAAAAAGAGATGAAGAGGTCATTTGGGAGCATTAAAAATACAACAATTTCACTTGTTTGATAATTACTGTCCCCGGGGGCGGGAGGTGGGGGGGGGAAGGAACCTTCCAAGCCATATCCAACAAAGGTGTCCCAAACCGAAATGAACACTGTGGATGAACTCCGGAAGTCTCGTTCAAGTTGTCATTGGTTTTGTATCCTCTTCCTTTCCTCCCTTGTTTCGCTCTTTATTTCTCTCTCTCTCTCTCTCTCTCTCGGTATGGGCACGGTGGGCAGGGGGTTGGGTGGAGGGGGAGGGGGGATTTCTGGTTTCCCTACTTCTTTCCCCACCTTCGCCCTGGGACGCCATTGTGATATTTGTTCCTTTCCATTCCGTTCCATTCTCTCATTTAATCAGATACCTCCTCATTCCTCGCGATCCCGCGCTGTCGCTGTTGCCATAAACGAACTCTTGCACGTGACTCATCTCTTCCTCTTAGATGGAGTATGTGTATCCGTCATTATGTGGTTGTATTTTTACGTATTTTACATAAACGTTCACATAAACCGGCCCACAGTTCATTTTCAATCGGGCGAAATCGCTTGGAATTTTCTCCCATGTTGCCTCGTGGGTTGTTTGAGGATCAGCTGTTGGCAACACTGCCTGAGCTGGACCTCCCCGAATATGCCACTGTTGTAGTCAAAATGTTTGTGTGCGGCCAGTAATCAAACTCTCATCTATCAACTCGCCTAAAGAGAGAGAGAGAGAGAGAGACTGATTCACGGTTAGGCAGAGAACAAACTCAACCTGACCTGAAAAATTGAAAGGGAGTGTTAAAATAACCTTCTCGTAAACTGAGACCTGTGTAGCACAAAGGGTGTGGACTTTTATTAACTTGCATTTTCCTTTCATTACAGCCCATACTCTCTCTCTCTCTCTCTCTCTCTCTCTCTCTCTCTCTCTCTCTCTCTCTCTCTTCAGTTTTAAAAAACCTTTGTGTATTCCCGTATAGGGTCTTCTGGTATTTTCTCTTTTTATCAAATTGTTAGGAAATTTGCATTATGCAATAATTTTTGCAACTTCTTCTCTCTCTCTCTCTCTCTCTCTCTCTCTCTCTCTCTCTCTCTCTCTCTCTCTCTCTCTCTCTCAGTTTTAAAAACCTTGTGTATTCCCGTAGTCTCTGGTATTTTATCATAATTGTTATGAATTTGCATGATTTTTGCAACTCTCTCTCTCTCTCTCTCTCTCTCTCTCTCTCTCTCTCTCTCTCTCAGTTTTAAAAACCTTGTGTATTCCCGTGCAAGTCTCTGGTACTTTATCATATTTGTTATGAATTTGAAAGATTTTTGCAACTCTCTCTCTCTCCCTCCAAAGAGCTCGCTTTCGTCATAAGATTTATCGCCTTTTTTGAAGTTGTAACAGAGTACGGATGGTTCCGACTGAGAAATATTGTAAAGAAATATCTGCGATGCTTTCGGAAGCAGATTTTGAGCTTGTAAATCATGCGAAGAAGTTTTTAAACCTAAAAGAATAACCTCCTCTTCCTCCTCCTCCTCCTCCTCCTCCTCCTCCTCCTTGCAAATAAATCATGAATGTGTAAAACCTAATTCCTCATGTGGAATATTTCCGTTTGGCATGTTTAAATTTTTTTTACATTTTTCGATTTAAAAGAAGTAAGTTTAGTTTTAGCGATTAATAATAATATAATAATAATAACAATAATAATAATAATAATAATAATCAATAATAATAATAATAATAACTGGCCATTAATTTCTTTTGGTTTCCGGACAAAGATATAGAAAATGCTGGATTCGTTGGTTCGAAGCCAAGGTCCACACCAGACCTCTTTTCCCCTTCAACAATTTTTACTCAAGTGCTGGCATAAGGCCTATTTAAGCCAAAGCAATCATCCTTTGTGCATATGAGCTTCTCCATGGTCGCCGTAGTGTGGTTGGTAGCACACTCGTTTACTGTGGATGGGGACCCAGGTTAAAAAGGGCGGGTCCCTTTTAAAACCCCTTGTGCAGTGATTCTTGTACCCGGTAGCTAGAAGACTTTGATTTGCGTAATAAGCATTAAAAATCGTATAGAACTATAGTAGATTCACATCACCCGTGCATCTGATGTCTAGGCCAGTCCCTTATGACGCTCCTGATTGGTTATTGATAAGCCAATCACAGATATGGAAACTCTCCCGAGAGAGTGTTCACATAAGCATGATGTATGTTCCACCTCTCCTGAGGGATGCTTTTGAAAGACGTATCTCTCAGGAGAGATGGAACATACGTCCTGCCTATGTAAACTCTCTCGAGAGAGACTGAGAGTTTCCATATCTGAGATTGGCTTATCAAAGCCAATCAGGAGTGTCGTGGCTTATCAACAGCCAATCAGGAGCGTCGTAAGGAACTGGCCTAGGCATCAGATGCACGGGTGATGTGAATCTAGTATGGTAATTTCACTTGGAAATGTATCCTGCCCAAATGATTTATACGAAAGTGTCTGGATATTGTAAGAAAATGGAAGAAATCTATGACCTGACAGCAAAAACTTGAGTTGTGGCAAAATGTACTCTGTATAAATCTCATAAGTTTTTCTTTTCAATATGTTATGAGTCATTGGCTCGTCTGTTTGCATTTTAAGTAATGGCGCTGCAAGGCGATTGTTTATTGCGGAGCTTTGAGTTAGGACACGCATTTCATATTTACGAGTAAGCTGGGCTGTTCGTAGGATATATTGACAGGCGGTAATGTATATTAGAAAACTGGGGTCTTTCTCGCTCATTCGTACACAAGGTCTGGCTGTCTGTACATTTATCCATCTATTTACTATGTGTTCGTAGGGTATAGTGACAGAGGATACACACTGCATATATGTATGTATGTATTTTATACAATTATATGTATTTATGCATATAATGAAAAAAAATATGTAGAATCTACCGGTCATTTCCCCAGATACATATTTAATGTAAAGGCCACAATGCCCCTCTTAACTTTACAAATTCTTTGCTCATTTTTGGATACGATTGTCACTACAAAGCCTCGAGAGCCAACTTCAAATAAATATGAAAGAAATCATGACGTCCAGTAGCGAGAAATGAACCCGCGAGACCATAATCACGACGAGGTCACCTCTAGGTTTTGTAGTGACAAGCGTATCCAAAAAAGAGCAAAGAATTTGAGAAGCTAAGAAGGCATTGTGGCTATTACATTTACATATAATATAGATGTATATAATGTATATACATGCATGCGTACATGCAGTCATTATTCCACACACATATACACTGTTGCATCAGTGAAGCATCCACAATGGTCATCAACATTGCATCATTCCCATTTCTCTGACACGCCCCCATTTCAACACTTAGGTTTTCAATATCTTTGTCTTTTTCAAATCACATCTGTATACCTGTGCCCGTCTCTCTCTCTCTCTCTCTCTCTCTCTCTCTCTCTCTCTCTCTCAGAAATAATATTAGCCCTATCAATGGAATTTGATTGTCAATATCAACACGGTTATCTTAGCATTTTATTGGTAATGGGCATCTCCTGGTAGTGCTGTCTTTGGTCACTCTTCTTATCTGCTACGTCCTCGCTTTTGCATTAGATGCTGAATAGGTGGCATGGGAAATTATTTTCTGAATAGTTAACATTCTCTCTCTCTCTCTCTCTCTCTCTCCTGTGGTAGGTTTCAATTAGTGACTGTAAGAATCTCACACACACACACACACAACACTGGTAGATTTCGACAAGTGACTGTTAGAAGCATCTCTCTCTCTCTCTCTCTCTCTCTCTCTCTCTCTCTCTCTCTCTTACCAGTGGTTGGTTTCAACAAGTGACTGTAAGAATTTCTCTCTCTCTCTCTCTCTCTCTCTGATAGGTTTCGACAAGTGACTGAGGAGTAGCCAACGACCTTTTGTCCTCTCTGAAGTGAACTGACTCCTTAATCTCTTAAGACTGAGTGATGGTGTAGTAGGTATCCTTACCTCGTAGGATGGCCTTACCTCGTAGGATGGCAGAGAACGACAAAAGGATAATATATAATGCTGAATTCACTCTTAGGAAATCTCACAGGTGTGGTTTACTTAACAGGCCCACCAGAGCTGATTTCGTTCAGGTGGGTTGCTGAGCGTGGGAAAACAGCTGGATTTAGTGACGATTCGTTCTTTTGTGTGAATGTGAGGACGTTCATTTTCTTGTTTTTTTTTTCTTGATTTTTTGGTATGCTGGACTGTGATTATATTGATTCTTCCACTTTCATTTTTGTTTCTATTTATATTAGGAAGTTACTCAAGTCATTCTTTCTGTGTTCAGTTTTGTACATATTTTCCATTAAAAAGAAGGAAAGTCTCAAAATTATAATTAAATTTTTAAAAGCGTTCCCTTAAGACTGGTCAGTCAGAAATAGCACATTAATATAGATCACTGTACCCTGAGAATAATTTGTGCTGTAAGGCAGAATGTATATATGATGACTCCACTTACCTGGCTGGTATCGGACCCATGTATTTTGATCTTTTGTACATGGAAAAAGTTGACTAGATGCATTCAGACATAATGATGTTGCATGGGGAACAGCTGACTCAAGAATTGAACAGTGTTTTGAATCATCTGTTGCTTGTGTACCAATCTGGAAAGAATGAGTTTGAATCCCGGTCACGGTAGATGAACGAATTGTATATAAGTTAAGTGATTAACAGCTCTCCTAGGGCTGGCCCGAAGGATTAAATATTTTTACGTGACTAGGAACCAAATTCTCACCTAGCAACGGGACCTACAGCATATTGTGGGATCCGAATCCCATTATATCGAGAAATGAATTTCTATCACCAGAAATAAATTCCTCTGATTCCGAGTTGGTCGAGCCGAGAACCGAACTTTGGACCGCCGGATTGGTAGCCGAGCGCGAAAACCACTCATCCAACGAGGAACTAGGTATTGTATATAATGCCATATATATATATATATATATATATATATATATATATATATATATATATAGTATATATATATAGATATATATATATATATAGATGATATATATATATATATATATATATATATTATATATATATATATATATCTATATATATATATATCTATATATATATATATCTATATATATTGTATATGTATTATTATATATTGCTACTTTCAAAATGCATATATCCTCTCTTAGACTGTATGAAATGTTATGTTGAGTTTGGCAACATTTTTCCAGATTCCTAGCTAGCTTAAAATTAGGATGTTTTAAATGTGTGTTCAGATTTCGCATAACATAATGTAAAAGAATATATAACGTAGTATGAAGAGAGAGAGAGAATATCTTTGTCCGTTCGAAACTAGAATTGCTTTCCTAATCTGTCAACACGTTTGATTAGAGACCTCGAGGTCTTCGCTGAGTTTTGGGAATTCTGTCATCACATATGATAAGGGACTTTTGCTTCGATCGATCGAGCGGGTACGTGACTTTGTTGAGCTGACTCGTTCATAACTTGTTTCATACGCGTATGTCTTTGCTGAAAACCACGTGCAGATTTCACATTTTATCTGTAAAGTTGTCAGTTTTCGAACCTTCTAGAAAGAATTATTGCCCAAAACGTTTTGTGTCATCTCCACTGTCCAGCTTCCGTAAGGGAGAAGTTTTCATTGCATTTTAGAACTGCATTCCATTCAGACCTCTCTCTCTCTCTCTCTCTCTCTCTCTCTCTCTCTCTCTCTCTCTCTCTCTCTCTGCCTCGCCATAATTGATATTTAACGTAACGTAAATTGGTCACTTGTAACTTGTAGATTTTAGATTTGATATTTCTTAGAGTTTATTTAGTATTATTTAATGTTTTGGGTAATCTGAACAAACATTGTGTGTAACGGAGCCTGTTTTGTGAAAGTGTGAAACAAGCTGCAGCAAAGAAAGAAAGAAATTGGTATACCATTAAGGTAAAGTGTGTTATATTTTTATTAGTTTCAACTAATAACTGATGGTTACGATGGTTAGGTCATAACTAATAACTAATAGTCAGTGGTTTGGTAAAAAACTAATAACTATTGGTTACGATGGTTTTGAGAACTAATAACTAATAGTTACAATGGCTTAGTGAAATTTACATTTTTACACTGCAAATTTTTGTGTTTTTTTGTTTGTTTCATTTGAAGTGCATTTATCCATTTTCTTATTGAAGTGTTTATTTTTGGTGCATTTATCCATTTTCTTATTGAAGTGTTTATTTTTTGTCTTTTTATTTATCCATTCTTATTGAAGTGATCTTTTTTTATTTATGTTCTTTTTGGATTAATGCTTTTTACAATTTTGGTATTTTCCACATTTTTCTGTTTTCATTTGGATTCACAATTTAATTAACTTAGTTATTTTCATTATTTAATCGATGCCCATTTAATTGAATTTAACACTTGTGAATTAATTTGCACTTAGAAATCTTTTCAAGTTTTATTATTGTTTAGCTCTTGTGAATTAATTTCCAAATTTTAATTATTGCCTAACACTTCTGAATTTCGATTGAATAAATTTTCTTGAATTTCGTGATAAATTAATTTTGATTTAATTCTAGTGAATTGATTCAAGAATTAATTAAACTTTACTTTGTTTTCAAGTAACAGTCATTTTCCCTTATATTGTGAATTTCACTTATAAATTTTGAGTTTAATAATAAATTTGTGTATTTAAAATTTTTATAAGTGTTTATTTTCACACCAGCATATAATTATATTTATGTTAGGTAGAAACATAACGTAGTAATGGATCTGTTTTCCTTCAATTAACTTGCAGTGACTTAGAACCAGGGAAGTACTTAGACTTTTGAAATCAGGGAAATACTTAGACTTTTAAAGTTGTTGATGGAGTGATGCCCTTTGATTAATTTAATTACTTACAAGATTACCTGTTTTGATGAACTTAGTCTGATTTTCTGCAATACTGGTAAGTTGTTAAGGGATCACTCTTGCCTTTAAAGTATTCAGTCGTTTAGTACCTGTGATGAGGGTTCATGTGTCTGGCTTTTGTAAGGTAACATTTAATGAATGGTAAGTGTAATAACCAGATACTTGGCACTTCGTCCCAGTAATGTTTTTATATATATATATTATATATATATATATATATATATATATATATATTATATATATATATGTGTGTGTGTGTGTGTGTGTGTGTGTGTGTGTGTGTGTGTGTGTGTTGTGTGTGGGTGTGTGTATGTGTGTGTGTATTACATGCGACAATAGAATTTGCCTTCAAGATAGAGAGTGGTCGCGATCCTCTTAATTATATGCGATGATAAATCCGGATGTCATTATAGACCGTTAATCACTTGTATTTGGACCTAATGCCGAATTCCCTTTGATATCAAAGGCCATTAGCCCAAGTTCAAAAGAACTGTCGGATCACCGCTGGCTAAAAATTAACTAATAATTACTAACCTAATTACGCCGACAAGAGTCCGGCTTGCGTAGTTCCTCGCCTGTTTGCTGTGCTTTCGGGAAAGCAACCAGAATAGGGTACTGGTTTAGTAAGATAAATATATTGATGGTTGGTTGTTCCTTAAGTTTGAGTTTTCGTTCTTCTTACGTCATTTATGCGTCATCTGGGTTTTCGTAGATTTAGCTATCATTATGTCTTTATTTTCTTCAGATTTGTATTGGTATTTTCTTTAGATTTTTAATGGTTTCTGTATAATTTCAGCGTGTTTTCAAACTCTTGGTTTTTTATTTACATTTTTCGTTTCTAAATAAGCTCTTTTATCTTAATTTTCTTCGGAATATATTTTCTTTCTGTAGTTGCAAATCTTTTAATTTGATTTTCTTCGGAATATATTTTCTTTCTCTAGTTGTAAATCTCTTTTATCTTGCTTTTCTTCCGTGTATATTTTCTTTCTGAAGTTGCAAACCATTATGGCTTTAATATGCAAAGTTACAGAATCAGACCAAGAAGCTATATAATGTATATAATGTCGACAGTAAGTGATTGAAATGTATGTATGCTTGGTACAAGTAATTGATATCAGCTTTATTGGTCAGTTGAGGTCAAGACGCTCATTGTTTATGCTTCCTGGCACTTTTTTAGCTCTTGCTAAGGATTTGGAAAGTCATGTCAGACCTCTGACCAGCATTTTACCCTTGTAATCTTACTATAATAGACGTAATGTCTGTCCGTCCGTCTGTCATTCAATCACGGCCAAACGGCTGGTCCGATTGGCAGGAAACTTAGCAGGGTTATAGTGGGAACTCCTAAGATGGTTTATAATGGGGCTTCATCTTACCTCCCCCCCAACCCCCCATCCGGAGGGGGTGGGGGTAAGACGGAATTCCCTGAAACGGAGCTGATTCTGCTCGTGAAACGGGGCTAGTTATGCCCGTAGACTTAGTTAGTTTACGAATTTATTATACATAATTTCTGTATACATATGGTTGCATGTAATACTGCGACAGGCATCAACTGAGCGAATGAAATTTAGTACAAAGAACCCACAGACAAAAACTAACTGAATATTGCATAAAACTCAGGCAGCAGGTTACTGATCATTTCGATTAAAACAGGGCCGTTGGTTTAGCACTGTACAAAAGAAATTGGGAGTTTCTTTATTGATGTACATATTTTTCAGCAAGGAAAGTGAGTCCTTTGTTTTAAATAAAATACAAAGATTGTGTTGAAATTTGAATCGGAAAAAATATACATTTCAATAAGAAATATTTTATATATATATATATATATATATATATATATATATATATATATTATATATATATGTGTGTGTGTGTGTGTGTGTGTGTGTGTGTGTGTGTGTGTTGTATATCTTTCGTCTGAATTATTATGCGAAAGTGTGTTGTTGGTTTTACGTAAAATGCAAAGATTGCTACACTGATGCCTTCCAGAAAAATCTAATTAAAGTTGGAGATTTTGCCAAATCCGTTTTGTCTTGCAAAAGGTGTATTGTATTATATTTACTTAGTCTTAAAGTGATTATCCTTTATTTCGTTATAAATATTTTCATTTGATCTATATGCGTATTGATGTATTTTCTTACTCTTTTTTTTATTTTTTTGTGTTTATTAAAAACTCTTAACTTGTATTTTTAAAGACCTTGAATTTTCGCTAATTCTTGCTTTTATAGTCGCAAAACAAACACTTCTATTCGTATTCATAATTATCGTTGTTTTTGATAATTTCCAAAGAGAGAGAGAGAGAGAGAGAGAGAGAGAGAGAGAGAGAGAGAGAGAGAGAGAGAGAGATTAATTATCCTTATTGTTGATTATGAATTTCTTTGCTTGTTTATAATATGTCACTTTAAATACTACTACTAATAATATAATAATAATAATCCAAAGTTCCTACCAAGCAAAGTAATTTGTTCATTGCACTATTATCAGTACTATACGTAATTCTTATATATATATATATATATATATATATATATATATATATATATATATATATATATATGAGAGAGAGAGAGATGAGAGAGAGACGAGACGAGAGATGACGAGAGAGAGAGAGAGGAGAGAGAGAGAGAGACTCAGCAGACCGTATACAATGATTTGTCTTCCCTTTGAAGCCCATTATAGATCTCCTTCGCTCTGGAGTATTCGGTTGGCGTGATGTGGAACTAGTGATTAATCGATGACATATTATCCTTTGTCAAGTCTCGTTTGTCAGAAAAGGGGGGAGTTTGTGGGGGGGGGGGGGTGGGGGGGAGGGGAAGTGGTGGTTTGGTCTTTGGGGGAAGTAGATCCCTAACGACAATCCTCTGTACTAACAAACTGACAAACAACACAAACAAACACATTCTGGAGTTTTTTCTTTTAATTTGAAAATACGTCGATTCTCGTTGATATGATTTCCAAGAGAGTTCTTGCTTTTCTTCTTCTTCTTCTTCTTCTTTATTTTTCCATCTGGTCAAATCTGTGTGCTAAAAACTTACAAACAACGCAAACAAATATATTCAAGAGTTTTTTATTTTTATTTGAAAATACGTCGATTGTTTTAGGTATGATTTTCAGGATTTTTTTTTTTTTTTACATTTTTCTTCTTCTCCTTCATTTTTCCATCTGGTCTGTCTTCTTCTTCTTCTTCCATCTGGTCAATCATCTTCTTCTTCTTCTTCCATGTGATCAATCTTCTTTTTCTTCTTCTTCTTCTTTTTCTTCTTCTTCCATCTGGTCAATCTTCTTCTTCTTCTTCTTCTTCTTCTTCTTCTTCTTCTTCTGGTCAAATCTGCGTGCTAACAAGCTGACAAAGAACACAAACAAACAAGATTTTTTAAATTTTATAACACTTCGAGTCTCTTTTATAAGATTTCCTAGAGCTTTTCTTCTTCTTCTTCTTCTTCTTCTTCTTCTTTATTTTTCCGCTTTTAAGTGTTGCTTGGGAGCCTGGGCAAAATATTAACAACACTTGTGTTTGGCGTTCAGCCTGAACAAACGATTCCCGGAGAGGACTGAATCCCGATGATAGAATGAATAAGAGATATCCGTTTTTTATTTGAGATTTTTCAAAACAAAGATTAATTGCATAGTCTGTCTAATATATTTTTCCTACCGGCTTTCTTCTAGTGTTTTATTGTTCTTACTCTATGTAAAAGAACCACCAGTGACCTGAAAGTTAACTTTGGTAAGTTTGAAGCAATAAATAAATTGGTGGATGTTAGGATGAATTTATGTCCTCTGATTTAAGATTGAAACAGTAAGGTTGAGACCGAATCTTAGTGAAATAGAGAGTGAGATACACTAACCCTCGGGTTGTGAGCAAAATAATGTT
Source organism: Macrobrachium nipponense (assembly GCF_015104395.2). Lineage (NCBI taxonomy): Eukaryota > Metazoa > Arthropoda > Malacostraca > Decapoda > Palaemonidae > Macrobrachium > Macrobrachium nipponense. The sequence goes on from NC_061087.1 coordinate 20,369,018, forward strand.
CTCTCATTTAAGTTTCGAACAGGAAGGTTGAGAACAAAGCTTTGTGAAAGTGAGAGTGAAAGAGACTAACTCCTGAGAGTGAGGTAAACTAACCCTAGGGTTGATAGCCAAACTTTGTGGGAGTGAGGTAGACTAACCCAGGGGTTGAGAGCCAAACTTTGTGAGAGTGAGGTAGACTAACCCTGGGGTTGAGAGCCGACCTTAGTGAGAGTGAGGAAATCTAAACTTAGTGAGAGTGAGAGAGAGAATGACTCATTCCATTCTTTGTCAAAACACAACGATGTAGTAGCTGGAGAGGTTGGATCACAGTTCGATTACTCCTCCCTTCTCCCTCATCCTCCTCCCTCATCCCCAACCTCCTCCTCCTCCCCCACCCTCCTCTTCCCTCATCCCCAACCTCCCCTCCCCTATTTAATAGGAGGTATGTTCTGACCTAATGATGTGCGACCCTATCACCTTGATGGTCCCAATCAAGAGAGGGTGAGGGGCAGGGAGTGCGGGGAGGGGGGGAGGGGGGAATGGAACATAATTCGTCTTGATTAATTGCCTCGTCTTGTCGGTCTGCTTACCTGCGCCTTCGTCGTCGTCGTCCGTTTGTGCCCTTCTTAAGTGCTCCGTGCCCCCCCACCCCGGGGTGGCGGGGGGTGGGCGTTGGACCTCCCCGGACGTCTTAATTGGGCGCCTTAATGGCCACATCTTAAAAGGCAATTAATTGCGTCATCCTGCGAGGGGGGGGGGTCTTCTGTTCAGTTGCTATGTTTGTCATATGAGAGGGATTTATCACGGCTGTCGTCTTCAGTAACAATAAAGGGTTTCCGCTTTGTTTATGATGTAGGTGGATTTATCAGGGTCGTCTTCAACAATACTCCAAGGGATTTCTTTGTTTATCATATAAGTGGATTTATCACGGTTGTCGTCCTCAGTAATAATAAAGGATTTCTGCTTTGTTTATCATGTAGGCGGATTTATCAGGGTTGTCTTCAAACAATAATCCAAGGGATTTCTTTGTTTATCATATAGGTGTATTTATCACGGTTATCGTCTTCAGTAACAATAAAGGATTTCTGCTTTGTTTATCATGTAGGTGGATTTATCAGGGTCGTCTTCAACAATAATCCTAGGGATTTCTTTGTTTATCATATCGGTTGATTTATCACGGTTGTCGTCCTCAGTAATAATAAAGGATTTCTGCTTTGTTTATCATGTAGGTGGATTTATCAGGGTCGTCTTCAACAATAATCCAAGGGATTTCTTCTTTGTTTATCCTATAGGTGGATTTATCACGGTTGTCGTCTTCAGTATCAATAAAGGATTTCTGCTTTGTTTATCACGTAGGTGGATTTATCAGGGTCGTCTTCAACAATAATCCAAGAGATTTCTTCTTTGTTTATCATATAGGTGGATTTATCATGGTTGTCGTCTTCAGTAATAATAAAGGATTTCTGCTTTGTTTATCATATAGGTGGATTTATCACGGTTGTCTTCAGTAATAATCTAAGGGATTTCTGCTTTGTTTATCATACAGGTAGATTTATCATGGTTGTCGCCTTCAGTAATAATAAGGATTTCTGCTTTGTTTATCATGTAGATGGATTTATCAGGGCTGTCTTCAGTAAATAATCCAAGGGTTTTCTGATTTGTTTACCATATAGGTGGATTTCCTATGGGCTGCTCTATGTGCAAGAGCCCGTGCTGGCATAAGGCCAACTTAATCTCCAACAACAGGTGGATTTATCACGGTTTTCGTCTTCGGTAATAATCTAAGGGTTTTTTGCTTTGTTTGTCATATAGGTAGATTTATCATGGTTGTCGTCTTGAGTAATACCTCCAAAGGATTTTTGTTCAGTGTGGTTTGTGCTATGTAGGGATTTATCGCATTTCCCTTATTTCCGTCATAATGGTAAACTTCTCCCGTCAAATGTTTGTTTACGTTGAGTCATATGTACCAACTTCCTTTTTTTTATAAGATTAAAGTCCTTTTTTGTATATATCTTTTAAAATTGTTCTGCTTTCACACTTAACATTTTATTCCGTTTAAGGTTTTAGGTTTTCTTTTGTGAATAATGTTCTCACCTTCTATATATTCGTCATTGTTTTTTTATTATGTTTTCTCTTAACATTTTCTTCTATTTTCCCTTTTTTTATTGTCTTGTCTAACATTGTCTTCTATTTTCCCTTTTTTTATTGTCTTATCTAACATATTCTTCTATTTTCCCTTTTTTTATTGTCTTATCTAACATATTCTTCTATTTTCCCTTTTTTTGTGTCTTGTCTCAACATTTTCTTCCGTTCTTCGTCCTCTGCCGTCATCGTCACCTTTCCTTTACCCTACACAGCACGGTCAGGCTGATGATCATGGCGACCAGACTCTGGTGACGTTTGGTATTTGAGAAAGAACCTTTCGCAGGAGGAGCCTTATCCTCTCCTGAAGATGGCGCCCTTGGAGATGATCCACTTTGCACTTCTCTGAGGCTGAAGTGTTTGGCGACACCGAATTTGCTTAGACGACGCTCCCCTTCTACACTCTTTGCTAAAGGAATTTCTCTCTCTCTCTCTCTCTCTCTCTCTCTCTCTCTCTCTCTCTCTCTCCTAAATAGGCCCACAAGTACAACCATTACTTATTACCTCATGGGATTCATACGTGACAGATTGCTTGATGAAATCATGTTTTCATACTCTCTCTCTTCTCTCTCTCTCTCTCTCTCTCTCTCTCTCTATGTATGGCTTTCTATAAATGTTAAATCTTCACGCTGGAAGCGTTTGGTGAGATTAGGCTTCAACCGTAGTTAGATTCACCTTCGGATTTTTTTTTTTATATTAGTTCGAGGCCTCCCCTTCTAAGTAGATTAATGGTAGTCTTTTTTTTTTTTTTTTTTTTGTTTTTTTTTTTTTTTATAAAATAAATTAGAAATCAGAATATTTCAGTTGAAGTTAAAAGTTTATTATTCAGCGCTATTTTGATTTCAGTTGAAGTTCAAACTTTAGTTTTCAACGCTTTTGTGATTTCAGCTTAAGTTTAAACTTTATTTTTTAATGCTATTTTGAATTCAGTTGAAGTTCAAACTTTATTTTTCAACATTATTTTGATTTCAGTTGAAGTTCAAACTTCAGTTTTCAGCGCTATTTTGATTTCATTTGAAGTTCAAACTTTAGATTTCAGCGCTATTTTGATTTCAGTTGAAGTTCAAACTTTATTTTTCAACGCTATTTTGATTTCAGTTGAAGTTCAAACTTTATTTTTCAACATTATTTTGATTTCGGTTGAAATTCAAACTTTGTTATCCAACGCTATTTTGATTTCAGTCGAAGTTCAAACTTTATTTTTCAACATTATTTTGATTTCAGTTAAAGTTCAAACTTTTATTTTTCAACGCTATTTTGATTTCGGTTGAAATTCAAACTTTATTATTTAATGCTATTTTGATTTCAGTTGAAGTTCAAACTTTATTTTTTTTTTAACGCTATTTTGATTTCAGTCGAAGTTCAAACTTTAGTTTTCAACGCTATTTTTATTTCAGTTGAAGTTCAAACTTTATTATTCAACACTATTTTGATTTCAGTTGAAGTTCAAACTTTATTTTTCAACATTATTTTGATTTCAGTCGAAGTTCAAACTTTATTATTCAATGCTATTTTGATTTCAGTTGAAGTTCAAACTTTATTTTTCAACGCTATTTTGATTTCAGTTGAAGTTCAAACTTTATTTTTCAATGCTATTTTGATTTCAGTTTAAGTTCAAACTTTATTTTCAACGCTATTTTGATTTCAGTTGAAGTTCAAACTTTATTTTTCAACGCTATTTTGATTTCAGTTGAAGTTCAAACTTTATTTTCAACGCTATTTTGATTTTAGTTGAAGTTCAAACTTTATTTTTCAAAGCTATTTTTACAAAGAAAAAATCATGAAGGTGGTAATTATAAATAGTCTTACACCATTAAATACAAGCGACAACAAAAATTAATGGGAGTAAATTACTTACATAACTCCACACAAGTTGGAATTTTGCTGGCATCACTAACAAAATCCCAATTTCCCTGACTGTGGGCCTTAAATAACTCTGGTCAGTTCCAGAGGCATAACTCTGAAACTGACAACAACAGGGGACGTTGATGAGCAAAAATAAAAACGAAATGAGGACAATGTAGAGTCCAATCCAACAGAAATCACCGAATGGATTGCTTTCAATTTATTTGTCAATAATCCTTCAGGTGCACCTGGGTTTGCCGTCATTCTCTCTTCACTGTCATTCTCCGCATATACCCATTTCCGATTATATCAGTTTTAACTCCTCTCTGGTTGGCTCGATCGTACACATGCATACACATACAATACACATACACAGTATATATATACATATTTACGTTGCATACATGTGAATGTATTATGTGTATGAATGTTTTATTCATATATATATATATATATATATATATATATATATATATATAGATAGATATAAGAGAGAGAGAGAGAGAGAGAGAGAGAGAGAGAGAGAGAGAGAGAGAGAGAGAATCCCGGGGAGCTTCATCGTTTCTCTTCTTTTGTTGATTTCTGTTCTTAATTTATATATTCATCATGTTACACACACACACACACACACACACACACACACACACACACACACACACACACACACATATATATATATATATATATATATATATATATATATATATATATATATATATGTGTGTGTGTGTGTGTGTGTGTGTGTGTATATAACATATGAATGTGTATGTATGTGTTCGTGACTGTTTAGTGTAAACATTATTCAATTACTGAAGGTGCAAGATAAACCAGATTGTATGCTAAATTCAATTTAAAAAACACACAACAATCAATCTTGTTTGTTGAAATGAACAATATTTATATTATGAAACATGAATTCACCCCAACAGGGCAATAATGACAAGTCACGACATGTACGGACAGAGAGAACCTTGTAAATCCACTTCACTAATAACGCCTGTGGTGATCACATAAACAAAAACAACGCAGCTGCTTGTTTGTGTGAAAGGCGCGGCGAAGAGGAGGCTACAAACAAGCTCTCTAGACCTTGGTTACAAACATTTTTGGGTAAACATAATATCACTCGAGACGACCCATGGCTGGAGTGGTATAGTGGAAGAGAGGGAATCCAACCTCCTTGTCGCAAATACTATCACCCCTTTCAAACTCTCTCTCTCTCTCTCTCTCTCTCTCTCTCTCTCTCTCTCTCTCTCTCTCTCTCCGGCGCGCGACCCGTGACAACTTTCGATGTTTTGTGGGTTTCATTAGAATTTTAAAAAATAAAGCTTAGAACTGGACGAATGTTATAATTTGTAATACCAACAGTCACCCCCTGTTTTTAGTTTTAAAGATTCTTTAGTTTTGATTAATCTTTCTGTAATTTTTAGAAATATATCTGGTTTAATCTTCCGTAGTGTTCACATAATGCAGGACATACTCGAAGAACTAACAAGAGTAAATGTCATTATTCCAGAATAACTGGCAAGAATCTACGAAAGCATTCAAACAATTATCATTAAGAAAAACGTGTCAACAAAGAGTAGTTTCAGCAGTGAAAGAAATAAGTTACAGAGAAATAACCATTAAAGGTCAAAAATCATCAGACTACCCTTATTTTCATCAAAGGATTAAACCAAATATATTTACAATTAAGTACTTACCATTAATCTGCCTTAAGTAGGCAGATTTATTTACAAATATTACATTTTCCCAACTGCCTTACTTCCAGCGTGTTGTTCTTAGGAAGCAAGAACCCGTGCCAAGAACTGAAAAAAACGTTTTTTTTTTTTTTTTTTTTTTTTTTCAAGACATGATGAAGGCTTTTTCTTCGAAACTTGAAGAAGACACTGCGTTCGGTCTTCAGCCGGACTGGCATACTTCTTGGCAACATACCTCTTAATTAAATTAACCCCTTCTCCCAGCCCCCGGAGGTGGTCACCCCTTCCGTTAACGAGATGGGCGAAAGGTATTTTTCGGGGCGTAAGCTCCAGCAGGAGACCAATAAAAAAGCGGGGGAAGGAGACCACGTGGAGACGAAAGTGTGGGAATTCTTCGAGGGTAATATTGCCCTTTAGGAGGATCGCCTCTTCAAAATGGAGCCGTTTACGAGATCATTATCCATCCGTCGATGGTGAGTGAGATGATCCGAGCAGCGTTGTAATTGCGTTGTTTTGTGTGCGCTTGTTTTCTCAGTGATGTTGTTGGCTGGTTGTTCTTTTTCCATTAAAGTCATAAGTTTTACAATTGTTGATAAGTCATCTGCGCGACTGAGAACTTGATCATAAGCAACATATTTATGGATCCCAAGGAGTAAAAAGCAATCGGTATGGTTTTTGTCTTATGAGAGAGAGAGAGAGAGAGAGATGAGAGAGAGAGAGAGAGGAGAGAGGGGGGGGGGGTGGTTTAATTTAATCAAGTAACTTGTGTATGGATCCCAAGCTACAGAGAAGTAACAGTTTGATATTTTGCTACTTAGAGAGAGAGAGAGAGAGAGGCGGGGGGGGGGCGGATTTAATCAAGTAACTTGTGTATGGATCCCAAGAAGTAATAAGTAACAGTTTGATTTTGCTACTTTGAGAGAGAGAGAGAGAGAGTTGAAAACGTGGCTATTCAAGCAAGATGAAACATGAAAGGTACAGCTACGTCACCAACGTGTGAAAGTATCTCCTGTCACGACGCGGCGTCTGACTCATTGTTTAAAGAGGATTACTCCGGAGATCTGCGGGGAGTGAAGTTTGATGTCATAAAATCCCTTGGAGGCCATAAAGGGGATTTATAAAGGCGACAAACAGAATCTGAAAACAATATGCCATGCTCCTTCTGACCTGTCGTGGGTCTAATTCCGTGAGCCAGGAAGGCTCGTGTTAAATCCACCAAATTTAACACCCCCCAACCCCTACCCTGAGAAAACCTTCATTTCATAGTGGCTATGCTTCATTAATTAGAATTAGTACCCTAAAATAATTTAATTTGTGCTTTTGCATTTACATTCTTTCTGTATTTCCTCTTATCTTCTGTAATTTCTTTCAATGAACACCAATGGCTCCTTTTT